>NC_084796.1:223563947-223869780 GCF_963169125.1 Humulus lupulus
GATTGGCGAGCTGGACGGTTATGACTAGAGGGTCGTTATGTGGGAACTGGACATGGCTAGAGTCTTCTTAAGTAAAACTGATCGGTTGTTTCTCCAATCGTTGTTGTTTAGACAAACGCTGCTCCGGGACGAACTCTACCCCATTGTGAGACCTCAGCTCATTGACATACCTCTTCTGGGCATTTCTGCTGGTGCCTGCCAGATGGGGGCCTCCAGATATGGTGGTTATTTCTCCTCCTATTATCGGAGGCGGGGTGTTCTGACTCACCTGGGCTCCGGTCTGATTTGCGGAGGCTTCCGGAGCTGATTGAACGTTTTGCCCAATGGGCTAATTAGGGATGACTCGATTCCGGGCATACTGAGCTAGGGGCCCGGCCCTGATGAGCGTCTCGATCTCATCTTTCAAATGCTTGCAATCATCGGTGTTGTGACCAATGTCGTTGTGGAATCGACAAAATTTTGAAAGGTCTCTCTTCACCCTTTGATTTTGTAAAGGCTCGAGCTTCTTCCAGGGGAGGCGGGTAGAGTTCACTAAGAAGATGTGCTCCCTGGTATCCATGAGATCGGCGTAAGTTGCATAGATCGGCTTGAATTTCTCCATGGGCTTATTTTTCTTTGAACCATTCTGGCCGCCTTCGCCATTTCCTTTCCTCTTGCTTCCTCCCCCGTGGTTATTCTGAGTAACTGTTTGAGCCGTAGATGCCACGTCCGTTACCTATCCAACGGGTTGAGCAGGGACTTGGTTGGTTCCTGCGACCGAAGCTCACGCCTCTTCCAGGTTGATCCATCTCTGAGCCTTGTTTAGGAACTCGTCCACTGTGTTCGCCTCTGACAAGGATTCCTATTCTCATCGCCATAAGCCTGGAGCTTTCATCTGCGTCTCTAGCTCACGCAGCGATGTTGGCAAACTTACTCAAGTAAGCTTTCAGAGGCTCCTCGGGCTGTTGCTTTACGTTTGCCAGGGAGTCTGCCTTTATTCGAGCTGCTTGAGAAGCCCAGAATGCCCTCTTGAAGTCAGCAGCGAAGCTCTTCCACGAGCTAATAGAATGCTTCTTGTATTGCTTGAACCATTGCCTGGCCAGTTCGACCAGAGTCGAAGGGAATACTAAGCATCTCAATTCGGGTCCAATGTTATAGGCCATCATTAGGGTATTGAACATCCCCAAGTGGTCGGACGGATCTCCATCTTCGTCAAACTTTGACAGATGGGGCATCCTGAAACCTGGTGGGTATGGTGTTGTTGCGATGTTGGGGGCGAAAAGCTCGAGCTCGTCCCTTGAGTCGTACTCATCTTTTCCCTTTTCTGATAGGAGTCTTTTCATCAGTTCCTCCATCCAGGCCAGCCTCTCGAGGGTTGGGTCCTTGGTTCCCTGGGGCTGTTCAACAGCTCCCATTTGACCGTACGCATTTGACGGGTTATTATCTCTCCAAGCTCGAGCTTGGTTTGGTGGGGTATTCCCGTTGTCATGTACCTCGGAAGGACTTCCCTCGCGGTGAGTGCCGCTGACTCCATCGTGAGTCAGATTGGTCCTTTGTGAGTTTAGGTGATCTCGCAAATCGGTATGTGGATCAACCCGAGGGTTTTGAGTTGAGCTCAGCTGATTCCTCAAATCTGTGCTGGTTCTACCACTTCGACGATCCTCCATCCAATAACTTCCATTAGAGAAGCTCAGAGCTTTTGGTCAAGGATGAGGATCTGGAGCATTCCCGCGTGCTCATGGGACATGAGCAGGGGCAGTGGGAGGAGGATTCCTCCTGCTGTTTCTGTAGGCAGGGACGTCTCGAGCAAAACGAGGAGGGGACGGATGCCTGATCGGTGACGAAGGGTGTCTGATTGATGATGCGATTCTTGTCCCATCAGGTCAGATCAAACTAGCCTGAGGTTAATCTACTCCACCATTTCTGGTTCCCTGTGCATGGCGATCTGATTGCGGTACAGGGAAGTCGGTTGGGACACGCCGTCTTTGCAAGTTTGTCCTTGACCGTCTGCGTGGGTTGCCATGAGCATTCAACGGTAGCATTGAACTAGGAGTCGAGGTTCTGATCGACCGGTTGACTTGTTGGTGATCCCTGGGAAAGCCACCAAACAAGGTTTCTTGATGATTGGGCGACATGGGAGTAGAACTTGGAGTTGAGGTTCTAACCGATCGACTTGGCCTGGGTCGACTATCCCGGCGAGACTTACGAGTCTCGCCTTGCCTCTTTCCGACGTTAACGTTGGTTGCAAGAGGGGGTAGCCGAGCCAATACTTCCTCGATTTACTTGTTGGCCTTGGCTAGATTGCTCCTTAACTGCATGTTCTCCATCTCTACCACAGTCAAGTAATCCGGGTTCGGATTCGGCGGTAGAGGTGCTGAACTTCCAGTGTCGTCGTGGCCCATCGGTTGTTTTCCCAATTGCTGCTGGATCTCCGAGCATTGTTCGTCAGAAACAGTGGTATGGTGAGCCCCCTGCCCACCATGCTGATCCGTTTGACCGTGCCTTGAACGAGTGACCACCATGATGAAATTTTTCTTGAATCTTTTTCAATGGCACTAATTTGCAGCTCTCAATGAAAGCACCAATCTGTTGACACGGTTTATCGCCAATAGTGTATTAAGAAAATTAGCTAGAATGAACTAGTGCTTAAGGATAAACCGTAATGAGAATAATCACTCTTTAAGGTACTTAGAATGATATAGTAAAAATACTTGTTTCTTTTTACGTGGTTCGGAGGTTAAAATCCCCCTAGTCCATGAGTTAATATTATTGCTGTATATCTCTTTCTATTTTTACAGAGTATTTGCATTACAGAAAGAATCCAACCCTTTTTCTATCCAAGGTCTTGGCATATATAGGAGAATGATCCTTGGGTAGGTGTTGGGGTCATCCCGTGATCACTTGATCCCTCACATCATCCCTGTGACACTGATGATTAACATTTACATTTTATATTGAAGTGTGGTCTAATCATTAGGTAAAATAGATCATGGATCGCATCTGCTAAATCAGGCGTGTTCCGTTTGATCATGCACATTTATGTTGCGTATCCAGGAATTTGGGAGTAAATAGACACGTGATGTCTGTTTACGCACGTTTATATTGCGTGGTCAACTTTATAAAGATCCTGGGGTACGTCAGACCTCTGGCATACCACGAGCTTAGCGTAATGTAAGCTCGTGCCTTTTGATGCTATATTACACAAATGGTTCCAGGAAGTATGCTGCTTTGAACTCACCAGTTCGAGCTATTTGTCTAGGGAATCGTATCGAATTTCCTCGGATGAAAGGTGAACACGTGGCACATCGATTATATCTTTTTGCTAGCCCACTGTACCCGAGCTGCCTCAACAAGGTATGTGCTGACTTTCAGGGCGTACATATATATAACATGCTTTACAAGTGAAATTGTTTTTGTTGTTCTAAGCTTATTATTTGGAATTGTCACGACCCGAGCCCTAGGCAGTGCCAGATGTGTAATATCCATAACTTGGGTGGTCAACAGTCAAACTTTGACCCTTGTTGAAAAATAATGTTTATAAGCGATCCTTTAGTTTATCCTATAAACTACAGTATTTATAAGTCCAAAAATAATCGAATAACTCCTAAAATTATATAGAAAATAATAGTAATAAAATTGGGATCACTCTCATCATATATACGTTTAAAAGAAATATTCTCACAGTTATGCGATCACCAAATAGTTAAATTTAATAAGTCACAAATCATACAAATATACTTAGCATCTATAATTCCCCAAAACTAAATAATATAGCTCAATTCCAATTCATATACCTTAATCGAATCAGGAATAATTCACAAGTCATACACTTCGCCTTGAACATGAAATCTTAAAGAAAACTAGATTTGACTAAAGCAGGAAAAAAATTCAAACGTAAGATTCTCATCCATCTTGATATCAACTATCTCAACTGAGCGTTTCATGGAAGGGAGAAATAGGGGGTGAGCTTATAAAGCCCATTAGGAAAACAACTAATCACAAATGACCCATAGTTTTAATAAAAATCCATGCATGGTTAGCTTTTAAAACAAAACATATCATCGTGTATAAACAAAAACAGATAGACCACAAATAATTACAAGAGACAAACTACACGTGCACATCACACCATCCACTAGATCCCTGACTCCTAATAACCATCATAGAAAAACGACATCCTAAACCGGGTAGTCATGCCTGATAACCACCACAAGAGGTGGCTCAACTCACATCATGTATACAAATACTAGGTCTTTACACCTACAGGTGAGTGAACACCTGACCTACCTATGATGACACGAAGACTAGGTCGTGAAACAACAATATGCACAAATCATGATCAATATAGCTCTTAACAGTATAACCAAATGTAGACAAATATAATAACAAAAGAACATATTCCCTTTATTTTAGAAAATTGGGCAGCATAATTGCTGCATATGAATAAAACCCAAAAATTATAACCTACATAGATAAGCATATAAAAATGTATTTAGCACTAAGTGCCCTCAGAATAGTCCAGAAAAGCATGCAGATTAAGTTTTCAATTATTCAAACATTTTATAAATAAAAAATAGGAATATGTCTAATGTTAATCGATACATATAAAGCAAGTCCAATAATCAAGTTGAGTCCTTACCTCCTTAGAATTGTCAATCTGAGTCTAATAAAGTGACGCTCCTAAGCTTAACTATGATTCTAGAGTGATTTAGTCAAATTTTAATATCACGTTTTTCCTACGTGAATCAAATGAGCAAATTATTATCATCATTGCATTCCTTATTCAAAATCGTGTCCAATGACTTATAATTTGACTATATTTGAAGTTCCGAAGCCTTACCGAGTTAGAAATAGCAGCCATTGGTGGCGGCAATGAGCGGTGCACCGACAACGTTGATGAATGTAGGCTTGGCATATATCAAAACGATCATCTCGATGAGTACATCACATATGTGATACCTGCTACTCCAAACAGCCACCAGTGTTGTCGGAAAATGCTCCCAAAGGGACAGAGATACCCAAAATCTCGTCGAAGAAAAATGAAAAGTTAACCGGAATGGCTTAGTGGTATGTGTTCTCCTTGATGAACTTGTTTCAATGGTGGAAACGACTCGGTGATTGGACATCAGAGTTGGCTGGAAAATGGAGTCAAAGTTAACGTACCAAAACTTTGACTAGCGACTCCGGGCAGTTGGCGACGAGTAAGGCGACATCGCTTGGTGGTTGAGGTCGTCAGTGGCCGCCGAACCCAAAGGGGTGGCGCATGGCAGCAGATGGTGGCCATAAGTGGTCATCCATGGTGGTGACAATGGCTGCATTTTTAAGAGAGAGAAAGGAAGAAAAAGAAAGGAAAAAGAAAGAGAAAGGGAGAAGAGGAAGATTGTCGCATGAGAGAGAGAAGGAAATGAGACCAAAATTTTGATTATAAAGGGTGGGTCCCACCACTTACAAAATAATATACATAATATTTGAAAAAAAAAGTCTTGGTCTTCACAGGAATAGTCATTCTCATAATGGAGTTCTTAATAAAGATGTTATTAGTTTTGTTGTCGTGGCATGTCATCACTTTCATGGTGAGTATAAACCAGCTAGTGGCATGCGCTTTTGATGTCTTCATATATGGTAATGGTGCTTGGGGAAATGACAAGCTCCATCACTCAGTTTACCTTTTTTTTTTTTGCTGAAGTTAGCCCTGCTTAAAGCAAGGCAACACAGATAGATTACTAACAAAAGAGGAAATTACAAAATAGAGGCACTTCCATACAAACAACCCCAATAACTGAACAAACTCGAACAATAGGAAAGCCTCTTCTTGGAAGGATCCGTGAGGAAGGAGAGCTCAAGAGTTAATCCCACTAAACAAAACACCAACCAACACTAAAAAAAAAAACAACACAAAGTAACACTAACTCTAGAAATAGAACTACACAGGACAAAGAAGCCACTAAAAGCAACAAAACAACCACACAATAAAACAAAACTAAGCCAAAGAGGAACAGCTAAGAGACAGAGTAACACTAAAATAACACCAATACAAGTATTGCAGCAAGAGAAAATTTAGTTTCAGTTATGGTAGGTACCAAGCCTTGTAGTTATTCAGGATCTAGTCACTACAGCTTTCCCAATCCAGTTGACCTTCATTTCCACAGTGGAAGCGAATTTTGTGAGGTTATGGGCAAGAAAGTTCACTTTTCTATTAACTTTTCCTATCTTCCAGTGATGCAGCCCTTTGCAATAGAGAAGGAATTTTTGTCTAATTTCTTCAAGGCATACAACCTCTTGGTGGTTCCGCTTGGATAGAGCTTTGACTGCCAAATCACAATAAATTTGGAAAATTACTAGGTTGTTCAGGTGCTTAGGCGATGCAATGGCTGCAAGGAGAAGAGCACGACCTTCTATAATGGTGAGGTCTGTCTCACTGAGTTTCTTTGCATGGGCGGATAGTATTTCTCCAATGGAGTTCCTACCTACATCCAAAACTACTAAGCCCTCAGCAGAGATGGCTACATCAGTGGAGAAACAAACCCACCCTGGAGGAGGTGGGAGCCATTTTGGGAATTTGATTCTACATAAGTGTTCACTAAGCTCAAATCATTAAGTATTTTCCAAAATGTAGAGCACATAATTGTGAAAGTTTTGGGAAAGTATCCATGGTCGATCTCATTTATTTCTCTCCAAATTATGTCAATTTGGGTGGATTCTTGGAGGAAGAATTCTTCAAATGACAGTTGGTTTGGTATATTGTTGGGTGCTTTGAAGTAGTCGAACTAGTCTTTCCAAACATCAACCCTTATCAATTTCGTTCTTAATCCATTTAAGTTGATATACCACATCCAAGAAATCACAAGTTACCTCCATAATAGTTGGATTGAGTTTTCCTCTTCAAGGTCACAGAAACAACATCTTGTGTTGTCCAACCCCATAATCCCCCCGGTTTTAGCTTTTGTTGGTAGGGCATCTGCAAGGATTTTCCACCAAAGTAACTTGAGTCTTGTGTGGAACTTACTATTCCAAATGATTGCCCACCCAATTTCTTTGGTTTCTTCTAAGAAAGGAAGGGATAGGGCAGAATGAATGGAAAAGTTCCCTGAGGAATCTAGATGCCACATCCGTTTATCATCTCTAGCCATCTCTGGGAGGGGTATTGAGTATTCTCTGAACATCCATTGGGGAAAACCATTGATTGAGTTTAGGGATACAACGAGTATTGTTTTCTATGAATTGGTTCACCCACAAGTACTATGAGTGGCATCCTACAAAGGAGTTGGCCTATGAGGCTTGGTTGCAAGCCAATCGTCAAATCAGATGGAGGTTTTGTTGGTATTAAAAGTGTAAATCTGAAATACGCATTGAAGAATTGAGTTTTAAATAAATATTAATACCATCCAGGATCATACATATATAAATATATTAAATCACATACAAATAGATTAGATACTACCTCTTGAAGCCTATCAAGTAGCCACGAATCTTTTTGTATAAATCAACGATCTTCCAATCCATATTCTAAAAGCTCACACCTTGATCTTCTAGACCAATACTCAAACACACAAGGATGTGTATGGGCACGTAGGATTCAAAATGTTGATTTAGGACTTTCTACATGTACTCAACACATGAGATCTAGAGAGGTTTGATAGAGAGAAGATGTATTGGATAGTTTTTCAGGTTTAGGAAAAACTATCGTTTTTTTTAGAGAGATTCTGATAGAAAACCAAATCTTGAAAAGTATCGCTTCTTTTCACGTTTATAAAGATAATTAACAAATTTAATTAATCGTTATTTTATTAAAATAAAACTAATCAATAATAACCTTATTAAATTATTTAAGGGTTATTTGCTGCGAAAGTACCCAAGTTACTATGTTCGTAGCACTTAAGTACCTAAGTTATTTTTTTGGTGGAGAAAGTACCTTCCATCCATGTTTTGGTGCAGTTTGGTACAACTATCAATTCTCACCATTAAGTTCGTCTGTAAAATGTAGGCAAAAGTGCTCAATTAAATGGATATTTGCAGCAAAAGTATCCAATTTAAAAGATGTTTGCGGCGAAAGTACCCAATTTAAGAGATGTTTGCAGTGAAAGTACCCAAGTTATAAGCAAATTTCACACCATGTAAGCAAACTTAACGATGAAATGGACAATTGTACTAAACTGTACCAAAACATGGACGGATGGTGTTGGTTTTTATAGATCAAATAAGAGATTATACGCAGCGGAACAACAATCAAAATTGTTAATTTAACCCCACAAGATTTCTAGACCTACTTCTTCACATACATATATATATTGAATCAAAGAGATGAATAGAAAATTACCTCAAGTCCTTCTTTGCTGCTATCTTTTTGTACGGCAAAATCCTTGAGATCTCACACCAGGATCTTCCAAAATGTTCTCAACACACAAAGAACGAGTGTGGACTCGTTATACAAAACAATATGCAAGATCTATTTATCAGATGTTCTCAACACATAAGATCTGATAAAGTTTGGACCTAAATTTGTGAAAAACAATAACCTATGCTTGTAACATTGTTCTCTACCTCTGAGGAAGATTTCTCGTTATATTTTCTATCACTGAAAAGTATCGCTCTGAAAAACTGATCTCCTATATTTAATATATCCAATATATTAAAAATAAATAATATTAGTTATTTTAAACAATTTGAAAATAACTAATCATTTATCTGATTTTTGTTTAAATAATAATATTTTAATCATATTAAAATATCTCATTATTTATTCAATATTTAAATAACTAAAATTGTTGAACCATGATCCTTCTAGAACCTTCTTGTACGTGTAGCACAGTGACTGTGCAACACGCCCACCTCATGCCAGAGAGGGCATGTGATTTTTCCCAATTTTCATCATTATTTAAATACCAAAAAATCCCAAAAATAAATTAATTCAAAATTAATTATATTTTTGTTAAATCAAATAAGTAATTAATTAGACATAATTATACAATAATTATGTTTAGTGCATAGAAAAATATTTTACTTATCAAATAAGTCATTTTGCCCATTTTTGTATTTATCTTTGTCAGTGTTTGTTTGAGCCATTTCGGGGACCATGAACCTATAACATTAAGCTCCAATAAATTAAAAACTAAATAATTAAACTCTTTAATTATTATAGTTAATTTATTAATTCTTATATTACTCCACTATAAATTCAGAATTGCACTCTTTATGTTATAGATATACTTTTACAGAAATCTTTTCTTAAGTCGTCCATTGATATAACCATCTTACAATAGTTCAACCCTTTAATTAATTAGTTCATAAATTAGAATGGAAGAATTACCATTTTACCTTTCTAATTTACTTCTTATTCCTTAAGTACCATTAATTCACTAATGAATAATTAATCTATAATCTAATTATAGATTTGAGCTCAAAATCATTCAGTTCCAGAATTAACCCTTAAGGGAACCAATATACGATCCGTTAGGAAAGATTAGATTCCATATTGTTGTTACATGTTCCCAGCCATCCATGATATTAAATCTCCAGAACAAAAGTCATTAGCCTCATTCTATGAAGAGACCTTAATGAATGAATCAAAAGATTTAATAAACATGAACTGGAGTTCATGAACACTCAAGATTTAGGTTGATCTATAAATGATCATCAGTTATGATATGAATTACAAATCTTTATTATTAAATAGTTTTTGGATAAAGACTTTTATTCATATCAGTCCCTGTCATATATAATCATATTATATAAAGCACCTTTACCGAGATGTCTTGCCACATCAATAATCCGAATTTAGATTATTTGTATCAACATGATACTCAGTAAACCGTACTTACAACCCCAATTAAAGAATTCCATAACTTCAATTTGTTGTTGACTATTTTTATTCATTCATGTGATCTTAATTCGCTCGTACTAATACAAGATCACATCCTCAATAATGAATATGGAATTTTTCTGATATTTACAAAAAATTATTCAAACAATAATTTAATAATCTAAATATAAAAATAATAGACCATTGTATTTATTTATTCATCGAAATAATAAATGTCTTTTACATGCTTTTAGGACATACTCCTAACTGAAGGTACTTTCGTGCGCCAAAAAAATAACTTGGGTACTTAAATGCTACAAACACAATAATTTAGATACTTTCGCCACAAATATCCCATTAATGTCACACCTTAATCAAAGAATATTATGATTTTGCACTAATGAAGAACAAAGTGTAAATATGTGCTAACAATAAAA
This sequence comes from Humulus lupulus, assembly GCF_963169125.1. NCBI lineage: Eukaryota > Viridiplantae > Streptophyta > Magnoliopsida > Rosales > Cannabaceae > Humulus > Humulus lupulus. Next base: position 223,574,163 of record NC_084796.1, read on the forward strand.
AAATACATGATATTTAAGATGAAAGAAAATATTTGAATAAGAAAATCCATAAACTTTATTGCACAAAATGGGAAATCAAAATACAACATAAATACTATCTAGTTACATATTGTTTCATCATCACATTAATAATCTTAAAAAGATTAGAAACTCATAACTAGAATAGAAATTACAAACAAAAAAATTACAAACATAAATAGGAAAATTTGGAGGAGGAACCCCCAAAATTTTCCTCTAAAACCTCATAGAAAAATTGACCAAAAAGAAGAAAAAGATGAAGAGAATAGAGTGGTCTTGAAAGTGTAGAACTTGTGTAGTGTAACCTCTCATAAAATAAGCACTCCCAAATCCCTTATTTATAGCCAAAAATAGTGTTTAAAATAATCAATTTAAATTAGTTAAATTGATTAAATTAAATTTGAAATAAAGAATAATAAGGTAAGTAGGGATAAATTTTAGGTGTGATGATGATTTTGGAGTAAAATGTGTAAGAAAGTTTGGGTAAAAAGTTGGCATTTTTGGACATAGGGGACAATAGTACATTGTGGGCTCAAGAGGGGGTGTTGGTGGCTGGTTGGGTGGCTGGGCCGGGTGAGTCAAGCAGCTGGGAGGCTGCCTTAGATGTTGGGCCGTGGGCTGGAGAGGGCAGCTGGGCTGAAGAGGAAATCGTGGGGGTGCAAAGGGGGCAGATGGCAGTTGCTTCAGGCGACTGGGAAGGAGGCAGGCCCAAGCGTGGGCTTCTGCAGGCTTTGGGCTGAAGGCAGTGGAGCAACTAGGTGTTGGCGTTGGGCCTGGAATGGAGAGAAGCTGCAGGACTTTCGGATTGGGCCTGGGCTCGTGTGTTGGCTGGAGAGGAGGGGAGGCATGGCGTGGAGAGAAGCTTCGGTGGGAGCAGGAGGCAGCTGGTGGCAGATTGGGCCGAAGGGGCTTTGAGTGGGCCTTGCGTTGAGCTGCTGGGCTAGATCCGTGGGCCTGGCAGGTGCAATGTTGGGCTTTTGAAAAATGGCACATTCTCCATATTTTTTCAACTTTAATTCTTGTCTTTCTGCTTCTTTCCAAAGTACCAAAATGCAACATTATTTTCTACAAAATAAATATAAAATAAATCATAATAAAATATTTTCAACTATAAAATAAATCAATTTAATTCTTTGAAAATATTAATTATAACTTAATTTATATTTAACATTTAAGTTCAATAATACAATATTTTTTACCTCAAACTAAACAACAATAATTCAAATAATTAACTACAATATTTTACAACAAAATAACTATAAAAATCCACAAAAATATATAAAATCAAAATAAACCCAATAAATTCAAAATTACTTTAAAACTTAATAAATCAATTAAAAACTCAAGAATTAAGCAACAATTAGCACATAAAAAGTGGTAAAATAACTCTATTTTGTAGAGTTATCACTGCTTTACAAGCTGCTATGTATTCAACTTCCATAGTTGAATCAGCTATACTGGATTGCTTAATGCTTCTCCAGACAACTGCTCCACCACCAAGAGTGAATACTGACCCAGAAGTAGATTTTCTACTATCTTTGTCTGATTGAAAATCTGAGTCAGTGTATCCAGTAGGTTCAAGGTCACTACCCGAATATACTAGCATATAGTTCCTCGTTCTACTGAGATACTTGAGAATATGTTTCACCCCAATCCAATGTTCCAAACCTGGATTTGACTGATAACGACTGACAATCCATACTGCATAACATATGTTAGGTCTAGTACATAACATTGCATACATTAGGCACCCTACAACTGATGCATAGGGATACTTTCTCATGTCCTCTTGCTCTTGTGGTGTCTTTGGACACTGATCTTTGCAAAGAGTAATTCCATGTCTGGTCGACAATTGACCCTTTTTGGAATTTTCCATAGGTAATCTTTCAAGCACTTTATCAATATAATTTGCTTATGAAAGTGCCAAGAGCTTGTTCTTTCTGTCTCTTAGAATTTTAATACCTAGAACATAGCTTGCTTCTCCCAAATCTTTCATTTGGAATTTGTCAGCCAACCATTTCTTTACATTTGATAATGTCTCTACATCATTCCCAATGAGTAGGATATCATCAACGTAAAGGACTAAGAAAACCACAACTTTCCCTTTGACGTATTTATAAACACATGCTCCGTCAACATTTTGTTCGAAGCCATATGTTTTGATAGTTTCATCAAATGTTAAGTTCCAAGATCTTGATGCTTGTTTCAATCCATATATGGATTTCAACAACTTGCATACCTTTTGATCTTGATCCTTCTTAATAAACCCTTCTGGTTGTTCCATATATATGGTTTCATCAAGTTGGCCATTTAGAAAAGCTGTCTTGACGTCCATTTGCCAGATCTCGTAATCATAGATGGCAGCTATGGATAAAAATATGCGAATGGACTTAAGCATGGCTATAGGAGAAAATGTTTCTTCATAATCTACATCTTCTCTGTGTGTGTAGCCTTTGGCCACATGCCTTGCTTTATAAGTCTCTACCTTTCCATCTGCACCCCTTTTCTTCTTGTAGATCTACTTACATCCGATGGCTTTGACATTGTCAGGCAGATCTACAAGTTCCCAGACTGAATTGGAATACATTGATTCCATTTCTTGATTCATGGCAGCTTGCCACTTATCAACATCAGGGTCTTTCATTGCTTCTTTAAAAGTCAATGGATCGTCCTTTTGAGTATCTGATACACGAACGTGTGCCTCATGTTCGTAGCGAATAGGTTGTCTCACAATCCTCCCACTACGACGTTGCACTGGTTTTTCCTTTTTAGGAATTATGGTTTCTTTGGTTGTGTTTATCATTAACTGATGAAGAAGATGGAGATGAAATTTTATCTGTCATTAGTTCCTATAAAACTACTTTGCTCCGAGGTTTAAAATCATTCATATAGTCATGTTCTAAAAAGATTGCATTTGTTGAAACAAATACCTTTTAAACACTTGGACTATAGAAATATCCACCTCTTGTTTTTGGAGCATAGCCCACAAATATACACACTTCAGACCTTTAATCCAGTTTTTCAAATTTAGGTCTTAGCACATGAGCAGAACAACCTCAAATACAGAAATGTCGTAAACTAGGTTTATTTCCATTCCATAATTCTAGTGGTGTCTTTGTCACAGCTTTGGACGGAACTACAATCAAAATGTAATTAGCTGTTTGAAGTGCATATCCCCAAAACGATAAGGGAAGTGAAGAGTAGCTTAACATAGACCTGACAATGTCCAACAAGGTCCGGTTTCTTCTCTCTGAAACTCTGTTTTGTTGTGGTGTTCCAGGTGCTGTGAGTTGGGATAGAATACCATGCTCCAGCAAGAAATCTTTGAATTCAGAATCCAAATATTCACCATCACGGTCAGATCGGAGTGTCTTTAAAGATTTACCTAATTGCTTTTCAGCTAAGGCTTTGAAGTCTTTAAACCTATCAAAAGTTTATGACTTCTTAAGCATTAGGTAAACATGACCATATCTAGAATAGTCGTCAGTAAATGTGACAAAATATTCATAACCACCTCGAACTTGTATGTTAATTGGACCACATACATCATTATGTATAAGCTCTAGTGGTTCTTTGGCTCTATTTCCCTTTAAAGTGAAAGGTCGTTTTGTCAATTTTCCTTCTAAACAGGATTCACAAACCGGTAGGGTTCCAACTGTTAGTTCCCTCAAAGGTCCATCTTTAGTTAACCGGTTTATCCTATCTAGACTAATATGACCTAATCTTAAGTGCCAAAGATACGTGTCATTTTCTTTAGAAACCTTTTGTCTTTTGTTACTTTGTGGTTTAGCTACTTTGAATAATTTAGAATTATTGAGTGATTTTTCAATTGGATTAAGCATGTACAGTCCGACTCTTTGTTTTGCATGACAAATATTGTTCCCATTCTTTGAAATAAAAATCACATTATTATTAAAAGAAATGCCAAAATTTTGTTCATGTAACAAAGATAAAGAAATAATGTTTCTAGTAATTTTAGGAAAAAAGATAACATTATTCAAAACTAGAAAATTGTTCTTAAAATTTAAACGGACTCTTCCACATGCTTTAGCTGAAACAAGTGTTCCACTTCCCACTCTCATAGTCATCTCTCCTTGCTCTAACTGCTTTGCGAACTCAAGCATCTGCAAACAAGAACAAACATGGTTAGTGGAACCAGAATCAACTATCCATGATGATTTATCATGTTCCACCATACAAGCTTCGAGTACAAGTACATCTAATTTACCTTTCTTTTTCTCTTTCAGCTCGGTGAGAAACTTTGGACAGTTTCTCTTCCAATGACCGTCGACATTACAATGGAAACACTTTCCTTTGGGTGCCTTTTGTTTGGGGTCATTGTTCTTTTTGTTCTCGGGTGCCTTGGATGACTTCTTTGTCTTTTTCAGATTGTCCTTTTTAGGTTTGCAGTTATTGCTATTCCTTTTCTTCTTTGAAGAAGATGGTTTGGCTTCAACAACATTTGCTTTAGCCTGGCTTGAGATTGTCTTGTTCAAAGACTCAAAAGTTTGTAATTCATTCAGCAATTGTGTCATGTAAATTCTAATTTGTTCATGACATAATTTGTTGTGAATGTAGAAAAAGCAGGAGTTAAAGACTCAAGTATTATGCTTACTTGTGTCTTTTCATCCATGACTGCTCCGTGCGTCTCAGCTTCATGGAGTACACTGATCATGTTCAAGACATGTTCCCGCATAGATTGACATTTCTTCATCTTAGCATTCATGTAGGTTCTAGTAGCCTCATGAAGACTTTGATCAGAAGGGCGCCCAAACATTTCCTTAAGAGATTCTAGTATCTCAAAAGCAGTTTCCAGGGATTTATGCTTTGTTCGTAAAACATCACTCATGCTTATATAGCACTTAGCTTTGTTATTGGATTGAATCCATGCATCAAATTTGTCCCGAACATGTTTCGGGGCAGTGGCGCTAGGTTCTTCAAGACATTCCTCATTTAGGACAAACTTGTGGTTTTCGCTAACCAACAACATATTCATATTTGATTTCCATTTTGTGAAGTTATCACCAGTTAATTTTTCTTGTGCGATTATAGAAGTGATTGGATCACCAGAGATAGACATATTCTGAATAAAAAATACAAATATTATTATATTTAGATAAATAAATATCAATGTTTCGAAAATTAAACGTGATGCATGAGCACAATTAAAACACATAAAATAAAGATTAATTTCCACGATAAAATTTTCTAACAATTAAAGTGCCGCCTTAGGGTCGGTCAAATTAATCTTAGAGAATTTATAAGACATTCTTATCTTTATTGTTTAAAACTTAAAATAACTCTTTATTTTCTCTTTTAAACATTAAAGTACCGCTTAGTTTGGTCAAGTTATGATTATCCACTGCGAAAGCTTAATCATAACTTTGTGAGTGTAACCCATTATTTCAGAGTTTATGACTTAACTTAGGACATGCCGCCTTAGGGTCGGCTAAACCTAAAATACATCATTAGTTCCTATCGTGTAAGAAAGATAACCTTGCTATTGACATGTCTAGACACCTTCCTTAGGGGGACGGAAACAAAGTCGTCGCGAGGCACTATTCATATCTCACGGTGTTATATTAATAATGGAGACCACGGGTTATGTTGAGTTATGAACCCTCTCCCACTCACTATTTTGAAATAAGTGTTTTTAACCTAATTAATTCCAAATTAATTATAGATTCTTTAAACTTTATGAACATAATTAAAATTGGTAAGAAAGCGAGTTTCTATGTCCATATCCAATTTTAAATTACCAAATATGTTCATCTAAACTTTACTAAAAACACAATTTTAAAATAAAGTTGGTTTAAAGAAATTAAGTCATAAAGACTTAAAAAAAATGGTGTGATATTTTACCAAGTTTTCAAAGAATAAAACTAAGTAATTTATATGCAATTGGTTTCGCAAAACAAATCATATAAACATATAGGACAATCCTAATAATCATGTTTCTACCATTGAGATGCATGAAAATGACTGTGTGAGTTTTTTATGTATGGCACAAAATGCATGAACATATTATCAATCACATGAAAACAATTATTTAAATAAATCAACAATAAATGTTGAACCAGGTGCTTTTGGGTATTTCTAATTTTACAACCTCTTTATAAAATTAAAATAAAATAAAATTTGCCTTGGCCTCTATCAGGCTTCTTCATTTTACTTTCGGTAGAATATGTGTCGCTGATCCAGAATAATAATAAGAAAACAATTTTCTAATTATCTTGATTAATTAAAACAAAACTTTTAAATAATCATAATTTTATTTTCCTTATAATTAAAACAACTTTTAATTAAAAAACCAAAATAAATTTAATTAAAATTTGTTATTTTGAAAAATAAATTTTTAAATAAGATATTTAAAAAAGTATGTTAGGATAACAAAAATATCTCATTATTTAAATATCAAATTTCAAACAAATAGGATATTTAACATTTAAAAAAAATAAAAAAATAACAGATTAATTTCAGAAAAATAAAAAAAAATTATGGACCAGTAAGACGGGGATACATGGCACTTGAAGGTGCTGTTAGGGCCCACTGTATGGAACCGTACGATCCCGTCCATACAACGTCCCCAGCAGCGGCTTGGAGGATGGCCTCGGAGGAACGGTGGCTGAATTCTGAATCCCGTACTCCGTTTTGACTTTGTGTGATCGGAATTACAATTTTTATGATGTCAAAAACCAAATAAAATTACATAAATCCTATGCCCCATAATGGCTTACACAATGATCTAATTACGAACAAATCCTAACCCAAAAACACCATACAATTAACGATTCAACATTCCCATGCATTCAATCATATTAAGGCATCTATTCATTCATCATAAATAAATAAATGCATAAAACTAAACCCACACAGATTCAATATATATAATATATATGTGTGAAGATGGCTCTGGTACCATTTGTTGGTTTTTATAGATCAAATAAGAGATTATATGCAGCGGAACAATAATCAAAATTTTTAATTTAACCCCACAAGATTTCTAGATCTACTTCTTCACATACATATATATATTGAATCATAGAGATGAATAGAAAATTACCTCAAGTCCTTCCTTGCTGCATCTTTTTGTACGGCAAAATCATTGAGATCTCACACCAGGATCTTCCAAAATGTTCTCAACACACAAAGAACGAGTTTGGGCTCGTTATACAAAACAATAGGCAAAATCTATTTAATAGATGTTCTCAACACATGAGATCTGATAAAGTTTGGACCTAAATTTGTGAAGAACAATGACCTATGCTTGTAGCACTGTTCTATTTCTCTCAGGAAGATTTCACGTTATATTTTCTATCACTGAAAAGTATCGCTCTGAAAAACTGATCTCATATATTTAATATATCCAATATATTAAAAATAAATAATATTAGTTATTTTAAACAATTTGAAAATAACTAATCAGTTATCAAATTTTTGTTTAAATAATAATATTTTAATCATATTAAAATATCTCATTATTTATTTAATATTTAAATAACTAAAATTGTTGAACCAAGATCATTCTAGAACCTTCTTGTGCGTGTAGCACAGTGACTATGGACTGTGCTACACGCCCACCTCATGCCAGAGAAGCCATGTGATTTTTCCCAATTTTCATCATTATTTAAATACCAAAAAATCACAAAAATAAATTAATTCAAAATTAATTATATTTTTGTTAAATCAAATAATTAATTAATTACACATAATTATACAATAATTATGTTTAGTAAGTCATTTTGCCTATTTTTGTATTGATCTTTGTCAATGTTTCTTTGAGCCATTTCGGGGACCATGGACCTATAATATTAAGCTCCAATAAATTAAAAACTAAATAATTAAACTCTTTAATTATTATAGTTAATTTATTAATTATGATATTTCTCCACTATAAATTCAGAATTGAACTCTTTATGTTATAGATATACTTTTGTAGAAATCTTATTTTAAGTTGTCCATTGATATAACCATCTTACAATAGTTCAACCCTCTAATTAATTAGTTCATAAATTAGAATGGAAGAATTACCATTTTACCTTTCTAATTTACTTCTTATTCCTTAAGTACCATTAATTCACTAGTGAACAATTAATCTATAATCTAATTATAGATTTGAGCTCAAAATCATTCAGTTCCAGAATTAACCCTTAAGGGAACCAATATACGATCCGTTAGGAAAGATTAGATTATGTATTGTTGATACATGTTCCCAGCCATCTATGATATTAAATCTCCAAAATAAAAGTCATTAGCCTCATTCTATGAAGAGACCTTAACGAATGAATCAAAAGATTTAATAAACATGAACTGGAGTTCATGAACACTCAAGATTTAGGTTGATCTATAAATGATCATCAGTTATGATATGAATTACAAATCTTTATTATTAAATGGTTTTTGGATAAAAACTTTTATTCATATCGATCCCTGTCATATATAATCATATTATATAAAACACATTTACCGAGATGTCTTCCCATATCAATAATCTGAATCTAGATTATTTGTATCAACATGATACTTAGTAAACCGTACTTACAACCCCAATTAAAGAATTCAATAACTTCAATTTGTTGTTGACTATTTTTATTCATTCATGTGATCTTAATTCTCTCGTACTAATACAAGATCACATCCTCAATAATGAATATGAAATTTTTCTGATATTTACAAAAAATTATTCAAACAATAATTTAATAATCTAAATATAACAATAATAGACCATTGTATTTATTTATTCATCGAAATAATAAATGTCTTTTACATGCTTTTAGGACATACTCCTAACAGAAGGTACTTTCGTGCGCCAAAAAAAATAACTTGGGTACTTAAATCTACAAACACAATAATTTAGATACTTTCGCCACAAATATCTCATTATTTAATTTAAATCATATTTAAAAAGGAATAATTATAGATAAATAATTAAATAAAAAATTATTTGAAATTCAAAATTCAAATCCCAATGATAGGAAATCTCTGTGTGTCGCCGCTCACTGTGCAACACAGTGACTGGCATGAGCCACATTAGGGTTTCCCCTAATTTTCTCTATTTTTATTTAATTATTATTTAAAACAATATATTTATCATAAAATAAATATCAATTAATTTAAAAATGAACTTTATCTTAAAATATCAGTTTGAAATAAATAAAATAATTATTAATCTCTCTTTATATTAATCCAAAGATGATTAATATTTATTTTAATCTATAGTTTTTCAAAATAAAAACTATATAGTTAATTAATTAATTCATTCATAATTAATCAATTGCCCATAATTATCACATAATTATTTCCTTGCCCTGAAATATTAATTCCTTTGCAATTAAGTCATTCTCTCTACAAATCTTTCTTTTCACATCCTTACCCTTAACAATGTAGGATAGGGATGATCTAAAGACCGTGGACATATAATACGAATATCCAATAAACCACATTATTAATTAAACTCTTTAATCCAATAATCTTATTTATTAATTCCATGATTACTCCACTATGAATATGGAAATTGCACTCTAAGTATTTATAGAATTATATTTACAAATTTTTTTTTATAGTCCATTGATATAATCGATAAATGTAGTCTTGTCCTCCATTTATTGGTTCGTTAATTATAGTTGGTCAATAGTATCGTTTTACCCTTCTAATTACCTCTTGATACTTAAGTACCATTAATTCAGTAGTGAATAATTAATCGATAATCATATTGTAGATTTGAGCTCAATAACTATTTAGTTCCAGAATTAATCCTTAAGGGAACCAATATTCGATCCGTTATGAAAGTATGAATTCCATTATTGTAAATCATGTTCCCAGCCATGCATGATATTGAATCTCCAAAACAAAATTCATTAGCCTCATTATACTAAGAAACCTTAACAAGTGAATCAAAATATCCAATGAACATAAACATAAGTTCATGAATACTCAGGATTTAGACTGATCCACAAATGATCATCTATTATGATAAGAATTAAATCTTTATGTCAAACGGAAAGTATATAAAGATAATTAATTCTCATCGGTCCTGTCATATATAATCTCTATTATATACAACACATTTACTAAGATGTATATCAACATCAGTAATTTGAATCTAGATCACTCGCACCCCGTATGCTTAGTAAACCGCACTAGTAACCATTAATTAAAGATTCCTTACTTTGATATGTTACTAAAAATTTTATTCATTATATATGATCTTAATTCTCTCGTACTAATACAAGATCATATTCTCATGAATAAATAAGGAATTTTCTTGATATTTGTTGACGCAGTTCTTCGGCAACAGGTAATTAAGAGAAGGAGAGAAAGGGATTAGTGCCAAACGTAGAACCGTAATAGATATAAGATCTTAGAGAATGAAATAGGTGACTCAAGACACGTTTTTAAGTGGTTCAAAGGTTAAAATCCTTCTACTCCACTAGTCAATATTATTGATATATTCTGGATATTGGGTTACAAAGTATATATCTTTCCAGGGACTATGTTTTCCAACCCTTATCAACTCCCAGGGTCTCCATATTTATAGGAGAAGGCACCTGGAAGTTGGTAAGGAGGTCATCCCGTGACCTTCTTATTTGTCATATCAACTCTGTGACATTCATGATTAATTCCTAAACCTGACACATAAGTGTGGTCAAATCGATAGGTAAGGAGATAATGGGCCGCACGGCCCAACCCAGCCGTGGGTGTCTGAACACGCACGTTCCTGCTGCGTGTCTGAGAAGTCAGGGAGATATCGGACACGTGATGTCAGATATATGCACGTTTATCTTGCGTGTGTTGACTTTACAAGGGGTCATAGCCTCCATATCTAGCTCGTACCACGAGCTGCGCATTTGACCCGACCTTCGGCCTTCCGATTCCTTGCTCCAGTCTTGGCGAGTCTTGGCGAGTCCTTGAGGATTCCTCGAGTTAAGGGGGGTACGACCTCAAGACAGGAGCTCCGGTCTGGGGAATGTTTATGGACTAACCATGATTAGTCCGAAGCTCGGCCTGCTAATTAGCCCGTGGGAAAATCAGGGCGTACAATATTATTATATAAATAATTCAAACATTAATTATAACATTCAAATAAAATAAAATTGTACTTTTATTTAAATTAATAAAATGTCTTCACTTGCTTTTAGGGCATTAATTTTAACAATCTCCCACTTACTCTCAAAGCAAGTGAGGCATTTCCCTTAATCCCATGTTTCACACATGACCCATAAACGACTTTGCAAGAAGTGTCTTTATAAATGAGTCTGCTAGGTTCTGTTCTGACACTATCTTCATAACAGTCACATCACCTCTGTGCACAATCTCTCTAACTAGATGGTATTTTATTTCTATATGCTTTCCTCTCTTGTGGTTTCTAGGTTCCTTGGAATTATCTACTGCTCCACTGTTGTCATAGTTAGGATTAGTAGCATATCCATATCTTGAACTACTTCCAGATCAGTGTAGAACTTCCTCAACCAAACTGTTTCCCTAGCTGCTTCACAAGCCTCTATAAATTCGACTTCCATGGTTGAATTTGCAATACTGGATTGTTTAATACTTCTCCAGACTACAACTCCTCCACCAATAGTGAATACTAACCCAGACGTTGACTTACAACAACCTTTATCTTATTGGAAATTAGAATCAGTGTATCCAGTAGGGTTTAACTCACCCCCTGAATATACAAGCATATAATCTCTCATTCTCCTAAGATACTTGAGAATGTGCTTTATTGCAATCCAGTGTTCCAAATCTGGATTTGATTGATAACGACTTACAATTCCTACTTCATAACATAGGTCAGACCTAGTACACAACATAGCATACACAAGACTCCCAACTGCTGAAGCATAGGGATACTTTCTCATGTGCTCTTCATCCTGAGGTGTATTTAGACATTGCTCTTTGGAAAGAGTAATTACATGTCTAATCGGTAACTGACCTTTCAAACACTTTATTTATATAATTAGCTTGAGAAAGTGCAAGAGCTTGTTCTTCCTATCCCTTAGGATTTGGATTTCCAGAACATAGCTCGCCTCACCAAAATCTTTCATTTGGAACTTTTCGGCTAACCACATCTTTACGTTTGACAGTGTCTCTACATTGTTGCTAATGAGGATACTGTCATCCACACAAAGAACTAGAAAAACCACCACTTTTCCTTTGATATATTTATATACACAAGCTTTGTCGACATTCTGTTCGAAACCATATGTTTTAATTGTGTTCATCAAAGGTGATATTCCAATATCTAGATGCTTGCTTTAACCCATAAATGGATTTCACCAACTTACACACCTTTTGATCTTCCCCATTCTTGATGAACCCTTCTGGTTGTACCATATAGATACTTTTATCAAGATAGCCATTAAGAAAGGCCTTCTCGACGTCCATTTGTCAAATCTCAGCTTTGAATTCTTGAAACTTACCAAAGGTTTCAGATTTCCTAAGCATTAAGTAAGTATGGCCATATCTTGAGTAATTGTCAATGAAAGTGATGAAGTACTCATACCCACCTCTTGAGTGTTCATTGATTGGAACATAAACATCATTGTGTACAAGCTCCAAAAGTTCTTTAGCTCTATTGTCTTTCAATGAGAAATGACGTTTGGTCATTTTTCCTTCTAGACAAGATTCACAAATTGGAAGAGTTCCAACTCTTAGTTCTCTCAAAGGTCCATCTTTTGTTAACCAATTTATTATGTCTAGTCCTATATGACCAAGTCTAAGATACCAAAGATATGTGTCATCCTCATTTGAAACTTTTTATCTTTTGTTTGCTTGCGGTTTTGCTACTTTAAATAATTTCGAGTTATTTAGCGTTCGTTCATTAGGTTTGAGCATATATAGTCTTTTTGTATGCTATACTTGAAAATTTTTGAAACCATTCTTTGAAATAACAATCAAATTATTATTAAAAGAAATATAAAAAAAATCATGCAATATAGATAAAGAAACTAAGTTTCTACAAGATCGAGGAATAAAATAAACATTGTTCAAAACAAGATAATTGTTCCCAAAATATAAATGGACTGTTCCCTTTGCTCTAGCTGAAATGAGCGCTCCACTTCCTACTCGCATTGACACCTCGCCACAATCAGTTCCCTTGATGACTCAAGTATCTGCATAGAAGAACAAACATGGTTAGTGGTTTCTGAATCTATAACCCAGGATGACATATCGTCTTCCACTACACAAGCTTCAAGTACAAGCAAATCATATTTGCCTTTCTTTTTCAGCTCAACGAGATACTTTTTACAGTTTCTCTTCCAGTGACTTTCAACTCCACAATGAAAACATTTTCCTTTTGGTTCTTTCTTCTTAGAGTTGGTTTTGTTCTTGTTCTCCTTGGCTTTTGGTGTCTTTTTGCCTTTGTTGGACTTCTTGTTCATGTTATTGTTCTTCTTCCTTTTCTTAGTTTTATCGTTAGAGGTCGAAGGTTTCTCCTCTGCCACATTTGCCTCAGTCTCTTTGGTTATGGTTTTGTTAAGAGACTCAAATGTCTGCAGTTCATTCAACAACTAGGTCATGTTGAATTCCAACTTATGCATATTATAGTTGGTCATGAACGCAGAGAAAGCAGGAGTGAGCGATTCAAGTATGATTCTTATTTGTGTACTCTTATCAATGATGACCCCATGTATTTCTGCTTCATGCATCACGTTAATCATGTTCAAGACATATTCACGCATAGAAACACCTTTCTTCATCTTATTAGTCATGTAGGTTCTAGTAGCTTCATGTCTACTTTGATCAGATTGCTGCCCAAACATGGCCTACAAAGATTCCATTATCTCAAAGCAGTTTCCACAGGTTCATGCTTTGTTCTCAGAACATCATTCATGCTCACAAGCATGTAACACTTAGCCTTATTGCTGAATTGAATCCATGCATTATTTTTGTCCTGAATATTTTTCGGGGCATTGGCAGCGAGCTCTTCAGGACATTCCTCAGTTAGAAAAAATTTATGGCTATCACAGATTAACATCAGATTCAGATTTGATTTCCATCTTATAAAATTATCACCATTAAGTTTTACAAGTGAAAGTAAAGCAATTATTGGATTGCCACCGTTCGACATTATTGAAAGAAATAAAATACAATAATATTACTATTTAAAAATATCAATTATTTGGAAAGTAAATATTATGTATGAATGCAACAATTAAAACACATAAACAAGCATTTACTATTCCACAATAAAACTACCCAACAAATAAAGTGTCGCCTTAGGGTCGGTCAAGTTAAATTCATATAGTTTATAAGACAATCTTATTTTTATTATTTAAAACTTAAACTAACTCTTTCTTTTCTCTTTTAAAAAATAAAGTACTGTTGGTTTGGTCAAGATGCAAGTATCCACTGCAAAAGCTTAATTGCAACTTTGTAAGTGTAACTCATTATTTCAGAATTCATGACTTAACTTAGAGAGTGCCGCCTTAGGGTCGGTCAAGCCTAAAATACGTCACCCCTTCCTATCTTCGTAAGAAGCCAACCTTGATATTAAGATGTCTAGAAACCTTCCTTAGGGGGACAGAAACAAAGCCACATTGAGGCCCTATTCATATCTCACAGTGTTGTACTAATAATGGAGACCATAGGTCACATTGAGATGTTCACCTTCTCCCACTTACTATTTTAGAAATAATGTGTTTTTATTAAACTAATAAATTAATTCCAAATTAATTACTAGTTTATTAATAACCCTATGAATGTAATTAATTGCAAAATACATTTAATTATAAAGAGTAATGATATGTGCACCCAAAATATACACCCAAACATTACACACAGTGATGTGGCAGTTTAGTCTAGTCAATCACATTTATTAAAACTATGACCCACTGTTTTAAAAAGCAGTGACATGTTACTGTGTGTAATGTTTTGGTGCATATTTTGGGTGCAGATATCATTACTCAATTATAAAAGAGCATGTTTCTATAATTAATGCGATCTAAATAATTATCCATTACATTCATCTAACTTTACTAAAACACCTTTTTAAATAAAGTTGGTCCTTAATGGCCTATAATAACTATTGCCTTTGTTATGGTGTGGGTTGCCAAGTTTTAAGTAATTTAATACCTAGTAGTTTACATGCAATTGATTTCTCTAAAAACAATTCACATAAACAGTTAGGACAATCCTAAATAACATGTTTCTAAAAGATGCATGATTAATGAAAACTATGTGGGATTTCATGAATGACATGTAATTGACTAATGCATGATCATGCTATCAATCAAACATTAATTAACATTTATTTAAATAAATACAATAAATAAACAATAAATGATGAATCGTGTACTATTGGGTATTTATAAATTTACATTCTTTGAAAAAATAGAAATAAAATTACAAAATAGCATTTGAGTTGTTTTCAAAACTCCAAGAACACTTCTTCTCTCTTTTAGGCTTTCTTGCTAATCTTTAGGAATTTATTAGGCCCAACTAATTAATTAGAAACTAACTTTTCAATTAATTCATTTAATTATAGCCAACTTTTAATTAAATAACTATTTTTGTCATCTTTTTAATTTAGTTGAATTTAAATAATTAAGGAATCAAATTCAAATAATTATTTAAATTTAAGATAAAACCTTAACCAACTAAAAGATATTTTATTTTTCTAATAAAAATAAAATAAGATAATTATACTTTTAAATTCAAATAATTTAAAAATTAATTAAATAAAAGATAATTGCACAAAATTAGGATCTATAGTTCGGGCACCAAGAGTGGTGCCTTAGGGTTATGGTCGACGGCATGGTGAGCCAGGGGCTCAGTAGGGGCAGCGCAGGTGGCTGGGGAACCACACGGTGCAGGGGCGCGGGCTAGCAGCAGGCGCGCAAAGCCGCGGGTGAGCAAAGGCTCAGACTGGTGAACACTTGAGGCAGGGCTGCAGTGTTTGAGTGATGCGCGCGGAGCATGGACTCGTGTCGAGCGACGTGCGCAGGAGCAGGGGCTTGCCTAAGTCCTTGTGTGTTGCTGGCTAGTCGCCGAGGGGCTCGTTTCGTGTGCCTCCAAGGTGCATGGCCTAAGTCCCTTCTTCTTCTTTATTTTGTGTACACATTTTCAGATCTCATATTTCAAAAATAAATTTACAAAAATCCTATGCCCTTTATGACTTACACAAGATCTAGAAATTCAAATTCCTAACCCAATAACACCATATAATTAACGAGCCATCATTCAACCATACTTTCAAAAGACATATCCATTAATTCAATATACATATAATAAATGCAAGAAACTCACAAAAAATTTAATATATATATATAAGTAGACTCCTCTTATACCAATTGTTGGTATTAAAAGTGTAAATCAGAGATACATAGTAGAGAATTGGGTTTTAATAAAATATTAATACCAACTAGGATCATACATATATATAGATATATCAAATCACATACAAATAGATTAGAGATTATATCTTGGAGCCTATCAAGTATCCACGAATCCTTTTGTATAAATCAACGATCTTCCAATCCAAATTCTGAAAGCTCACGCCTTGATCTTCCAGATCAATCCTCAAACACACAAGAACGTGTGTGGGCACGTAGGATTCAAAATGTTGATTTATGACTTTCGAGATGTACTCAACACATGAGATCTATAGAGGTTTGATAAAGATAAGATGTATTGGATAGTTTTTCAGGTTTAGGAAAAACTATCACTTTTTTTTAGAGAGAGTCTCACAGTCTATAAAAACAAAATCTAAAAAAGTATCATTTCTTTTCAGTTTTATAAAGATAATTAACTATTTTAATAAATCTTTATTTTATTAAAATAAAATTGATCAGTGATAACCTTATTTAATTATATAATTTAAATCATATTTAAAAAAGAATAATTAAATAAACAAATTATTTGAAATTCAAAATTCAAATCTGAGGGATAGGAAATCCCTGTGTTTGGCGCCACTCACTTTGCAATACAGTTTGTGGCGTGAGCGACATTAGGGTTTTTCCTAATTTTCTCATTTGTTTATTTTATTAATATTTAAGACGATATATTTATCCCAAAATAAATATCAGTTAATTCAAAAACAAACTTTATATTAAAATATCAGTTTTAAATAAATAAATAAATATCTTATTATAAATAAGATAATTTTGAATCTCTCTATATATTAATCCAAACATGATTAATATTTATTTTAACATATAGTTTTTAAAATAAAAACAGTATAGTTAAATAATTAATTAATTCTTAATTAATCAATTGCCCATAACTATCACATAATTATTTCATTGCCCTGGAAAATTAATTCCTTTGCAATTAAGTAATTCATTCAACAAATCTTTCTTTTGACATCCTTACCCTGGACAGTGTGGGATAGAGGTGATCTAGGGACCATGGACCTATAATACGAAGCTCCAATAAACCAGATTATTAATTAATCTAATAATATTATTTATTATTCCATGATTGCTCCACTATAAATATGGAATTTTACTCTAAGTATTTATAGATAATATTTATAGACTTTTCTCTTGTAGTCCATTAATATAATCAATAAATGTAGAACTGTCCTCCATTTGTTGGTTCGTTTATTAGAGCTAGTCAAGATTACTATTTTAGCCTTCTAATTACCTCTCGATCACTAGCGAATAATTAATGTATAATCAAATTATAGATTTGAGCTCAATAACTATTCAGTTCCAGAATTAACCCTTTAGGGAACCAATATTTGATATGTTAGGAAAGTATGGATTCCATTATTGTAAATCATGTTCCCAACCATTCATGATATTGAATCTCCAAAACAATAGTCATTAGCCTCATTATACTAAGAAACCTTAACAAGTGAATCAAAAGATCCAATAAGCACAAACAGAAGTTTATGACTACTTAGGATTTAGGTTGATCTACAAATGATCATCTATTATGAGAAGAATTAAATATTTATGTTAAACGAAAAGTTTATAAAGATAATTAATTCTAATCGGTCCTGTCATATATATTCTCTATTATATACATCCCATTTACTAAGATGACTATCCACATCATTAATCCTAATCTAGATCACTTGCATCCCGTATGTTTAGTAATTTGCACTAATAATCATTCATTAAAGATTCATTACTTTAATATGTTACTGACTATTTTATTCATTATATATGATCTTAATTCTCTTGTACTGATACAAGATCATGTTCTCATAAATGAAAATAGAATTTTCTTGATATTATTATATAATTAATTCAAACAATAATTATAACATGCAAATATAATAAAATTGTACTTTTATTTAAATAAATAAAATATCTTTACATGCTTTTAGGGCATTAATCCTACCAATCTCCCACTTGCCGTTAAAGCAAGTGAGACATCTCCCTTAATCCCTTGTTGCATACGTGATCTATAAACAATTTTGCAGGAAGTATCTTGGTAAACAAGTTCGCCAGGTTCTGTTCCGACACTGTCTTCATAACGGTCACATCACCTTGGTGCACAATCTCTCTAACCATATGGTATTTTCTTTCTATATGCTTTCCTCTCTTGTGGCTTCTAGGTTCTTTGGAGTAAGCTATTACTCCACTGTTGTCATAGTACAAGGTTAGTGGCTTATCCATATCTGGAACTACTTCTGGATAAGTGTAGAACTTTCCCAACCAAATTGCCTCCTTATCTGCTTCACAAGCTGCTATATACTCAACTTCACTGGTTGAATTTGCAATACTGGATTGTTTAATACTTCTTTAGTCTACAACTCCTCCACCAAGAGTGAACACTGACCCAGACGTTGACTTACGACTGTCTTTGTCTGATTGGAAATTAGAATCAGTGTATCTAGTAGGGTTTAAGTCACCCCCTGAATATACAAACATATAATCTATCATCTTCCTAAGATACTTGATGTAACATCCAAAAATTCCTAATAAGGTTTAGTGCCTTGATTTGGGGGCCAGGGTCACATTATTGGAATATTATGTGTTTATATATGAATTAATTGAATATTTATGTGATTATGTGAATTGCATGGGTTATATTATTATATGACTAATTATGCATGTTTAAGTGTATTAAATGTGCGAAATAAGCCCACTTTTATTTAAAGGGGCATATTTGTAATTTTGACTTGTTGAGGGTATAATTGTGATTATATGATATTATATGATTGAGACCACATTATTATGTGGATATATTTGAGATATTCGGTAGGATTCGGTCCTTTTGAGCAAGAAAACAATTTAGTCACAATAGGGGATTTATACCTGGCTCGCGGTGAGCCAAAGGTTATTTCAGTAATTCGGTGAGTTACTAGGACTCATTGGAGTATGATTCATATTTTGGGAAAAATAGTGATATTCCAGGTTTAGCAGAATTATGTGGAAATTCTGTTTAGTGATGATAATTCGAGATTTTTTCATGCATTTATGCGAAAAAGAAGAGTTGATAATAGAATTTCTTCCTTCACAATAGAAGGCAAAACAGAAGAGGATTATTCTAAAGTTGTTGAGCATTTCCTGTCTCATTTCAAGAATTTTATGGGGAAAGGAAATTTGGCTTCAGTGGAGATTGATAAAAGTTGTTTCATGCAGGGAAACAGATTGTCTCTGGATCTCCAAGTCAGACTTCTGAGACCTTTTACCAAGAATGATGTGAAGAAGGCTCTATTTAGCATTCACTCCTTTAAAAGTCCTGGTTTGGATGGTTTTGGCTCGGGATTCTTTAAGGGGTTATGGTCAGATATTGGTGCTGAAATTACTTCTGCTGTGTTGGATTTCTTTCAGGATGGTTACTTGCCGAAGGATCTGAATGAAACTGTGATTTCTCTTATTCCTAAGCTTGCTAATCCGAGTTCAGCAAGTGACTATCGTCCTATTGCGTGTTAACACTCTCTATAAGTGTATATCGAAGATGATTTGCTCTAGACTTTCGGAAGTGCTTCCCTTCCTTGTTCATAGTAATCAAGGGGCTTTTATTAAAAATAGAGTTCTAGCTCATAATATTATGATATTCCAAGATCTCCTCAAAGGGTATACTAGAAAGAATATTTCAGCTAGATGTTTAATGAAGATTGATCTGAGTAAGGCTTACGACACAGTTGATTGGCATTTTGTGGAGGAGTTGCTTAAACATCTTTGTTTTCCCTCTAGATTTATTGGCTGGATTCTAGTTTGCTTAAAAGGTACCAAGTACAATCTGTTAATGAATGGGAGAATTCAGGGCTCTTTCAAAGGGGAAAAAGGCCTAAGGCAAGGGGACCCCATGTCTCCTCTCTTGTTTGTGCTCATTATGGAGTACCTCACTCGTTTATTAGCACATTACTCTGACAAGAAAGGCTTTGGTTATCATCCTTTGTGTAAACATCTTAAGTTGACTAACCTCTGTTTTGCAGATGATTTGATTATCTTTTGTAAAGGTAATGTCAGTTCAGTGAGTAAGATTCATGAAGCCTTCTCTGCGTTTTATGATTCTACTGGGCTTTCTGCGAATAAATCTAAACCCCATATCTATTTTGGAGGGGTGAAGGATTCTATCAAAGCTCAGATTCTTGAGTTGTTGCAAATGGAAGAAGGCTCCTTTCCTTTGAAGTACTTGGGGGTTCCTCTTCAACCTACCAAGTGGAAAGCTTCAGACTGTGGGGTGATTCTGGATAAGTTGAACAAGAAGCTTAATTGTTGGGCGAGTAGAAACTTGTCTTTTGCTGGTCGTGCCCAACTCATACACTCAGTTTTGCTTGGTATTAGGAATTTTTGGATGAGTATATTCATTCTTCCTTCCAAGATTACTGCTGCCATTGATAAGAGCTGTCGGGATTTTCTTTGGGGATCTAATGGGAATAGAAGTAAGATGCATCTCCCTTCGTGGGAAAAATTTTGTCTTCCTAAAAAGCTGGGTGGTATTGGCTTCCGTGAGGGTAAGAAATGGAACTTGGCGTTGATGGCTAACTTTATGTGGGCGATTTCTTCCAAGCAAGACTGCATGTGGGTCAAGTTGATTAGTTCCATCTATTTGAAGGAGGTTAGCGTTTGGAATGTGCCTATTAGTCAGGATATGAGCTGGTATATCAAGAAATTATTGAGGCTGAGACATATTATGGATGAGGGAAGCTTGATGCTAGCTGTTAAGGGAGGTAAATTTCATAGTAAACACTTCTATTCCTCTCTTGTTACTGCGCATTCTGTGGGTTTTGCTGAGATAGTTTGGAACAAGCTTATTATGCCCAAGCACAGGTTCATTTACTGGCAGATTTTTAATAATCAGTTGCTTACTAGAGACCACTTGTGCCGATTTATGCATATTTCCTCTGTTCTCTGCCCTGTGTGTGATTCCGGCGTGGAAACCCATAGCCATTTGTTTATGGAGTGTATATATTCCAGGAGAGTGTTTGAGGAAATCGGTAGATGGCTGGGTGTTTTCCATTGGCCTGAATCTTATGAGGAGCTCACTCATTGGTGCTTATTGGCTAAATAAAACTTGAAGAACCAGATAATTAATGATGTTATATCAGCTTCTTGGTACTTCATTTGGTGCAACAGAAACAGATGTATTTTCGAATCAGTTTGTAAAATGGCCAGCAGCATTAGTTTGGAAATCAAAGATGTAGTTAAGTATAGAGTTTTGAGTTTGGGTTCTTTTTCTCATAGAAAAAGGGATGTATATTTACGCAAGATTGTAGAAAGCTGGTAGTTGGTTCTGTGTTGCTTTTTCTTGTTGTTTGGTTGA
The DNA here is from genome assembly GCF_963169125.1 of Humulus lupulus. Lineage (NCBI taxonomy): Eukaryota > Viridiplantae > Streptophyta > Magnoliopsida > Rosales > Cannabaceae > Humulus > Humulus lupulus. The sequence continues at coordinate 223,595,853 of NC_084796.1, forward strand.
GTTTGCTGTCTGCTGGTCTGTAGAAGCTGCTCTCTTTGTCTTGTAATTTTGGTTGGTTTTTGAATAAAATTTTTCTTTTGTTAAAAAAAAAAAGAATTATGTGGAAATTTTGAGTAATGCATGATTAGAGAGTCAAATGACATTTTTGCCCTTAAGGGGCTTTGAGAAGATTTTAAGAGAGTGAGGGCATTATGGTCATTTGTACCATGGGCTATCTTAATTAGCTGAAGCTTATCAGCTTAGATTTTTAAAGAAACAGAACACACACACACACACTCTCTCTCTCTCTCTCTCTCTCTCTCTTTCTTCTTCACGTTTTCTCTCACTCTCTCTTACTAAATGATTGACTTTTTTTTGGAGAACTCTTGATCCTTGAGTTTCGAGGAAAGTGTTGGTGGGATTGGAAGCTTATGAGCTTAGGGAACCTAGTTGGATTCAAATTCTATCTGAGGTAACTCAATTATCTGAGTTTTAGTTTTTCTTGGTTTTTATAGTTTATGAATTTTTATTGAGATTCTAAGTTTGAAGGAGTTTTGATTAAGTTTAATGTTGGTTTTGATGTTTTTGAGCTGCTGGGACCATTGTTATGGTCGAAACTGGTTAAAATATTGTTTTGGGATGATTTTTAGGAAGATGGCGATTCTTAAAATCGCTAGAAATTCGTGTTCGCAGGGTCGCATCGTAGTGCTATTATTGGAGCGACGTGACCGTCATGAACTTAGAGAGGTAGGGGTGTGCCTCGAACCACCTTGGTGTTGTATCGCTTGGCGGGTTACGCCGCGGTGCGTGTCCAGCTTTTTGGGGCTAGGGGTTCTCTGACTTTTTGAGTGCCACAACCCTTAGTGGGGGTGTCGCGACTCAAAATGGGGAAAGTCATAAATTTGGGTTTTGGGTTGTGGGAACCCAAACCTAAGGGCCTGGGAATGGTTCTACTACCCGGGTTAGTAGAATTCTTGGTCCTGGAGGCTAGGACTCGGTCTGGAAGCCTTTAATAGTTCATTTCTTGATAGTTATTCCTTGTTAAGGTTGTGAGTCGTGACTAGGGCGTGCCATTAGGCTCGGGAGGAAAGGACCATACTTGGGGTCATTACATGCTATTCACTCAAGACCTGAGGTAAGAAAATTGCACCCGATCTGTGGTTAGGGCTTGTCCCGGTTATAGAACATGGTTATAACCATGCTTAGAATATTTTATTAAACATGTTGATTGTGCTATGTTTACCTATGTTAAGTAATGATTGCTTATCTGTTATGTATGATTGAAAGGCTTGACTTATAAGTCGAGGGTTATCTGCTATATCTGATTGAAAGGCTTGGCTTAAAAGTTGAAAGCTTACCAATTATATTCTAATGGAAAGCTCGGCTAATAAGTCGATGATCTATCTACTGTATCTGATTAAAAGCTCGACTTAAAAGTTGAGGATCTGTCGCTCTGCTTATTAGTCAAGGATATATCTAGTTAAAAAGGCTTGACTTATAAGTCGAGGGTTTAAAGACTCGACTTATGAGTTGAGGGCGTCAATAATGTGTTGAACGTCAGCTGATGTGGTTAAGCTAATCCGGAAGCGTGATATACGCTTCAATTGCCTTATGACTACCTGAAATAACAAGCGCTAGCTACACTTGGCCAACTCTAAGGTTGGTTTATATAGGGAATCCGGCAATGGGCCCTGGTGTGGCTCTATAATCACTTTTCTGGATTGAATGCATGCACAAGTATGGTTATTATTGCTAGTGTTGTACCCTAAAATAAACACGAATTGAATCACTTAGTTTGGGGTATAGCTGGTAAATATGCACATGGAGAAAGAGAACAGGAAGAACATCTAGCTAACTCTGGTGTGAGTAGTTTGAGTCAAACTTGACAGTAAGACAACCAGATAATCTCCAGGTCGCCTATTGCTCCAATAACCTAGTTCGTGATGTGTGATGGCTAGATCGCCTTCTAGATACTCTAAACTTTTCCTGTGTCAAGTTCCGTTAGCTCTTTGACATCCAACTCGAGGGAAGTGTTCAGCTCGCGGAAGCCTGATCATGACGCACAATGAAGGATCCCAAAAGACTCAGAGATCCCTTATATTCTCATTAATGCCCATATTTTATTACACATTTATTACCCAAGATAACGGGTGTAAATTCCATAGGCAAATCATACCCCTGTGTAAATGGGAGATTATTCTGATTGCTTATTTACCATATTTATGTGCGTGGTTACCCAAAGCTCTCTAGGAAAACCCTCTATAAATATGAGGGGAATGGATAGGAAAAGGGGCTGCTTCTTGATATTCTGAAACTCTGCTGAAATTGTAAGCATCAATTTCATCCAAACCCTAAAAGAGATTAATAAGATTGTCTCGTGGACTAGGTGGATTTTAACCACTGAACCATGTTAAAGTGTGAGTGTTTGAAATACTATTCATTTGACTAATTACGGTTTAGAAATAAAGTACTAATATCTCTGTTGTCGGATTTCTTAATCCACTGTTGGTGAAAAATCACATCAATAGATTGGTGCTTTCATTGAGAGCTTATTAGTGCTTAATCCCCCACATAAGTTTCACCCAACATTCACCATGGTGGTCACCCGATCTATGCCTGACAACGACATGGAACAAACTGGTGATTAGGAGGTGCATCACATGGTTGTTCCCGCTGGAAAAGGCCCAGACACTCAGCACCGTCTTGAAAAGAATCATGTGGGCCAAGATGATACCAGGAGCTCAGCATCACACCCACCAAATCCTAATCCAGGGTACTGAAAGCCATCGAGATGGAAAATGCTTAATTAAGGAGCCATCTTGCTAGGGCTAACAGGTAGATTGAGGAGATCTTGGTTCAGTTACCCCCTCCTACAACTGATGTTAATATCGAAAGGAGACAAAGTGGGTCCCATAGGTCCCACATGAATAACCGACCCAATCTCAATCGCTCTGTTAGAATTATAACTCTGAGCTCCATACCTTCAGAGTGGAATAATCAACCTGCTAATCCTCATAGGAACCATCAGCCCCATGTTAGTTGATCAGTTAGAACCGTGACCCCGAGCTCCGTGCCTTCTAAGAAGATTCCACAGAATTTTCAGAACAACCTAATAGGGCAAGCTAAGACCAATTCAAGGAGGCAAAACACCCCACCAAATCCATTAGTGCCACGATCAGAGCCTCCAACACAGAGAATTGAACCGATTATACCTCCAACCCAGAAGATCGGGGTAGAAAAGAGACGCACTAACCTAGTGCATCCCAATGGAATGAGGATAACTTCACCGATAAGACACCCACCATCACTGGTTCGACATCCAACATCACCTCATCTATAGAGGAACGCTCCAACTCGAGGGGATAGCAGGAGAAATCCTCCTCCCTCAGAAGATATCTATCTCCCACGACGTCGCTTTAATAATCTAGGTCCTTGATCCCAGCCACGGGCAGTAAGTTTCGCTAACGGAAGTTACTAGACGGAGAGTCGGCGTGGAGGCAGGTCTGAGAGTGACATGAGGAATCATTTGAGTTCCGCACAAAGTATTCATTCCGACCCACATCCTGACTTGCGTGATCATTTGAATTCACAAAGGAGGTATCCAACTTGCCATGATGATTTGAGTTATACTCAGCATAGGGGAGATCCGTCTATCGTACGCAACAATGGGAATATCCCACCTAACCGAGCTCAAGCTTGGAGGGAAAATAACCCATCTAACACGTACAAAAGGATGGAGGCTGGTGATCAGCTCCTAAATAAACTAGAGGCTAAGGATCCAACCCTCGAGCGACTAACCTTGATGGAAGAACAAATGAAGAGGCTTCTATCTGGAAAAGGAGTCGATGATTGTGATTCCGATGAGAAGCTCATGCCTTTCGCTCCAAACATCACAACAACTCCGTATCTAGTTCACTTCAGGATGTCGACCATGCCCGCATATGACGGAAACATTGACCCATCAAATCACCTTAGGACATTCAATACGCTAATGATGGCCCATAATGTCGGGTTCGACCTAAGATATCTCTTGTTCCCTGCAACTCTGACCGGACTCGCCAGATTGTGGTTCAACAAGTATAAAAAACATTCAATCACCTCGTGGAAGAAATTGTCTTATGAATTTAAGAGAGAATTTTGAGCTTTGAAGGAAACTCGCGTTGAGGCTGATTTGTTGGCTAACATAAAACAACAACTTGGTGAGTCCCTGAAAGAATATATGAGCAAGTTCACCAATGCAACAACACGAGCTAGGGATGTTGATGATAGCTCCAAGCTCATGGCAATGAGGACGAAGATCATGGTAGGAGGTGATTTGTGGCAAGAAATCTAGCGAAAAGGAGTGAGAAGTTTAGATGAATTCCTAGCCTGGGCTTAGGAATGGACAAATATGGAGAAGGCGTGATATGAAGGCGCGATCTGCTCTCGCAAGAACCAGCCAGACCCATTTTCAGCCCGCTGGAGCGGTGGACAATGTTGTAGCTATGACTCAACCTGTTGGCCCGAGCTTAGTTTCTATTACACGTTTTAAGTCCAAATGACTCGTTTCACGAGTTAAGCACTACTTCAATTACATATAGTGTAATGGTCCTGGATTAGGAGAATGGTACACTTAAGGATGTGCTTTACTACAATCCAGTGTTCCAAACCAGGACTTGAGAATGTCAGGCCTAGTACACAACATAGCATACATAAGACTCCCAACTGCTGAAGCATAGGGATATTTTCTCATGTACTCTTCCTCCTGAGGTGTCTTTGAACATTGCTCTTTGGAAAGAGTAATTCCATGTCTGGTCAGTAACTGACCTTTCTTGGAATTCTCCATAGAGAACTTTTCAAGCACCTTATCTATATAATTAGCTTGAGAAATTTCCAAGAGCTTGTTCTTCCTATCCCTTAGGATTTGGATTCTCAAAACATAGCTCGCCTTGCCCAAATATTTCATTTGGAACGTTTTGGCTAACCACATCTTTACATTTAACAGTGTCTACATCGTTTCCAATGAGGAGAATGTCATCCACGTAAAGAACTAGGAAAACCACCAATTTTCCTTTGATATATTTATATACACATGCTTCATCGACATTCTATTCGAAGCCATTTGTTTTAACACCTTTTGATCTTCCCCATTCTTGATGAACCCTTCTGGTTGTACCATATAGATACTTTCATCAAGATAACCATTAAGGAAGGTTGTCTTGACGTCCATATGCCATATCTCATAATCATACGTGGAAACTATGGATAAGAGGATGCAATGGATTTAAGCATGGCCACAGGAGAAAATGTTTCTTCATAATCAACACGTTTTCTCTGAGTGTAACCTTTGGCTACCAGCCTTGCTTTGAAAGTATTCACTTTCCCATCTACACCTCTTTTCTTCTTCTATATCCATTTTCACCCAATGGTTCTTCCATCTTCAAGTGGGTCTACAAGTTCCTAGACAGAATTGGAATACATAGATTCCATTTCTTGGTACATAGCTTCTTGCCATTTCTCATTTTCAGGGTCATTCATAGCCTCTTTAAAGGTTAATGAATCATCATTGTTTGTATCAGAAACAAGGACATTGTAGAGTCCCAGAATGTTTACTTAGCTAGCTAGATAGTTAGTAGTAGTTTGTAGTATTTTAGATTTCGTGGATATTGGTTCAAACCGGAACTTAGTAGGACACTCGTAGCCATATTTATGGATTTTATAAGTTTAACCTATAGTTTAGAAATATTAATTATAACATAAGGTTTAATTTTTTTTAGTAGTTATGATTATTATAGTATAGTATAGGTTTATGATATTAGTAGTCTTGTTTGTGGAAAATTGGGTGATTTCATAAGAATAAATTAATTATGATATTATTAAAAAGTGTTATGGATCAAGCCTACATAAAGCCCAAAAGCCCAATAATAATTTGGGCTTAGTAAATTGGAAATCAGCCTAGGAAATTAAAGTTTGTTATTTTATGGTTAGTTAAGATATTTGTGGATTAGGTTGTTATTTATATAATTAAATAGATTTTCCGTAACTTTAGATTACTGTAACTTCCGACCTATTTTTGACCCAGTTATATTATGAATTTTGAAAAATAGTAATTCTAAAAAGTTGTAGATAATTTAATTAGCTTTCTAACAGTATAAAGATGGTCTAAATCTGAATCATACAACTCCAGTTATGTTGATTTTACTACAGATAAGTTTAGAGTTACGAGATTTAAGAAGTTAGAAGTTACGATTCTATTTTATTTAAATTTAAATTTGGATTATAGTTAGAATGAAATTAAGTATTTTTTTTTTAAATAAAAGAAAGATCTAAAAACTCTAGAACCTTCCAGAACCACTAAGAGCATGACACTTGTCACAATCATGTTTATTTAAGGATTTAATTATAAAAGAAAGTTCTAGAAACTCTAGAATCTTCCAGAACCACTAAGAGCATGACACTTGTCATAATCATGTTTATTTAAGGATTTAAGTATTTTTTTTAATAGGATAGTTTCACTCCTCAAACTGCCATTTTCTTCATTCTTCAAGCTGTGTTCAGAGCCTTCAAGCTGGTAGGATTTCTATAGAGTGATACACTTGGGTTTTGGGGAATAAAAGCTTTATCATCTTAAGCTTTATAAACACTTGGGTAGTGAGATAAAGTGTGTTTTCGATACTAAAGTTTAGATCGGTTCTAGTTCATCCAAGGTAATATTATTCATAAGTTCTATTCTTTATGATTCCTTAGTTTTCCTTAAGTCTCTTTCAGATCCTAACTTCTGTTTATGGTTTCGTGGTTAGGTGTTTAAGTTCTTAAACATTAAGGTTCTCGGTAAGTTTCCCTCTTTGATGGTTTAGTTTTCTTTCATCTTCTTTTCTATAGATACTCATATGTTTTTATGTTGGTTTTAGGAGTGTTCCAAATCCCGTCCTTGTTCTCAAATATCCCGGTGTTGGTAAGGAAAATATGATAGATTTTATGTGTTTATATGTTATGATATGTTTATGTTATGATTAGTATGTTTTTCAGTCACATGGGCACATAACTTGCTTAGACAAGCAAGCTCCGAGAATTTATGATTGGGCATATGACTTGTTAAGATAACAAACCCCAAGAATGGATGATTGGGCATATGACTTGCTTAGATAAGGAAGCCCCAAGAAGTTATATTGGGCATATGACTTGTTTAGCTAACAAGCCCCAATAGTTTATATTGGCCATTAATGTTGTAGTCATATGTGATATATGTTTATAGTCATATGTTTTATAGTATATGAATATGATGTAGTCTTATGTTTATGATATATGTTGTATGTTGACAGTAGATTTTCCTTACTGGGCATTAGGCTCACTCCTTTATTTTTAGCTTGATGCAGGAGAATGAATATGGAAGGCAGAAGGATTCTTGGCAGCTTGGCTTGTGTGTTGAGGAAGAACGGAATGGATGGGCTGCGTGTCAATCAAGGATGACATTTATTTTAGTTTTTTAAAGTTATGTTCTATTTGTTGTAAACAATGGGATCCCATATGATGTCACATTTTATTTTATATTTTTTACTCTATTTTGTATTAGTACAATATTTTGGGTTTTCAATAAAGATATGTTATTTCTTATGATCGTATCAAAATAGTAGCTATGTCTAGTAATTTTAATGATCCAAGGTCTTAGAAATAGTTGGGTCATTACAGACATGTGCTTCATGTTCGTTGCGAACAGGTTGTCTCACAACCCTGCCCCTGTGACGTTTCACTGGTGTTTACTTTTTAGGAATAGTGGTTTCCTCGGTTTGTCGTTTATCATTTAATGATGATGATGAAGGTGATGGAATCTTATTAGCTGTGATTTCCTCCAAAACTACCTTGCTTCGAGGTTTATAGTTATTCATATAGTCGTGTTCAAAGAAGGTTGCATTTGTTGAAACAAATACCTTTTGGTCCTTGGGACTATAAAAGTAACCACCTCTTGTTTCTGGAGCATACCCCACGAAAATGCATACTTCAGATATTGAATCAAGTTTCTCTGATTTAGGTCTAAGAACATGGGTAGGACAGCCCCAAATACGGAAATGGTGCAAACTAGGTTTGTTTCCATTCCACAGGTCCAATGGTGTTTTGCTAATGGTCTTAGATGGGACCATATTCATAATGTAAGTCATCGTTTGAAGTGCATATCCCCAGAATGAGAGAGGAAGTGAAGAGTATCTTAACATTTACATAACCATGTCCAACAAGGTCTTGTTTCTTCTTTCTAAAACACCATTTTGTTGTGGCATTCACATTGCTATGAGTTGGGATATAATACCATGCTCCAACATAAAATATTTAAATTCTAAATCCAAATATTCACCACCTCGATCTGATCGAAGTATTTTAAGAGTCTTACCTAATTGCTTCTCAACCTCTGCTTTGAATTCTTGAAACTTACCAAAGGTTTCAGATTCCCTAAGCATTCTATAAGTATGACCATATGTTGAGTAATCGTCAATAAAAGTGACGAAGTACTCATACCCACCTCTTGCTTGTACATTGATTAAACCGCACACATTGCCGTGTACAAGCTCCAAAGGTTCTTTAGCTCTATTGCCTTTCGCTGAGAAAGGATGTTTGGTCATTTTGCCTTCTAGACAAGATTCACAAACTAGAAGAGTTCCAACTCTTAGTTCTCTCAAAGGTCCATTTGTTTTGTTAATCGGTTTATTCTGTCTATTCCTATATGACCAAGTCTAAGATGCCAAAGACATGTGTCATCCTCATTTGAAACTTTTTGTCTTTTTTTTCCTTGCGGTTTTGCTACTTTAATTAGTTTTGAGTTATTTAGCGTTCATTCATTAGGATTGAGCATATACAATATGTTTGTATGTTCTGCTTGACAAATTTTGAAACTAATCTTTGAAATAACAATCACATTATTATTAAAAGAAATATCAAAAGATTGTTCATGAAACATAGATAAAGAAACTATCTTTCTAGAAAATCCAAAAATAAAATAGACATTAGTCAAAATAAGATAATTGTTCCCAAAATATAAAAGGATTGTTCCCTTTGCTCTTGCTGAAACGAGCGCACCACTTCCAACTCGCATAGTCACCTCACCATTAGCAAGTTCCCTTGATGACTCAAGTATCTGCATAGAAGAACAAACATAATTAGTGGGTCAATCTAAAACTGAGGATGACATGTCGTGTTCCACTATACAATCTTTAAGTACAAGCAAATCAACTTTACCTTTCTTTTTAAGCTCAGCAAGATACTTTTATAGTTTCTCTTCCAGTGACCTTCAATTCCACAATGGAAATACTTTTCCTTTGGTTCTTTCTTTTTGGAGTTATTGTCATTCTTGTTCTCCTTGCCCTTTGGTGCCTTCTTGCATTTCTTGGACTTCTTGCCCTTACATTTGTCATTGTTCTTGTTCCTCTTCTTGGTTTTATCTTTACTAGGGCCGATCAAGCATCAAATACATCACTCTTTCCTATCTTTTTAAGAAGCCAACTGTAAAGAATGCCCTAGACTAATACTTACAAAACATTCGCATAACATAGTTTATAAAAGAATACCATCCATTATTAAAGTCTCAGGGGGACTTATTTAAAACCATGCAAGTTGGCGCCACAAGTTTAAAATAAAACATAGGTTTTTATGCAAAGTTCAAAGAAACCAAATAAATTAAATAACAGAGTCCCACTGATAATTTAGGAAAGTCCCTTAAAAACAAAACATAATTTAAATGGCGTTCTACGTTGATCGTTTTATCGTCCATAGGATTACCCCACGCCATACACCCCATGATGAAAGAACTCCTCACGTCACCGCGCGTGCCATAGAGAAATCCTATTTGCTACCTGGAAGGAAAGTAAGGGGGGTGAGCTAAAAGCCCAGTAAGGAAGTACAAACAAATAAGCAAGTAAGAAAACAACAAAAACCAAACACTAACATTCATCTAAGACATCATGGTACGTCATAACGTAATCGTAACATATCATCATATCATAACATAATCGTACATATCATCATATCATAACATAATCGTACATATCATCATATCATAACATAACGTAACATATCATCATATCATAACATAACGTAACATATCATCACATTATAACATAACGTAACATATCATCATATCATAACATAAATGTGACATATCATCATATCAAAAACATACAGCATACATGATGAGCATGAAACGCTAGTTGTCCATGTCACCCTATGAGGTAAACAGGAGATCACTGGTCCTTGAATAACCTCGGCGCGTCCGCCCTAGGAGTCACGTCTCAATGTCCTTAGTAACTCGTTCGATGTATCTGACATCGAAATCTATTTGATGTATCTAACATCGTATTCTGGTTTGATGTATCTAACATCCATACACATATCACATTCAACATATCATCACATTATGGCATTCATAATTTCATAACAGTTCATTCATATAACAACCTTACCATTCATAGCATAAAATCATAGAATCTATCTAACTTCCTTACCTCAGGTCCAAGCTAAGAATTTCACAATCTTTCAACGAGCCTATATCATAATCAAAATAACATTTCTTAGGTTCATAAAATTACTATTTTGCCATTCCATACAACTCATGTGTGCATGGGCCATGCACTCATGATAACAGTTACACTAAACATGCAATTATCGCCAAAAAGAATAATGCTCGTTCTACCCATTTTACTAACATGATTGTTTTATAAAAATCACATAGTTGAATAATAATCATGATTTTGGACGTAAAAGTTGATTTGCATGTAACATGCATACGTGGGAACATTGCGTAATAAAGACGTTTTCAAAAACGATAATTCTACATTTCTTGCTTTTATTGTTTGAAAATCAATTGACATATTACATGCTTTATTTTTCTTATAAATTTCTAAGTTGATTAAACTTCTCAAAACTTTATTTTATTTTATAAAATTATTTTATTTTAGCTCAAAAATAAAATATGTGACATCTCCATTAATTAATCTCAAATTACAAAGAATTAACCAAAAAGCTTGGATTTAATTAAAATGCCTATTTTTAATATGTCCCTTTTAAAGATATATTTTATCATTGTGTTACATAAACGGTGTGAGAAAAATATATTTTTAAGTGTGGAAAATATATTTTTATTTAAATTATTTAAGACTTAGTTTTATGTAACAAAAATCCATATGTGACAATTTAAATAAAATTTTTTAACCTTTTTAAAACAAACTTTAAGCCACCATTTATTTTCTTTAAAAATCACAAATAAATAGAATCTAAATATTTTTCTCAATCAAAATAAAGGAAAATCATAACTTATCAAAATATGCATTTATACCATTAAAAATACCATTTTTCAATATTACCATAACTTAGGAAAAATAATTTAATCCAAAAACTTATCCAATTCATTTTAGTGAAACTCACTTTATATTTTCTTACAAAAATTCCAGCAACTATTTTTATCATTAAAAATCACCATAATCAATTTAAAAAGCTCATATTTTCTAAAATTCAATAAAAATTCTGTAGGTAAATAATTGAGTAAAATATCATTTTAATGGGACTTAAAATCCCCTTTTTAATTTCATAAAATTAACATAACATCAAGAACATTACTTATGCATGCAAGTCATCTTTTTATCAACTTTTACCCAACTATTTACAAAAAAAACAGCAAGCTTAATTCCTCATGATACTCAACTTTTATCCCAAAAATCACATAAAATCATACATGTCCAAAACCTCATCATACTCTTATTATATGCATGTTTCTAATATCACCAACATATTCACATGAATTCTTTTAAAACCATTTTTTTGCTATTCCATGAAAACCAACAAAACACTATCAATATCAATAACATATAGTAATTCTTAAGCACCATATTCACATATGCCTTATATTATCCTAACATGTTTCTATCATTATTTTCATGCATCTTATAATTTAATCATTCACAATATAACATGCATCTATCAAAATTTCATGGATCAAAATATCAAGATTGCCAATTATTATCTTACCCATATCACATAGGTCCTAAAACATGGATCTACTATATTGAAATTCACTCAACATCACAAAAATATCAAGAACATACTTAGGTATGCCTAGGCCGAAATCTCCATGCATGCATTCATAGATTATCACAATTTTTTTATGCATAGCAAAATCAACATCACAACCCTTTTAACACAAATCATACTCTCACAATATACAAATCATATACACCAATCCTACCAAAAATCAACCATTAGCATCATCATCAAAACCTCATAGACAATCCACCAAAAACAATATAAAGGCTAAGAAAAGTCCATTACCTCTCTTGATTGTAAAATCAAGAACACAATAAGATCAATACCCAAACTCCACACCCTTGTTCAAGCCTAGGGTTTTTATTGGAAAACCACCATGAGGAGAAGAAAGAACCCAAACACACAACAATAACACAAGTCAATAACATATTATCAATAAAAGAGATTATACAAATAAGAAAAACAAGAGGACATACTCTAAGAGGGGTTCCTCTTCACCTTCTCCTTCCTTCTTTCTTTCTTTCTTTCTTCCTCTCTCTCTCTCTCTCTCTACACGCCACTCTCTCTCTCTCTCTCTAGGTCACGGCAGCCACACAAGAGCAAATGGCTCTTCTCCTCTTTCATTTCCCCTTTATCATAATCCTCTCATAAAGCCTCCCCAACACAATAAGGTAAGTTTCCTTTTTCCATTTATTTTCTCTTAATTTCTCTTTATTTAAATAGATATAAAGGAATAAAAATGATCATGCCTATCCCCAAAATAACTATTGTCTTCAATTTTTGATTTTTATTACTTAAAAGAAATCATTCCTTTCCCACTAGGTCACACGCCCAAACACTCTTCTTCCCTTTTTTTTTATTTTTTTTTATAAATAAATAAATAAATTAACTCAAATAAAATCTAAAATAAGGAAATATAAAATGTGTAGAAAATCTACACATGTGCACCATGCTACCATGCACTAGCACACACTAAATCACTAGGGTGCATTACTATCTATCATGCACCTTAGTGCATTCCACCATAGCTCACATAATTACCTCAATTGTCACACTTAATTAAAATGTAACACTAATAGTAAAATAAACATGTTACACAATTATTCACTTATTAAATTAATTAACCAAACAATTCTAACAATTAAATAAAATAATAAACAATCAAATAAAACAAATAATTATCCAAAGAAAAATAACAACACTTAAATAAAACAATTCATCACACTTAACATTTAAATAAAATAAATCACAAAAATTTTAATAATCTAAAAAAAAAAAATTTGGTGCACTACACCAACCTTGGTATTAATATGTCTAGAAAGCTTGTACTAATAATGGAGACCATATGTCACATTGAGATGTTCACCTTCTCCCATTACTATTTTAGAAAAATGTGTTTTATTAAACTAATCAATTAATTCCAAATTAATTACTAGTTTATTAATAACCCTATGAATGTAATTAATTACAAAATACATTTAATTATAAAATAGTGTGTTTCTACAACTAATGCGATTTAAAAAATTACCCATTACATTCATCTAACCTTACTAAAACACTTTTAAATAAAGTTTGTTATCTTAAAGGCCTATAAAAACTATTGCCTTTATTATGGTGTGAATTATTTAGTTCTAACTAATTTAATACTTACTAGTTTACATGTAATTGATTGTAGCGTCTCGGAATTTTACTTAGCTAGATAGTAGTAGTAGTAGCTTGTGCTGTAGTATTTTAGTTCTCGTGGATATTGGTCAAAGCCGGGATTTAGTTAGAAACTCGTAGAAATAGTTATGGATTTTATAAGTTTAGCCTATAGTTTAGAAATATTAATTTTATCATAAGGTTTGATTAATGAACATAATCCTAGAAATATTATTTATTATAACCTAAGGTTTAGAAAGAATAATTAAGAACGTAACACTTGTAACATGTATGTTTATTAAGGATTTAAGGATTTTAGATGAATAAATTAATAAATGATAGATCTAGAAGGTCTAGAATCTTGTCGAGTCCCAGAATTTTACTTAGCTAGTTAGATAGTGGTAGTAGTAGCGATATCTAGTATTAGTTTGTAGTATGTTAGATTTCGTGGCTTTTGGTTAAAACCGGGACTTAGTTGGAAACTACTAGCAATAGTTATGGATTTTATAAGTTTAACATATAGTTTATGAATATTAATTACAACATAAGGTTTGATTAATATTGCTGGTTATTAATATGATAATTATTATAACCTAAGGTTTAGATAGAGCCAATAAGAATATGACACTTGTCATGAGCATGGTTATTCATAAGGTTTAGATAGAGCCAATAGGATTATGACACTTTTCATATGCATGATTATTAAGGAATTATTATTTTAATGCTAAAATAATGGAAATATAAGACTTAGTCTTCACCAGAATCTGTTAGGGGCATGACATTTGTCACAATTTTATTTATTTGTGGATTAGTTGTTATTTAGATAATTAAATAGATTTTCCGTAACTTTAGGGTACTGTAACTTCCGACCTATTTTTGACCCAGTTATGTTATGAATTTTGAAAAATAGTATTTCTAGAAAGTTGTAGATAATTGAATTATCTTTCTAATGGTATAAAGATGGTCTAAATCTAAGTCTAAAGTTCTAGTTATGTTTATTTTACTGCAGGTGAGTTTAGAGTTACGAGATTTAGGGAGTTAGAAGTTAGGATTCTATTTGTTTTTATTATTTTTGTTTTTAATTTTAAAAATCAAGCTTTGACTCCTTAAACCTCTCTCTGAAAAATTTGACCAAGTCCTAAGCCTTTGACTGAAGAATATTCAAATATTTTTAATTAAATTCATTATTTTTATTCAAAGCCAAAAAGAAGATTTTTACTCCTAGAACTCTATAAATAAGACTTAGAACCCAGCCCTTCTCCACACTTTTCAGCTGTGATCATACTCCAAGGTGTTAGTGAGAAGGAAAAAAAAAGCTTATCATTCTTAAGCTTTACCAAACACTTGGGAAGTAAGGATTAGAGTATTTCGGTATTGGAGTTAGGCCAATCCTTAATGTCAACAAAGGTACCCTTATTCTTAAGTTCAAATCTGTTTGATTCCTTAGTTTCTTTAGTTTTCATTCAGGATCTAACTTTTGTTATGATTTTGTGGTTAGGTTCTTAAGTTCTTTGAACTTAAGGTGTCTTTTCGGTAAGTTTTCTCTTGGTGGTTTAGTTCTAGTCTTTTCATCTCTTTCTTTTAAGAAATACTCACTATTCTTATTATTGGTTTAAGAGTGTTCCAAGTCCTGCATTTGTTCTCATATCCCGGTTTTGGTAAGGAAAATAGGCTAGGTCATGTATGTTTGTATGATATGTTATGCTTTTATGTTATGTTATGTATAGTATGTTATGATTATTTTATGTTTTAATATGTTATGTTATGATTTACCCTACCTCAAATATTAGACAGGGGACGTAGATGGGTTATCATACAATACATGTGGTCTAACCTACCTCAAATATTAGACAGGGGACGTAGATGGTTTATCACATGTCATAATGGCCATTATTAGTATAGTCTTATATGGAATATGCTATAATATGTTTATAGTATATGTTATAATATGTTTTTAGTATATGTTATGATATGTTTATAACATATGTTATGATATGATTTTATGTGTATGTTTATGGTATTAGTAGTTTTTCCTTGCTGGGCATTAGGCTCATTCCTTTATTTTTTTTAGTGTGATGCAGGAAACTAGATACGGAGGCAGAAAGTTTCTTGGTAGCTTGGCTTGTGTGTTGAGCATGGATGGAATGTGTGGACTGCGTGTCGATCGAGGATGCAGTTATTTATTTTTAGTCTTTTAAATCATGTTTTTCCGCATTTAGTTTTGAAAACAATTTTCTTTAGTTTAAAATTATGTTTTATGTTTTATGTTTTAAACAATGGGTACCCATGCCATATTTTCTATTATTATGTATTTGATACAATATTTTGAGATTTAATAAAGTTATATTATTTCTTATGTATCTTTCCCAAAATAGTAGCTATGTATAGTAGTTCTAATGGTCCAAGGTCTTAGAAATAGTTGGGTCATTATAGTTGGTATCAAAGCAACGGTCCATTTGCATGAAGTTCTCCTTGATGCACACGCTCAAGCTCCGAATCTAACCGCCAATGTAAGTATTTATATTATAGTTGTTACAATTATGTGTTAGTAAAACGTTTTAGCCCTTATGTTTTCAGTTAAAAATACCTGTAAATTAGTTTGTTTTCTTTATTTATTTTATTTATTATCTTTGCATTATGACTATATATAGTGAAAACCTTTTTCCAAATAAATATCATTGTTATTTTTGAATGACATGTATGAGTTTGATTTTTTTTTTACAATCATAATAAATAATAAATTTAATAAATAATGACCAAGTTCGATGAGGGTGGATACAAATCAATGGACCGGGTTCTATATTGAGAGTTTAGGGGGCCATAGTAGTGGAAACGATTTTACTGATCCCAGCCCTCCCTCAATATGGTTAACTTTGGAACAACGACGAGTTTCGAGCCTGAGAATTAAGTCATATAGGATGATTAGAAACAGACTTAGTAAATTATAAATATGGGTTTTTTTTTTCTAAGTTTAGAAACAGACCCTAATCATAAAGAAGGCTTACATAATTTTTTTCATAAGAAATCATAATTAATAGGTCCAAGTTATGTTTGCTTAGATTAATTTTTTTCCTTAAAGCCTATTAGGGTAAGTTCTAATATGTTTCCTCGACTATTAAAACTTTGCTGAAGATGTCACTCAGAAGATTTTCTTGCAACAACGCCAATGCCGCAAG
The DNA here is from genome assembly GCF_963169125.1 of Humulus lupulus. Taxonomy (NCBI): domain Eukaryota; kingdom Viridiplantae; phylum Streptophyta; class Magnoliopsida; order Rosales; family Cannabaceae; genus Humulus; species Humulus lupulus. The sequence goes on from NC_084796.1 coordinate 223,612,649, forward strand.
CGTTGCTCCTGAAACTTATGAAGCCCCTCCAGTTCGCAGAAAGGGAAGGCGTGAAACCAATGCTACTGCTAAAGAAAGAGCGCTGCCGCCACCGGTTGACAACACTGCAGAAATTGCAAGACTACGACAACAAGTGGAGGAATTACTGCAGCAACAGCGACAGCAGACTCAAACTCAGCCTCCACCCCAACCGCAACCACAGCCTCAGCAAATGGCTCAAGTACCTCATCAAGTAGGTCCTTATGAGGAATGGCCAATGGCGAACTATGCGCCATACCCAGCTCAACACATGGAGCCAATCTATGAGCGGTTTCGTAAGCAACACACTCCAAACTTTGAAGGGACAACAGACCCCTTTGAGGTAGAAGAATGGCTCAGAAATGTAGAGCCGATCCTAGCGCATATGAATCTCGGCAACGCAGACCGCATATCCTGCCTTTTGTCTCTACTTAAGAAGGATGCTAGAATATGGTGGGACTTAGTTCAGCAGACTAACGATGTCGTCACCATGACATGGACAAGATTAATGGAGTTGTTCCACAAGAAGTATTACAACTCGGCAGTCATCGCTACAAGGGTCAAGGAGTTCGCTAGTTTGAAGCAGGGCAACTTAACGGTAGTAGAATATGCTCGGCAGTTCGACAGATTAGCCAAGTTTGCACCAGAGTTGGTTCCAACTGACTTTATGAGGGTGACCAAGTTCGTTAGAGGACTTAGACCAAAGATTGAATTTGGGGTTAAGCTAGCAAACCCGGGAAATACTACCTATGCCGATGTTCTAGAAATGGCAATAGAAGTTTAAAGGCTTCAGGCGAATGTTAGTAAGGAGAAGGCTAGTAAGCCTGAGCCTAAACATCAGGGTCAACATCAGAATGGTCGGAACAACCACAATAATAGTCGTCAGCATAGCAATAGTAATAGTAATGGTCAAAAGAGAAGGCATCCTGATGATAAGCAGGCCAATGGTGATAAAAGAGCATGGATAATCAACGAAGGCAATAAGTCGGGTTATGTAGAATACCCGCAATGCTCTAAGTGCCAAAAGAAACATCTTGGGGAATGTCATGCAAACATAAAGGGATGCTTTAACTATGGTCAGGAAGGTCACCGAAGGAGGCAGTGTCCCTAGCTCAAGCAAGAGGAGAAAATGGACAATACGATGGTTCCTGCCAGGGTATTTGCCTTAACCCAAGGAGAAGCTGACGCTAGTAACAAAGCAATTACAGGTCAGATTCCTATCCTCGATAGTATATGTTCTAGTATTTTTTGATTCAGGAACAACATACTTGTATATCTTGTTAGGGATGATAGAGAAATTAGACAAACCTTGTAGAACTAGGTTTGTGACATAGTTGCCTTCGGGTAAAATAGTCCTATCATCACAGATAGTACGAGGCGTTTCGATCAAAATTGAGGACGTAGAACTAGAAGGAGACCTGATAGAACGAGAGATCAAAGACTTTGACATGATATTAGGCATGGACGGGCTAGCAAGGCATGGCACAACCATCGATAGTAGACGTAAGCAAGTGATGTTCGAGACTCCTGACGGTCAGAAACGATGCTATATGGGAAAAGTTTTAGGACTACATACGCTGCTTATTTCATCTCTCAAAGCTCAGAGGATGATAGAAAAAGGATGTCACGCATTCTTAGCTAGCGTTACGCATGTGGTAAAGGGAACACCACTAAAGGTCGGAGATGTACATATTGTAAGGGAATTTCCAGAGGTATTTCCTGACGACTTGCCAGGATTGCTGCCGATGCGGGAAATTGACTTCACAATTGAATTAGTATCAGGCACCGAGCCTACCTACAAGGCACCATACTGGATGGCTCCTACCGAACTCAAGGAGTTAAAAATGTAGTTAGAAGAACTCTTAGACTTGGATTTCATTAGACCGAGCCATTTGCTATGGGGAGCACCTGTTCTATTTGTGAAGAAGAAGGATGGAAGTATGCATATGTGTATAGATTATTGCGAGCTGAATAAGGTGACAATTAAGAATAAGTACCCGCTACCCCAGATTGACAACTTGTTTGATCAACTCTAAGGAGCGACCGTGTTTTCAAAGATTGATCTACGGTCGGGGTATCATCAGCTCAAGGTACGGGAAGAGGATATTCCCAAGATGGCTTTTAGAACTTGTTATGGACATTATGAGTTTCTAGTTATGTCATTTGGTCTTACCAACGCTTCAGCCACGTTTATGGATTTAATGAATAGGAACTTTAAGGACTACTTGGATAAATTTGTCGTAGTATTCATTGACGATATCTTGGTGTACTCAAAGGATAAAGTCGAGCATGAGAAACATTTAAGGTTGATCTTGCTGAGACTAAAGGAGCATCAGCTTTACGCCAAGTTCAAGAAGTGTGAATTTTGTCTTTCACAAGTAGCATTTCTCGGCCACATAGTATCCAAGGACGGGATTGCGGTAGACCAATCTAAGGTAGAGGCTGTAAAGATTGGCCAAGAACAAAGAACGCGTCTAAGGTAAGAAGTTTTCTGGGACTAGCAGGCTATTACCGGAGGTTTTTAGAAGGCTTTTCTAAGATAGCCACTCCACTTACCAACCTGACCCAGAAGCAGCAAAGGTTTAACTGGACGGATAAGTGTGAAGAGAGTTTCTAGTTGCTTAAGGATATGCTCAGAACCAGTACTTTCTGTACTGACACCCAATGATAAGTTTGTAATCTATTGTGATGCGTTGAAGCAAGGATTGGGTTGTGTACTGATGCAGAATGATAAGGTAATAGCCTACGCCTCAAGGCAAATGTAGTTGCTGATGCGCTAAGTAGGAAGATTTATGGAAGTCTAGCATCATTAGCTGGAATAGAAAAAGCCGCTACAGCAGGAGCTGATCAATGCTAGAATAGAAGTAGTCTTTGGTAACCTAACGAACTGGTCCATCCAGTCAAGCCTGCTAGAAGATATACGGAATGGGCAAGTGCATGATGACATGTTAGTAACACATATGGATGCAGTTAGAAAAGGGAAGGCCACTGATTTCTCAATATCAAGTCAAGGGTTATTAAGATATAAGGATCGGGTATGCGTGCCAAACGATCAAGGGATTAAGATGGCGATTTTAGAAGAAGCGCACAATACACCATACTTAGTTCACCCAGGGTCGACCAAGATGACTCACGACCTTAAAGTGTTATATTGGTGGCTAGGAATGAAGAAAGATATAGCAGAGTATGTGTCTAAATGCTTGGTATGCCAGCAAGTGAAAGTAAAACATCAGTGGCCTACAGGCTTATTGCAACCACTTAGCATTCCAAAATGGAAATGGGATGATATAGCCATAGATTTCGTGATGGGTTTGCCACGAACAAGTAAGCAGCATGATTCGGCTTGGATAGTAATAGATAGATTAACCAAGTCAGTTCATTTCCTGCCTGTTAAGACTTTGTACACAGCAGATCAATACGCAGACGTTTAAGTCCAAGAAATAGTACGACTGTATAGAATCTCTAAGATAATAGTATTCGATAGAGGATCGATGTTTACATTGAGATCTTGGAGTAAGTATTTGCTGCTGATAGAATTCTCCTACAACAATAGCTACCAGTCAACAATCAGGATGGCACCCTACAAGCTACTTTATGGAATAAGGGTCGATCGCCTTTGCATTAGGACGAGGTAGGAGAAAGGAAACTACTTGGACCTGAAGCTGTTAGAGGAGCTCAGGATGTAGTAGCGTTGATTAGAAAGCGTATGCTCGCTGCTCAAAGCCATTAGAAAAGTTATGCGGATGCCAAGCGGCGTGATGTGGAATTCAAAGTCGGAGATCAAGTTTTCTTAAGAATATCTCCTATGAAAGGTGTGGAGCGGTTCGGGAAGAAAGGCAAGCTTAGTCCCAGGTTTATAGGTCCTATTCAGATATTGGACAAAGTGGGAGCAGTTGCTTATAGATTAGCCCGACCGCCAGCTTTAGTAGATAGTCATAATGTATTTCACATCTCGATGCTGCATAGATATGTGTCAGACCCATCTCACGTCCTCAAGTATGATACAATAGCACTCCAAAAAGACTTGAGTTACGAGGAATGACCGGTTAACATCCTAGATTGAGGGATGAAAGAATTACGATCTAAGAGTTTTCCGATAGTCAAAGTCCTATGGAGAAATAGTTCTGAACGGGAGGCAATGTGGGAGTTGGAGGAAGACAGGTTAGATCGGTATCCAGAATTGTTTGATAAGTAAATTTCGGGGACAAAATTCTTTTAGGTAGGGGAGAATTGTACAGTCCCAGAATTTTATGTAGCTAGTTAGATAGTAGTAATAGTAGCGATATCTAGTATTAGTTTGTAGTATGTTAGATTTCGTGGATTTTGGTTCAAACCAGGACTTAGTTGGAAACTCCTAGCAATAGTTATGGATTTTATAAGTTTAACCTATAGTTTAAGAATATTAATTATAACATAAGGTTTGATTAATATTGCTGGTTATTAATATGATAATTATTATAACCTAAGGTTTAGATAGAGCCAATAAGAATATGACACTTGTCATGAGCACGGTTATTCCTAAGGTTTAGATAGAGCCAATAGGATTATGACACTTGTCATATGCATGATTATTAAGGAATTATTATTTTAATGATAAAATAAGGGAAATATAAGACTTAGTCTTCACCAGAATCTGTTAGGAGCATGAAATTTGTCACAATTTTATTTATTTGTGGATTAGTTGTTATTTAGATAATTAAATAGATTTTCCGTAACTTTAGGGTACTGTAACTTCCGACCTATTTTTGACCCAGTTATATTATGAATTTCGAAAAATAGTATTTCTAGAAAGTTGTAGATAATTGAATTATCTTTCTAATGGTATAAAGATGGTCTAAATCTAAGTCTAAAGTTCTAGTTATGTTGATTTTACTGCAGGTGAGTTTAGAGTTACGAGATTTAGGGAGTTAGAAGTTAGGATTCTATTTGTTTTTATTATTTTTGTTTTTAATTTTAAAAATCAAGCTTTGACTCCTTAAACCTCTCTCTGAAAAATTTGACCAAGTCCTAAGCCTTTGACTGAAGAATATTCAAATATTTTTAATTAAATTCATTATTTTTATTCAAAGCCAAAAAGAAGATTTTTATTCCTAGAACTCTATAAATAAGACTTAGAACCCAGCCCTTCTCCACACTTTTCAGCTGTGATCATACTCCAAGGTGTTAGTGAGAAGGAAAAAAAAAGCTTATCATTCTTAAGCTTTACCAAACACTTGGGAAGTAAGGATTAGAGTATTTCGGTATTGGAGTTAGGCCAATCCTTAATGTCAACAAAGGTACCCTTATTCTTAAGTTCAAATCTGTTTGATTCCTTAGTTTCTTTAGTTTTCATTCAGGATCTAACTTTTGTTATGATTTTGTGGTTAGGTTCTTAAGTTCTTTGAACTTAAGGTGTCTTTTCGGTAAGTTTTCTCTTGGTGGTTTAGTTCTAGTCTTTTCGGAAAGATTCTTGGGAGCTTGGCTTGTGTGTTGAGCATGGATGGAATGTGTGGACTGCGTGTCGATCGAGGATGAAGTTATTTATTTTTAGTCTTTTAAATCATGTTTTTTCGCATTTAGTTTTGAAAACAATTTTCTTTAGTTTAAAATTATGTTTTATGTTTTATGTTTTAAACAATGGGTACCCATGCCATATTTTCTATTATTACGTATTTGATACAATATTTTGAGATTTAATAAAGTTATATTATTTCTTATGTATCTTTCCCAAAATAGTAGCCATGTATAGTAGTTCTAATGGTCCAAGGTCTTAGAAATAGTTGGGTCATTACAAATCTTCCAGTAGTTGTTAGGATTACGTTTTACTCAGTCAAGGTGGTTTTAACAAACTTCATGTGTGCTGAAAGTGTGTAAAAATGTGTTTGAAATATCAGCATATGCCGATATATCGCAGCTATAGGGGCTGATATATCGCCTATGATTGATACGGAAAACACGTCGAATTCGCACGAACGAAACCACGGACCATCGGAGCATAGGTCGGGGTGATATATCACCTGGGTACGCGATATATCGGCTCTTGGAGCAATTTTTGAATTTTCATGGAAACCGAAATAGAAACAACCCTCAACAACTTTGACTCGTTCCTGAATGTCTTTGACCGAGTTTTGGGCATCTGTTGAACAGATAATTCAAATTTATTAAATTTTTAATCATTTATTTATTCATTTTAAAAGGAGTTAGTTTCACTCCTTGAACTCTATAAATAGGACCCTTCACTCAGCCATTTTCATCATCATTCAAGCACATTTCAGAGCCTCCAAGCTGCTAAGTTTGTTCTAGAGAGAAACACTAGGGTTTTGGGGTTAAAGCTTTTCTAAACACTTGGGAAGTAAGAATTTGTGTGATTTCGGTGTTTGAGGTATAGATCGAAGCTCTAAGCTATCTAAGGTACCGTTAATCTTCAGGTTTAGTCTATTTCCATTCTTCTTATTCTTTCCTTTTCTTCAAATACTAATTCGTTATAAAGACTTTTGGTTAGGTGTTTGAGTTTCTTGAAACTTAAGGTCTTCGGTAAGTTACTATTTTGATGGTTTAGATCCTCTATTCATTTTATTTTCTTTAGAGGACTTATGGTTTCTTATGTTTGGTTTTAAGAGTTTTCAATCCTGCTCTTGTCTCCAATATTCCGGTTTTTGGTAAGGAAAATTAGGTATTTTAGTTTATGATTTAGTTTTTGTTTTGTATGACCTAATATTTCAGGTACAATAAATGGGTAAGTGTGTCTGGACCTAAGGTGTCCAATGATGTATGATGGACTTATGTCTGGTAGGCTTGGTTGCCAAAACTTTATGACAGACCTAAGTTGATGTCCGGGGCTTAATTACTACCCCATGTATAAGCACTTATCTTTTTATTATATCTGACTTGTTATTATGACCTATAGTTATGATTATGATCTATGACCTATAGTTACAATTATGACTTATGACTATGATTATGACTTAGGCTATGATATGACCTATGGTTTTGTGATGTGATATGATTAGTATAAATAAGATTTTTGTTATGAATCTTGTGTAATTTAGGATATGTTGATTAAATGATTATATGACTAACTCTTGTTTGTATTTTCCTTACTGGGCTTAGAAGCTCACCCCTTATGATATTGTTATTTCAGGCAATTAATGATAGAATGGCCGGTGGCGAGTAGGACCTAGGAGCTTCGTGATGTACTCGTGGGGACCATATAGTCGAGGAAGATCAAGCGGGCCTATTTATTTATTTTTATTAAAGAATGTTTTCATTTAAAGTTTTATTTAAATGTTGCTCATTTTAATAACAGTTATTTTATTTTTTTGCAAAACCATGGATCCATATATTTTTTTCAAAGTTTTTATTAATAAATGAGAAATATTTATGATTATGATCCAACGATGTGTTCTCAATAATTTATGAGAAATTAAGGCGTTACATTGTGTTGACGCGGTTCTTCGGCAACAGATAATTATATGAATAAAAAGGAATGATTAGTGCTAGATAATGAACCATAATATGTAAATATTTATGTGTCAAACTGGCGAGAAAAGTTTAGGGGGAAGTTTATAACTCCTTTCCTTTTAGGTGGTTCGAAGGTTAAAATCCTTCTAGTCCACCAATCTATTTTATTGATATATCTCTGGTATTCCTTACAGGGTGTTTCTTTACAAAATAAAAAACAAACCCTTTGCAATGCCCAGGGTCTCCATATTTATAGGGAGAGGACACCTGGGTGTTGGCAAAGGGGGTCATCCCGTGACCTTCTTACTCATCATGTCACTTCTGTGATACTTATGATTAATTCTTAAAACCTGACAATGAAGTGTTGTCTAATCAATAGGTAAGGGGGATAATGGGCCGCATGGCCCAAACCAGTCGTGGGGTGCCTGAACACGCACGTTTATGCTGCGTGTCCGAGATTTCAGGAATGGAGTAGACACGTGATGTCTGATATGTGCACGTTTACATTGCGTGGTTGACTTTATAAAGGGTCGGAGGTGTCAGCTCCAGGTCGTACCTCGAGCTTGATGTAGTCCTAGCTCGTGGGGTCCACACTGTTGACCTGATGCCTTCTTATATTCTTACTAAATCTTTGGCTACTTCGAGCTAAAGAGGTAGAGACCCGTAACAGTAGCTCCGGGTAGGTGGCTTCCACGTGGCTGATAGGATTATCCCCTTTTTCAACTCGCTAATAGCTCGTGGATGTTTAGGGCGTACACATTGATTTCTCCAAAACAATTCATATAAACAATTAGGACAATCCTAAATAATCATGTTTCTAAAAGATGCATGATTAATGAAAACTGTGTGGGGTTTCACGAGTGACATGTAATTGATTAATGCATGATCATGTTATCAATCAAACATTAATTAACATTTGTTTAAATAAGTAAGTAAATAAACAACAAATGATGAACTGAGTACTATTTGTTATTTCTAAATTTACAACCCTTTGAAAAATAGAAATAAAATTATAAAAAATAAAAGTCTTAAGTTGTTTGCAAGACTCCAAGAATGCTCATCCTCTGTTTTAGGCTTTCTTTATAATCCCTAGGAATATGTTAGGCCCAACTAACTAATTAGAAACTAACTTTCTAACCAATTTATTTAATTAAAACTAATTTTTAATTTAATAACTATTTTTGTCATCTTTTTAATTTAGTTGAATTTAAATAACTAAATAATCATATTCAAATAATTATGTAAACTTAAGATTAAATATTAATCAACTAAAAATATTTTATTTTCCTAATAAAAATAAAAAAAAGATAAGTATCATTTTAAATTCAAATAATTTAAAATGAATTAAATAAAAGATTTATTTACACAAAAATAGGATCTTTAGTTTGGGCAGCAAGAATGGTGCCCTAGGGTTAGGGGCAACGACATGGAGAGCCTCAAGGGCTCGACAATGATGCGGCTGGATGGCGGTAGTGTTGCCAAGCGCAGGGGCGCGGGTCAGCTGCTGGCTCGTAGTGCCATATGTGCGTAGGGGCGGGAGCTGGCACATGCAGGTGGCTGGGCATGTAGGGCTCACGCGCAAGAGACTGGGAGCCATAGGGCTCGCGCGAGCACAGAAGAGGTAGCCGTGGAGCTCGTAGGCGTGCATGGGTGCGGGCTCGAGCTGGTGTCGATGTGCCGAGGGGCTTAAGCCGTATGCCTCCTAGGTGCATGGCTCGGGTCCCTTCTTCTTCTTGTTCTTGTCATATTTTCATATCTCATATTTCAAAAATAAATTTACAAAAAATCTTATGCCCTTTATTACACACACAAGATCTAGAAATTTGAAATCCTAACTCAATAACATCATATAATTAACGATTCACCATTCAACCATTCATTCAAAAAATACATCCATCCATTCAATATATATATATATCAACATACATATAACAAATGCAAGAAATCCACACATCATTTAATATATAGATATATATATATATATGGAAGAATTCTCAATGGTTACTACCCATAGGTGGGTACTAACAATTATGATGATTTGGCAACATAGTGACTTGGTATAGCAAGTCACCAACAGGTAAATATTTTTTTTCTACATTAATTTCGAATTTAGTTTTTTTTTTTTTTGCCATAATTAATGTTGTTCCAACTAATGAGAGATGCTAGCTATATTTAAAAATTGACATGCATTTGAAAAATGAAAAGTTTACAATATTATATTTTCATAATAAATACACGTGTTTTATTAGGTAACCCTTCCAAAAATTTGAAAAAATCAAAATTTATTTTTAGAAATATTAATTAACAACTATAAATATGAACTATTTATTTTAATCTAATGATTAATATTTAAGTAACCATTCATGGGTAGTAACCATTAAGAGTCCACCCATATATATAAATATATAATTTCGGGTGAATTACACAAACATATATACACATTAAAGAAAAGTGGAAGAATTACCAAGTGTATACACAAATTATAATTTTCTATCATTATAAAAAAATTATAATGTCCTTACTCATATTATATATATATATTTTTAATTATTATAAATCTATATATTTATATAAAGGAGAGCTCCAATGAAATGATGTGGCATTCTAAAATTACTCTAAATCACTCTATCTATTTTCTTAGTTTTTCTCATTTTTTTATTCAATTTTTTCTAAATCTATATCTTTTCTATACAAAAAGTGTGTATGTTATCCCCAAAATTGACATATTTGACATGGCACTGAGCTTGGACACGTGGAGTAGACTGGGCAGACTTCCCGATATGCTGGTCGGTATATACCTGCAGGGTATATGACAAGTTACTGCTCAACAGGGTAAGCAGTTTACAAATGGTAAATACTTGTCCCAAGACCTACACCAAGGCATAATATTGAGTCTCCTATAAGGGGTTCTTGGTGAGGAACATTGTTAAGAAAACGACAGTGAGAGATCTTCAGGAAGCCTGTGTCCATGATGGATGCACCTTTCCCAATCTTGAGGGGAAGTCCTTTTAACAATGCCCGGCAAAATACCACTAGAAGATCAGCTGCTTGATATGATGGATAGCCAAACCTGGTCGGTGAGAAGAGATTACACTCACCGTTAGCAGTCCGCCAGAATCGCCCAACCACCCGCAGAGGGCGCCTAACAGCCCTGAAGACTCGGTCAAGCCTCCTAACGAATAGGACTATAACTACATGCGAAAATAATGGGATATTTCCACCATCAGTTACGCTCGTGCACATACCCTAGGCAAACAAAGCATTATAAATGCAAACCCTTCACCATAGAAAGGGGTTTCACGAACTCGCCGATCAGTGTTTTGAAACATACTGGATAACCTATTTTTATACCTAGCAGCGATTTTGCCTTATTGTATTGTCTTTTACACATAGAAATTCACTTGTAATCCCTTGTGATCTTGTGTAAACCTTCAAAATTAATACAAATCTAAGAGGGTGTATGTACCGCTCTACTATCTTAGGGTCATTACGATGTGATTTATAAATGTGCCGTTAGCTCGCTAGCCGAGGTTTTAAGTTAAAAAGTGTGATTAAATCAAAATAAACACTCATTTAATGAATATTAAATATAAAGAGTTGGTCATTCAGTAAAATTTGTAAAAATGTTACGCTAGGATCCCAAAATATTGTTTTGAAATACATTTACAATCCAAAGATAATGTATAGTCGACATAAGAGACAAAATCGAACGTTTACCACGTGTTCCTAAAAAAAACCCTAGCTGTGGCGGCCAGGTAGGCGAAACATATACACACCGCTCCATGCCCTCCAACTCATGGTGGATCGACCTTTTCCTCGCCCTTACCTACACCACAGAGCACCCGTGAGCCAAGGCCCAGCAAGAGAGCTTCAAAGCACAGCACACCATAATTTATTTCAACAAATACATACTTGTTGACGCCGTTTTTTTGTCAACTTAAATAGTAGAGCAATTAAACAAATAAATACTGGAGAAAATGAATGAAGAGGAAAACAAGAGGATTTTTACGTGGTTTAGCAGTTAACTCTGCCTAGTCCACGAGTCTATATTATTAAGACTTGGGAGTTTTCTGGAAACTTTTCAGAGATAAGTTGCCCAGAGTGTTCTCTCCAGAAATCAGAAAAAAAGGTCCTTTACAAATGGTGTTTCCTTCTCTATTTATAGGGAAGGTTGCAGAATTCATTCCCACATATTTCGGGAAGATATTATGTAAATCAATTAACATAATGCTATTAAATGCATTATCTCCTACATACACGGAAATGTCCCATGAAGATCGGGAACGCATAATAGATTAAATGATATCCCTTAAACATTGGGATTGTACAATAATAAACAGGTTCACACGTAATGGGTTATCCCAGATGTTTCATCGAATCTTCAAGATCAACAATTGGCATTGAGTCTGTCAAGACTATGAGTCAATCACGAGCTTGCCATCCAACTTCGCGCTATGCTCGGGACAAGTAGACGTTGACGAAGCTGTCGTATCCGAGCTTGCACTTTCCGAGCTCGAGCTATCTCGCCTAAAGGCAATCAGTGAAAAATATATTTAAGTGTCATGTCGTTGCGAGTTCAGAACATATTCGAGGCTACACACCCTCGAGCTTTCGAGGTCGGTATTTACCGCAAAGCGGTCTGACTGAAGGATCATATGACGATCATGCATATTTCAAGCTTACACTTGACGAGCCCAGTTTTTGGGGTCATAACTCCTTATCTCGAAATCTGGGTGTAACAATACTTAATCAAACAACAAATAATTACAAGTTCCTATTGGAAGACACAACAACACTGTAGTATAACAACACAATAACACAATGGCGCAACAACCTAATAGTACAGTAGCATAGCAGTATAACCGCACAATAGCACAATGGAATAATAGCCTAATTGTAACGCCCTGGTTACCCCAGAACAGTTACGGTGATCGGTGAACCAGAAATTTGACCCGCTACCCGAGTCCTTTGGTTAAAAAAACGTGTTCTAAGTGTTGTTAACAGGTTAAGGTGAAAAATAATAAAGAGGAAAGGATATATTTTATTAAGTATATAAACTGCTCATGAGCTATTCAAAACATTTACAAGTTGTTCATTATTCAAAATGGCCACTACTGTTTCAAAATTCACAACTCGCCGGCCTAAGCGTCAAAAATAGGGTAAGCCCCCTAGCTCCTCTGAGAACTCCTTGGCCGTGGTGGTCAAGCGGTCGCATATGTACACATCACCACCTAAGCTCTCCACTCAAGGCTGGGTGAGCTTTTCTTTCCCTTTACCTGCACCACATAGCACCCATGAGCCAAGGCCCAGCAAGAAAATACAATATAACATGATATAATGTCAACAATGATCATAATAATCATTCAGGACTATCAGTCCAAAACAGATAGGTGACAATCGGAAAAATCACTAAGATGGGGACAGTTCCCTTTAGCCTTGTGACGATAGGGTCACCAGGGCTTAACAGGTAAGTGAACCTTTCTGTGTTGAAAGTTAACGGAAGTCCTTCTTTACATTACTGTGAATATTTCGGGGGAAATTTTTAACGGCCTGAAAAAATTAGGGGGCACGATACGGTAGTGGTAATAGTTCGGGGGGTAAAAATCCTAAATAGCCTTTATTTTAACAACATTTTTATTATATTTGAAATAAGTCATTCTTTCATATATATAAATATATATTACATAATCATTTTTTAATAAAATGTGATAATAAAATTATATATACATTAAGCTTGACATGGTATTATATCTTTTTTTCTACAAATTTGTGTATGTATAACTTGTGAATTTATATATTTTAAACAAGAAAAATAATATATATATGTATTATATGCTCAAATTATATATGTGTATATAATATAAATATATATATTTTATGAAGTCAGGTTAAAATATAATATAATTGTTTCATTTGATTGTCTTCAACAAACGAAAATAAAGAATAATAATAAAATATGACACCTTCTTTTTCCCATTTTAGCTGTTATCACCAATTTTATTTATTAAATTTCCAAACAAAATAGGAAAAGAAATCATCTCTTTCCCACTCTACCTCACACGCCTCCCCCATTTCATTTTCTTTCTATTTTATTTAATAATCTTTTAATTCTTATAATTCTTTAATTAAATAAAAAAATAAAAAGGAAATAATGTGTAGGAAAGACTTGCATACTCACCATGCAACTATACATATGCGCACACCCAAGTGCTAAGGTGCATTTCTACTAACCATGCACCTTGGTGCATTCAACCATAACTTATTTTACTTACAAATTAAATTAATAAATAAATAAAACAACTAACAATTAAATTCACATAATTCCTACCAAACTGTTCAAACAATTTCTAGCACTTAACAATTATTAATAAAGCAAAGCACAAAATTACTTATTCTAAAAAAAAATTTTTGGTGCACTACATAGAGGCTTGAGCTCTCTAAAAAGGGCCAAAATAGAGAGATGCCTTGCTTTGCCGAGTCCACTTCCATAAGCATTTATGAAAAACATCCCTACCACCACTTCAGAACATAACTCAATCCTCTTCGACTCAAGTGGTGATAAAGAGAAGATAAGACGGATGTTCAGATATGAAAATATGTGGGTTAGAGACCAGAGATGCATTTCAGTGGTTCGCGAAGCTTGGGAGTCAGTGAAACACAATAATCCAATGAGGAATTTTAATATGAAAAATGCAGCAAACCTGAAATTAATTAAGCAAATGAAGGAGGATTCAGTTCAAAAGGGTCGAAAATCATATTTCTGAGGCAAAAATTTGAAAGAAACAGACAGAGAACGCCAATACTGCCGACCCTTCCGAAGAAAATGAGGCAAGGACATCGCTGAATGAGGCGTAAAGGAGAGAGGAGATCCTTTGGCGACAAAAATCAAGAATCTACTGGCTCCGGGATGGAGATAAAAGCACTAAATTATTTTGTGCCCCAATAATCATAATAAGACAAAGGAATTTCATTCATGCCATAAAAGATATGCAGGGCGTGTGGCTCAACACAAGAAACAGTATAGACAATTGCTTCTTGGGTAAAATCAAAGATACATTCATAGCCCCTATGAACCAATTCCCCTCAAACCTGGAGGGCTTCATACAAAGCCACATCTCAGAGACCCAAAACTCAATTTTAGTTGAAATTCCAAGCAATAATGAGATAATGGAAGCTCTTCTATCGATTAATCTGGATAAGGACCCTATGGCAGATGGCATGCCAACCTCCTTCTTCAAACATCACTGTGAAACTATTTGTGAGGATGTAATTAGAATCGTAAAGCATTTCTTTTGCTACACTGAATTACCAAAGGTTCTAAATAAAGCTAACTTAGTGTTAGTTCCTAAGAAGGATATGAGAATTAATGTCCTAAAAGCATGTAAATAATTTTTATTGATTTAAATAAAAGTACAATTTTATTATATTTAAATGTTATAATTATTGTTTGAATTAATTATATAATAATATCAAGAAAATTTCATATTCTTTCATGAGAATATGATCTTGTATTAGTATGAGAGAATTAAGATAATATATAATGAATTAAATAGTAGTAACATATTAAAGTAAAGAATATTTAATGAATGGTTACTAGTACGGTTTACTAATCATACGGAATGCAAGTGATCTAGATTCAGATTGCTGATGTGGATATACATCTTAGTAAAGGTGTTGTATATAATAGATATTATATATGACAAGATCAATGAGAATTAATTATCTTTATAAACTTACCGTTTAACATAAAGATTTAATTCTTATCGTAATAGATGATCAGTCTATGTAGATCAGTCTAAATCCTAAGTAGTCATGACCTCATGTGTGTGCTTATTGGATCTTTTGATTCACTCGTTAAGGTTTCTTAGTACAATGAGGCTAATGACTTTTGTTTTGGAGATTCAATATCATGAATGGTTGGGAACATGATTTACAATAATGGAATCCATACTTTCCTAACAGATCGAATATTGGTTCCCTTAAGGGTTAATTCTGGAACTGTATATTTATTGAGCTCAAATTTATAATTTGATTATAGATTAATTATTCATTAGTGAATTAATGGTACTTAAGGATCGAGAGGTAATTGGAAGGGTAAAACGGTAATCTTGACCAGCTCTAATTAACGAACCAATAAATAGAGAATAGAATTACATTTATTGATTATATCAATGGACTACAAGAGAAAACTTTGCAAAAATAATTCTATAAATATTTAGAGTGAAATTCAATATTTATAGTGGAGTAATCATGGAATTAATAAAAGAGATTATTAGATTAAATAGTATAATTAATAATCTTGTTTATTGGAGCTTCGTATTGTAGGTCCATGGTTGCCAGATCACCTTTGTCCTACACTGTCAAGGGTAAGGATGTCAAAAGAAAGATTTGTAGAGATAATGACTTAATTGCAAATGAATTAATTTTCCAGGGCAAGGAAATAGTAATGTGATAGTTATGGGCAATTGATTAATTATAAATTAATTAATTATTTAACTATATAGTTTTATTTTGAAAAACTATATGTTAAAATAAATATTAATCATGTGTGGATTAGAGAGGGATTAATAATTATCTTATTTATAATAATATATTTATTTATTTATTTATTTAAAACTGATATTTTAAGATAAAGTTAATTTTGAATTAATTGATATTTATTTTGGAATAAATATATCTTCTTAAATATTAATTAAACAAACAAATGAGAAAATTAAGGATAACCCTAATAGTGGCACACGATACAGTGAGTGTGTAGTTGTCACTAAGGGATAACCCTTATGGTGATTTTCATATACAATACCAATAATTGGTACTAGAGTAGTCTAAATATATATATAAATTAGATTAAACAATTATCAAATCATAATAATTGTTAGTACCCACCTATGGGTAGTAACCATTGAGAAGTCTTCCTTATATATATATATATACATACACATATATTATATTATTAATTAAAATTGTCTCATAATCAATTTTTTTTAATTTTCTAATACCTTTTCTAATTCTTATATAAAAAAATATCAGGAACTATATCATTTCTTTTTCTCTTTTATCTTATATGATTAGCACAAAAGATAAATTATAACACAAAGAAAATAAATATTATAGGGACTTAATTTCCTTGAGTATCTTGAACTTATTAACATGTTAGAGTGTTTAATTTTTTTTTCAAACAAGCTCAATATCACCACACCATATAATCTTCTGTTTCAAAAATTGTGAACATGGATTTTTTTTTTAAAAAAGTAGGTGATAAAAAAAAATATATATATATATACATTCTTGTTACAATATATATTTATCATTTTTTTTCAATATATAATATATAAAAATATATACTACAAAATTAAATATATAAATATAAATAATATGTTAAATATTAATATAAATTTGATAATTTAAAAATAAATATAATTATTGGGTAAGATTGAGTTAAATCAATCATCATACGATAAAAATATTAATATTTGGAAAAATTACAAATTAAAGCCATTGAAGAGTTTATTTATAGCCTAAAAGTATAACCCCACAATGGTTTGTAAACCATGTGGGACTATAAGGTTATTTTAAATTGTTAATTAATTCTTTTGTTAAATAAAAAAATAGAAAATAAGTATATAGATTAGAAAAATGACAAATTATGAGAGAATAGATAAATCATATACTATTGATTTCAGAAAGCCACATGACATCTGTATAGCTCTCATTTATATAATTAACTAGGCAATAGAACCACACTTCATGCGGTTATTTAGAAAATTTTATATATATTTTTTTTAAAATAATTTTTTAATAGAGTAAATTGCGGCTAAATTACTTAAAGTTTTCAAAATCTTGCACTTTTATACCCAATCTTTTTTTTCGACGCTAAATATACTCAATGTCTATAAAATGTTGTACTTTTATACCCACATTTTTCTGCGATAAATATATTCAATATTTTTAAAATGTTGCACTTTTATACTTATTTTTTTATTATATTGAGAAATAATAGGAAAGTGAAAGAAAAATATAAGGTTTTAATTATATTTTAAATTTTAAATTATTTTCACCTCTTTATTCTTTCTCAAAATAATAAAAGAAGATTTTAAAATTAATTAAAATAATTAAAACTTATATTTTTCCTTCACTTTATTAAAAAATATATATTTTAAATTGATTGAATAATATTTTTTAAATTATTTTAAATCATTTTTTTATTAATTTTAATAAAATAATAATTAATTTTTAATTTAAAATAGTTATTTTATGGAATAATAAGAAGAGAAAATAATTTAAAAATTAAAAATAATAAGAAAGAGAAAATAATTTTAAAATAAAAATAATAAAAAATAGGTATAAAAGTGCAACATTTTAAAAACATTGAGTATATTTACCGTAAAAAAAGTTTGGGTATAAAAGTATAACATTTTGAAGACATTGAGTGTATTTACCGTCGAAAAAAAAGATTAGGTATAAAAGTGCAATATTTTGAAAATATTGAGTATTTTAGCCGCAATTAAATTTTTTTTAATATAAATAAAGGAAATAAATTTTATTAATACAATAAATATAATAACTAAAAAATATTTTCAATATACAAAAATATCTAAATTATTTTATATAATTGCATCTAAATAAAACTAAATAAACGACATTGCCCATTGATTATACCTACAATTGTTGACGCCGTTTTTCGTCAACTTAAAATGTAGAGCACGTAAACTATGGCAAAGAAGAATAATATAGTAGAACAATGAGAGTTTTTTACGTGGTGCAGCAGTTAACTCTGCCTAGTCCACGAGTCAATTTTAGTAGGGCTTTGGGATTTTCTGGAAATCCTTCAGGGATGAATTCTCCAAAGTTTCTCCCCAGATTACCCAATTCGGTCCTTTACAAAGGCACATGACATCTCTATTTATAGAGGAGATCTCAGAATCCAATCTCACATGTTTCGGGAAGTTATTCTGTAAATTAATAAATTTAATTACTTTAAAGTTTGTAACTCCCATATACAAGGAAATGTCCCCTAAAGACCAGGAGGCATATAACAGACTAGTTAATATCCCTTTAATGTAGGGGAGTTACAACAATAAATATCTTTTAAACGCATGGACCGCGTCTCATCAGATGACCCATTACGTTGTTCGAGATCGGTAATTAGTATTATGTCGGATCAGGTCTTTAGGTAAATTAATAGCTGGTCACTTTACCCTAAGACCAGCTCGGAGTGGGTGAATACCACCGAGGCCATTATACTCCGAGCTTATACCCTTGCTGAGCTCGAGCAACTTGATCCGAAGACACCCGACAACGGATATACTTCGACGCTACATCTTTCGAGCTTAGATATCATTCCGAGGTTACATATCTTCGAGGTTGCCACCTTGCTTCAAGGGTTTGACACCTGGATTACGAACATTCACTTTAGACATCACGAGCTTACACCTAACAAGTCCATCTTTCGAGGTCACACCCTCAGGTCTCGAAATCTGAGTGTAACAACAATTTTTTGTTATATTATGCCATATATATATACATTTTTGTTACAATATATAAATATATATATATATATTTATATATACCCTAAAAGTATAACATCACAATGGCAACGGGGACTATATGAATTTTTTAAATAATTAATTAATTCTTTTGTTAAATAAAAAAAATTAAAAAATCACAAATTATGAGAAAATAAATAAATCATATATAAATGATTCTAGAAGGTCATCTTGCCTCATATTTAAATATAAATAATATGTTAAATATTAATATGACTAAAAAAATTATTTAGCAATATTGAGTTAAAACAATCGTCTATATAAAAAAAAAACTAATATTTAGAAATATTACAAATCAAAATGATTGAATGATACTTTATGTGTAGTTCAAAAGTAAATCATTACAACCATGTGAGGCTATATGAATTATTTTAAATTGTTAATAATTCTTTTGTTAAATAAAAAAAACACAATTATAAAAAAATAGATAAATTATATATAAATTATTTTAGAAAACGCATCCTCCCTATATATATATATATATATATAATCTGTACAATCTATGTTCTTACATATAATCTGTATGGGATGGCTATATATAGCCTACGTAATCAAAATAAGTAATATGATACCGCATTTATATATATTGGACAATTTTTTTTACAGGGGCTTCACTTTAAGCTCTATCGGTAGGGTTCTCAGTGTTTCTCGACTCATAAACAGTTTTTGGCATGACTTTTTTATGACCGTGTATATTGTAGCTATTTAGAGCATCCTGCAAATTTTCAGAAAATTCTGAATAGTTTACAGTACCGAAAACTAGGTCCAAACATGTTATTTTCCACGCACATAAAATAAATTAGTCACGCATGTAACAACATGTTTGAACTTAATTTTCGGTACTGTAAACTATTCAAAAATTTATAAAAATTTGCAGGATGCTCTAAATAGCTACAATATACATAGTCATAAAAAAAAATCGTGCCAAAATCTGTTCACGAATTGAGAACACTGAGAGCCCTACCGGTAGGCCTTAATATGAAGCCCATGTAAGAGAATTCTCCATATATATTTATGTGACACGTTATTTTCAATGAAAAAAATAATAGTGGTATGTCAGCTGTCTGACATTTCTTTATATTAAAAAAATTATGAAAGTTGTTTTAAAATAATTAGCTGCTTGTTTTTAAATGTATAACGAGTTTCGGGTGGGGAGGTATTAATGCTAAAATAATGTATAATATTATTATGGTTGTATGATATGATGGTTGACGAATCTTATTGATATAGATATAGATAGGGAAATTTGATAAATCATGCTTACATTAGCTTAATAATTAAAATTTGAACCAAAGTTAACCACCCTATGATACAAATGCTTATCTTTCATTTAATACCAAAAATACCCCTCTCATAACAAAATCCCATACCTTTCCTCTCTAAAATCTTGCAAAAAAGATACACATGGGTAAGTAATTTTCTTTGATTCTTGTTGTTGTTGGTTGTTTTTATGATTTAGATTGCTGTTTAGATGTTGGATCTGTAGTTTGTTGGTATTTTTTGCTGTTTTTTTGGTGAAAATCGTGGTCTGTGAAAATCTGCGTTTTTTTGGGTTCCTTGAATTTTTTTCTAAATGCCCGATAGTGTCCGATATAGGCCCGATGCAGGGACGATAGTTGTTGGGTTTCAAGGTTAGTGATGAGGTCCGATGGCCACCCGATGCTTGCCCGATATGTTTTGGTTACCCGATGGTCATTAAGGTTCGATGGCTACCCGATATTTATTTTCATTCTACAAACCCTTTAAGTACGATAATGGATCGATACGAGTCCGATGCATGCCCGATAGTTGTTATTAAGTTAATGCAGACCTATTAGTACGATTGTACACGATGGTACCCGATAAGTGCCCGATGCTTGCCCAATAGTACGATGGTACACGATTGTACCCGATGGTACACGATAGTGATAAAAAAACTTGATAAAAACCGTACCTTTCGGCTTTTCCCCTGCCCATTTCCCGTTCCCTCCCAAATCCCAACTCTTCACTCCCACAAAACCATCGAGCAACATAAGTACTCACACCCGACGCTTCTCTCTCCCTCACCCACCATCACCCGACGCTGCTCTCTCCCTCACCCGACGGTCGGAAAAACCCCCACCGGAGACGTAGAAAAACCAAGCCCCAACCCCCACTGGAGACGAAGAAAAACCAAGCCCCAACCCCCACCGGAGACGAAGAAAAACCAAGCTCCAACCCCTCACCGGAGAAGAAAAACCGACACCCCATTGCGCAAAAATGTCTAGGGTATGTGTTTTTTTTAATCTCTTCTCCATTAAAAAATGTTATAGTATGTATTGTTGAATTTGACTGTGTTAAATCTGACTGTGTGACATCTGATAAACCGTAAAATTTTGAAAAAAATTTCTGGGTTTTTTTAGAGGTACGATAAGGTACGATAGTGGGTCGATATGGGTACGATAGTATTTGTGTTTCTCATAACTTCAGGTTGAAGATGAGTGTACGATAGGGGTACGATAGTGGTTCGATGGTGGTACGATAGGTTGTGTTTTCTGATAACTTGAGGTTGAAGATGGAGGTACGATAGGGTACGATGTTGGGTACGATGTGTGCCCGATAGTGGGAACAAATTGTTGTGTATGTTATAATACGATGGTGTACGATGTGAGGTACGATTGTGCACGATAATGTTATAGTTCCAGTTTTCCATTGGTGTCCGATATGGTGCGATAGATTCCGATAGTTGCTCGATAGTATATTGCAGAATATAAAATTTGATGTTTTTTTTTGTTATTCTATTTAATTGGGTATTTATTTGTTTTATGCAGAACTTAAGACCTCCACAACTGATAGTTCCAGTAGAGGAACATTTTACGGGACGTATCACTTGGCGCGGCAGTTGGTACTTTCCAAAGATTAAAGCAAAATTTATACAGTGTGGTTTATTGGATAGGGTGAAGGAATCCCCTTTCAAACAGTTCTTCATGGCGGAACCATTAAATTTTTCTGGTGCCTTAGTCCATCAATTGTTGTTGCACAAATTCAGAGGGGAGAAGACTGACGAAGTCCAGTTTTATATTGGGAAAAAAAGATGTAGATTTAGCCAATTGGAGTTCGCTTTAGTTACTGGTTTAAATTTTGAGGCCGGACCGTCTGAAGCTGAGATTAAAGCGAAGACCACTTCGGATCGGTTAATTCTTGAGTACTTCAATGGTCATTCCCAAGTGAGCATAGGGCAACTGCGCAGAACTTTTGAGAGTTGTCAAATAGTTGATGATGTGTACAAGATGGGTTTGTGCTTATTAGTTGAGGGTGTTTTGAAAGGTCGTGAGGAGAAGTTGATGGTTTGGACTGACATGCTGAAGATGGTAGACGATGTTGACTTCTTTTTCCAGTACCCGTGGGGGAAGATATCATACCAGAAGTTGTTACAAACTTGTCAAAAAGACTTTGTTGAAATGAAGAAGCATTTACAGAAGAAGATTGAGAAAGGAAAGACTCAAAAGGAGGCCAAGTACTCTATTTATGGGTATGCTGCAGCATTGCAGTATTGGGCTTTTGAGTCCATCATTGAGTTGGGTCAGGATCATGCTGTGAGATTGGGCCAAGGCATACCAAGAATGATCAACTGGCAGAGCAAGGAGAAAGTAGAGATACACAAAGAGCAACTTATTAAGTTGTTTGCCAAAAAGGTGAGCTTTTACTTTACTTTTGAATGTTCTATATTTTTTTCTAGATATGCAATTTTATGGGTACTGCACGATAGGAATACGATAGAGTACGATTTGAGTACGATTATGGGGTTATTTTGTGGTTTTTTGTCAACTGTTTGAAAACTGACTAAGTGGTACGATTTGGTACGATGATGGTCCGATGGGGGTACGATATGTATTCTTTGTTAATGTAGTAGTAGTGGTACGATATTGGTACGATGTTGTACGATGATGGTACGATAGTTAGCAAGCAATTCTCACTTACGGGTACGATATTGTTATGTTATGGGTACGATATGGGTACGATAATTGCATGATATGGGTACGATATGGGTACGATTGGGGTACGATAGTTTACCAATTGACATGATATATTGTTTTACTTTCCAATCTAAATATGCATTGTTTTTTGTGGCAGTTGACAGTATACCCCTACCTGTGTGCCCGACCTGCTGAAGAACAGTATGTGAGGACCCTTACAGACAATGAAGCCCCATTGTATGTGGACATGGGGTTAGAGGAACTAGAGGTGGGTCCCGATGGACAGCCTACACAGGAAGCCTTACAGAGCCAGGCTGAAAAGCTTGCTGAAAAGTTAGCTGAGCAAGCAGAAGCAGCAAATATTTTTAAGGAGGTTCCACCAGCTCAACCTGAGGCACCTGAGGTTCCCCCATCAACACCTCATGCCAGCACCTCCTCCCAAGCTGAGCAACCAGGCTACTCTATGATTTTGGCCAGGTTGGAAAAGGTTGAAGGGCAACAAAGTGCCCTTATTAAAGGTCAGTCCGAGATCTTGGGTCAATTGCAGAAGCTTATGACAATGATGGAAGATCTTAGTAGGCCAGTTCCAGATCCACACCCTCAGTCCACTGAAGAAGGCCCTCAGTCTCCTGTAGATGAAGACATTCTCCCTAACGATTACAGACCTGATGATGTAGATGATCACATTTTTCGCACACCAGAGGATATGCAAATTACTGTAATCGGAGATACTGAAGATTCTGAAGTACAATTCTTAAACATAGCTCCACCAGCACCGGAGAAGAGGAGAGAAAGAAAGAGGCCTAGGTGGTTCGATGAGTACACTGCAATGAGGAAAAGGAATAAGAAATCGAAGACAGCAGTGAATGTGGATCCATTGAGGGTTGTTGATGGTAAATTACTTATGACCTTTCACAAGTGGTTGCTTGGCACCATTGGGAATAAATATCCGAGGGAATGCTTCTCAGGGACACACGATGCTGCTTGGTTCCTGAAACTGCATACTCCGAGGACATGGCTTTCTGACTCTGTAAGTTTTCTATAACTTCATAATTAAATAATGTTGAAAATTTATTTAAATGTTTCTATATATAGTGGTACGATATGGGTACGATATGGTACGAAAGTAGTACGATAATTATAAGTGTCAAATTATAAACTGTTTATGTCAATGGTACGATGGTGGTACGACATTAGCACGATAGTGGTACGATATAATTTGTTAAGTAGTTACTATTACCATCATAAATTTAGAATTTGTAGTGGGACAATTTAGGTACGATGGTAGTACGATAATGTACGATGATGGTACGACAGTGGGACGCTAGTGGGTACGATGGTGTATAATACTAGTTTTTGCCATAAAGGTACGATGATGGTACGACATTAACACGATATTGGTACGATAGAAGGTTTTATTGTTAATATATTCATGTACGATTGGGGTACGATAATGGTACGATTGGGGTACGATAGTTACTATATTCATGTCTGATAGTTTTTTTGTTTGTTTATTTTGGTACGATATTGTGGTTACTGACTTAATTTTCCTTTAATGTAGCATTTAGATGCAGCATTTCATCTCATGAGGAGGCGTCTAGAATTTTATCCTAACGTGTACCCTCAGAAATGTGTTGTTATGCCTACAATTTTTCCCGAATCATTGAAGGGTCGGTGGGACGCTTTTCCAGGTTCTGACTACTCTAGATTTAGTTGGGATGACAGTATATTGGACCTGGTTAGGGGTGATGCAGTCCAGTTCTTACCGAGTTGGCAGAACAAGGAGTTCATTTATTTTGCCCTCTTCTTGAAAGACCAAATGCATTGGGTAGCTGTAGAGGCAGACCTGAATGGGTGGATGCTCAACATCTTTGACTCCAGTATTGGATCAATTTCCGAAAACGATTTGATCAGCTTGATGGATGACTGGTGTACCATTTTCCCGTCGGTCTTGCGACAGTCCGGTTTATTTGAGAACCATGACGTTATACTCGCGCCTCAGTTGACAGCATCAGAGAGTCAGGTCAGACCCTTCGATTGGAAACTCATTCCACGTGAATTCGTACCGCAAACAAAATCCAGGTGAACTTTATTAAATATCACATATTAATTATTATTTCTTAATTACAAAACTTTATTAAATTATTGTTTATTTTCTAATGCAGTGGCGATTGCGGATGTTACGTAATTGAGCATATTGAACATAAGCTTCTACAACTACCATTTGATAATGTAACTGACAATAATATGAAACTTTTTAGGCAAAGGTGGTGTGTAGACTTATTCTACCAAAACTTATGTTGAACGGTCTTAATTTTTTTGAATTGTATAATTTTTTTGATTGCTCTTTTTGTAATTACTACATTTTAATGTGCTTAATCTTTGCATCGTACTATCATCGATCACTATCGTACTCTATCGTACCCTCACTTGCCTCACAAATTTCACGAACAGTCCTGAAACCATACCATCGTACCATTATCGGACAAATATCGTACATTATCGTACCCTAATGTCGTACATTAACTATCGTACTACATCGAGCAACGTCGTACCATATTGTAAGATACATTTAAATAATCCTACAACAAACAATATCGTGCATTGTCGTACCGGCATCGTGCACTATCGAACCAACACTGGATTATTACATATTTAAGAGTTTCATAATGGAGAAAAAAATAGAAAAAAACCTGCAAAATCCAGCACATAACAAATATTACTAGTTCAAGCAGAAATAAAACATAATAGGTCAACTAGAATACAAACAAAACAAGTTAACCTCGGTACTTGCAAGACGCTTTGTTGTGCCCTTTACCACCACACTTGCTACAACATCGTTGTATCACAACCTTGTCTCCATTAGAAGGATATCGATTTTTCCTAATTCGTCCGACCTTTTGCTTCTTCGGTCGGCCTACAGGTTTCTTCTCAATCGGTACTCCAACTTGGATGTTCTTAATGTCTTCAGGCAATTCCCAATCATCCTCATCACCAACTGGCATAATTGTCCCCTCATATGTGCTCTTCCAACTCTCTCTTGTGTAATATTGAGAGCACAATGCGTACATGCTAATATTTCGTTCTTGAGCAGCAGCACATGCATGTGGACAAGGAATCTTCATGATTTGGAATAGGCCGCAACTGCATTGTCGTGCCTCCAAATCAACTATACCACCGCTCTGAACTGTTCCTCCGGGGTGGACATTAAATGTATAAGGTCCAGCTCTGTCGACGCTTAAGAACCGAGATTTCTCAAATTGACATGACAAGTCCCCCTCCATAACTGGTGATAGAGTCGTGCTACACTTTTCAGCGTTTTCCTTTCGAGTAGCAAACCATGTTTGAATAGTAAACCTGATGAATTCAACAAAAGCAGTGATCGGGAAGGCTCTTGCGTCCTTAGTTTTGCTGTTGAAACTTTCAGCCCAATTACTTGTCATTACATTGTAACGGTCCCCTGGAAAGTACGCACGAACCCATCTTTCAAATCCAATGCCCTCAAGATATAGTGCAACTCGAACATCCATTGCTTTTATCTTTTCAAATTCTCTTTCAAAATCTGTCTTCTTATACGAGTATGCACAACTGTAAATATGATCCGTGAAGCAATCAGTCTTGAACTTGCTAGCCACGTTCATAATAATGTGGTGGTAGCATGCGCCATGGGGTGCATCAGGGAAGACAAGTTCCAAAGCATGAACAATGCTTTGATGCCTATCCGATACGAATGCTAAGTTCTCAACATCACCAATCGCTTGTTTCAACTTCCTCATGAAATAGGTCCAAGAGTCGTGGTTCTCACTGTCAACCATTGCGAAAGCAATCGGAAATATGTGGCTGTCTGAATCCAATGCCACGGCACACAACATTTGGCCACCATACCTAGTTTTCAAGAAGGACCCATCAATACATATAACAGGTCGACAAAACTTGAATCCCCGCCTACAAGCACCCAGAGAAAAAAAGCAATACTTGAAGCGACCCTCGTCTACCTTGAAATCAGTAATGGAATCGGGATTGTTCAACCGCAGCATGTGCAAGTACCCAGGTAACTTCGAATATGAAGCTTCAGGCGTACCCCTAACTATGTGGAGTGCTTTCTCTCTGCATCTCCAAGCCTTCTCATAACTCATTTCGATCCCGAAAGAATTCTTCATATCTTCTCTTATTTTGGAGGCTAAATAATCTGAACCGTTAACTGAGAATTTATCCTTGATCAGTTCGGCAACTACCAAAGGTGATGCTTGACGGTTATCTTTTTTTCGAACATCGAGGGAACATGTGTGTACATTTTCAAATGCTGTCACCTCGAACATGTTAGAAAGTTGCTTCTTCTTCCCTCTTAACCTCCACCCACAATCAGGATCCTTGCATGTAATATACCAAACATCAGTACCAGACTTCTTAACTATAAAGTCGAATCCCTTCTTCATTGCAAACAAGCCAGCAACCTTTTTTAAATGTTCCTTGTCTCTGAAAAACTTTCCTAAATGAATCTCCCCGCCCGATGTGCCACCCATAGATATATAGTGACTATTATCCTCAATGTCTTCTCTTGTAAACATCTGAGCTTTGAATTTACTATAATATGTCGAAGAAGAGAGTGGATCACTAAATTCTCTAGCATCATTTGTTCCGTCTGGACGACTACTACTAGTACCAGGTGTTTGGCGATCTTCTCTACGGGGTCTACTTCTACATGTTGTTTGCCTCGGTATTTGGTACGACAGTGGACTCAGGCTCAAAGCTTGAGAACGGACCTCTGTTTCTTGGTCGTCATTGCCCTCAAAATCATTTTCAGGGTCAGGACAATCAGGAAAATCATCATGAAATGGCATCTGTGCTACATGGTCAACTGTTGGTATGAAAGGGTTTGATTCAGGTACAGCAGTGGCTACCAGCACCTCCGGATTTGTTTCTGGAACATAAGTCCCAACCTCACTACGAGTATCCTTAACAGTACTTGGTGGAGGATTACGATAAACAATGATATTCTTCTCCACCAAAGTCACAAAAAGGGGAACAAATTCATCTGGCTTCTTCAAAAGCATTGACAAATATAAGCTTACACCCTTGTCATTCCTTATAAGTTCAGGCCGATACATTAACCCTTTCATGTACTTATAATTCACTTCTAATTTCAGGTCATACTGCACTTTGTCAACCTCCAGCTCTGAGTACAGAAGTTCAACAAGTTGTGAGTAAGTTATGTCCTTCTCCAACTCGAACGTTAAATTTTCGGCTCCATTAAAAACCCAATCTCTACCTTCACGCTCCCAAACACCATTATACATTAAGTACGCGAACAAAGTTGACCCTATCATGTACAAAGAAAAAAAATCAGTAAATGGCAACAAAATGTCGAAATTTAGTTCAAATGTTTGGGAATCGTACCAGTATCGGGCCATATCGGGCGGTATCGGGCAAAGTTTTATTTATGTTTTTTGATCACTTAAAACACTAATATCGGGCAAGTATCGGGTAACATCGAGTACCATCGTACTATTAGGTCAGCAGTAACTTAATAATAACTATCGGGCATATATCGGACTACTATCGATCCATTATCGTACTTAAAAGGATGTGTAGATTTAAAATAATAATCGGGGCAACCATCGGGTAGCCATCGTACCCTTATAACCATCGGGTAACCAAACTATCGGGCAACCATCGGGTTGCCATCGGACCTTCATCCCTAACCTTGAAACTCAACAAATATCGTGCCTGTATCGGGTCTCTATCGGACACTATCGGGCATTTAGAAAAAAACTCAGGGAACCCAAGAAAACGCAGATTTTCACATGACACGATTTTCACCCAAAAAAACAGCAAAAAATACCAACAAACTATAGATCCAACATATAAACAGCATTATGAATCATAAAAGCAACCAACAACAACAAGAATCAAAGAAAATCACTTACCCATTTAATATCTTCACTATGAGCAAAAATAACACAAAGCTTGGTGTTTCTCCTCAAACAATCCACAATGTCCGAATGTGTATCTTTCTTGCAAGATTTTAGTATAAAAATTTTGTGTGTAAAACGTATGGTGAAGAGAGAGTGAGAGAGAATGTATGGTGAAGAGAGGTATGGTGAAGAGAGGTAGAGAGGAAGAGGGAGAATAGAGAGGAAAGGTGTTATGAGAGGGGTATTTTTGGTATTAAATGAAAGATGAGCATTGATATCATATGGTGGTTAACTTTGGTTCAAATTTTAATTATTAAGCTAATGTAAGTATGATTAATCAAATTTCCCTATAGATATGATGTATAATAGATATAATAATTTTTTTAAATAAAGTTTATTACTATTAAGTTAAGACTTTAATGTTTCCCTTCGAACATCATTCTTCTCGAAAATTTTGTTCATCTTTCAATATTATGTCATAAATCTTAAGTTTATAGTTATATAAATATGAGAAAAATACTAATTTGGTTATAATGTTTTATATAAATATGTGTTTGGAACTTATGTTTTGCTAAATTATATATTGGACATCGTGTTATACAAAATGTATAAAAAAAATTGTATTTTGGACCAAGTTTTGGTCAAAACAATTTCCAATATAATTTTTTCTTTTGTACTTCTCGGTCACCTTCTCCACTTTTCTTAACCGATTACATTGACGATGTTGATGTCGTTTTTCGTCAACTTGAAAATGAGAGCAATTAAACAAGACAATATCAAAGGAAATGAAAGAGGATGAATATAGGAGATTTTTTACGTAGTTCAGCAGTTAAATCTGCCTAGTCCACGAGTCAGTATTATTAGCACTTGAGAGTTTTTTGAAAAAATTTCTGAGAATAGTTGCCCAGAGTTTATCCTTAAGATCTCAGAATTTCGGTCTCTTACAAATGGAGTTTCCTTCTCTATTTATAGAGAATGTTACAGAATTCATTCCCACATATTTCAGGAAGATATTCTGGGAATCAAATAATATAATGCTATTTAATGCATTATTTCCTACATACATGAAAACGTCTCATAAAGTGTGGGATCAGATAACAAATCAGATAATATCCCTTAAACATTGAAATTGCTCAACAATAAATATGTTCACATGTAATTGATTAATTCAGATACGAGATTCATTACATCTCCGAGACTATCGGTCGATCACGAACTCGTCGCTTAATTTCGCCTACGCTCAGAACAAGTAACCATCGACGATGTCGTCACATTCGAACTTACACACTCCGAGCTCAAATTTTCTCGCCCAAAGGTAAGACATGTATCAGGGTGTGTCAAACCATAGTTATTGCGAGCTCAGAGCATATTCGAGGCTACACATCCTTGAGCTTTTCGAGGTCGTTATTTACAACAAAGAGGTTCGACTGAAGGATTATATGACGACCGTGTATATTCCGAGCTTGCACCTAACGAGTCTAGATTTTGGGGTCATAACTTCCCTATGCTCAAAATCTAGGCGTAACATTTTCCCCCTCAAAAGTATCAGTTTGAATCCTATGAGAAGGAAACTTTTGAACTGTCCTTCTTGGAAACTGTATCATCAATTGTACTCGACTGTGGACACGCGTCAGCCACAGATTGATTAATCTAAATACTTGAGTGTCGTTTGTACCATGCGCGCGTCCATTCGCCTGCCAACTTTATGCCGCCATCACTTCCTTTGTACCTAACCATCGAATCAGATACGATATCTGGCTAATGGCTCAGATTGGCCCGACCTTTGACACTCTTTGGGGCCTATAAATAAACCCATATCATCTCCTTCATCTCATTTTCGCGTCTTGAGTTTTCAGAGAAAAAAAGAAGAGAAACCAGAACTCAAAGTCTGTTATGCTCTTGCATGTTTTCCAAACCAAGAAAACAAGACAACTTTGGCTTGTTCGATTTTGTGAGATCATTCTTGCAACCGCTCCTCCGGTCATTAATCTCTCTGTATCCGCAAGCTTCATTGTGTAAGTTTCTGTTCTTAACCCCATACGTTTATATGTATTTTTTCTCCATGCACGTTTGTATTGTTGTTGCACTTGTAGGCACATATACTAGTTTAGCACTAGAATGTTTTAGTCGATATCGTGTAGCTCTTAGTTTCCTCTGATGTTATGGGTTCCAAACCCAGATTTTGCGTAAAAGATGCAAATATGGCTCTTTACTGTGTTGTTCAAATTTCGGATAACATATCGTGTAGATCAAGAAATGGGGTATGGAATTAGGGTTTTTAAATTGCACGTTTCCCAAAATTATCACATTTTTGAGTAACCGTCAACTTTTTCCCTGAAAACCTGGGATTTTAAAAAATAAATCCACTTTTCCCCCTTCGCGTCAAATACACGCTCGGAGCCTGACTCTTTCAATAGCTCGGGTTTCTTCTGAGCTCGATCTCGTTCTTTTGATCGGGCTTATTCCATGGTTTCGAGAATTTGAGCTCGAACCATCTTGATCTTTATCCTTTATTTCTTTATTTCTTGATTTCTGATGTGCCTGGCCCTCACCCTTTTCTTTCTTGCTAGATGTCGCAGAATCTTGAGAAACGATGGGGGTCAGTGCTCGCAATCCCTTACTCTCCAACAACTCCAAGTCCAGAATCTCCCTTCACTCGAAATCAGCGGCTAATTCGCGAGTACAAAGTGTGGTGCGAGCAAGAAGATATTCGAGCCCATTTCCGACATCAGATCGACAAGGTCAAAAATGAAAAAGGAAGAAACTTCGGGTCGCGGTTTATCCAGATTCGGATTCCGAGCTTAGACCAATCCCTCTCGATCCTAAGCTCAAAGTAATAGTTTCTTTCAAGTCGGGCGACCTCAAATTCTTACTGATGGAAGAATCATCAAGTCATCCATCCACCTCAATACCGACTACCGTTCCCACCTCGAGGGGGGAATTCTTCGAGGCCGAGCATTATTGGAGCTTGGTTTCTTCATTAGGATAGATCACTAACATCCTAGCTCGCCATGGCCTAGGATTTTCAGGCTCACTGAGGTGTCGAGCTCCTACCTCAAACGAACAGAGCTGTTACACCCCGGGAGACGGCCGTCCTGACAATAAGATAAAGCTCGCGACTTGGAGCCATGAGCATATGAAGGCAGGGGCCTTGTTGCCCTTGAAGTCCTTTTTTCAGGACTTCCTGGATTTTGTTGGGCTCGCGCCTTTCCAGCTCCAGACCAACTCATACAAGGTCTTGTCATCCCTAAGGTCGCTATACCACGAATTGAAGTGGGAAGGACCTTCGCCAAGAGAGATCTTGTATCTCTTTTGTCTGAAAAGCAACCCCTCCCGAGCTCGTGGAGGAGATGGCTTTTAATACCTATCGAGCTATCCCAAGGAGAAGAAGATCTTCGAGGACATACCCAACCATCCTCCTAACTTCAAGCTGGCGTTCTTTTGGACAGATGGTTTGGCTCCCTCAAAGTATTACTTGTTTAGACGTATCCTTAAGTATATGATTCCCTTTCCTTTCATGCTCGATTTTCGTTTAGGCTCAAACTAATCAGAATGTATTCAATTCTTCATCCAACTATCACTGTCCTACTTCTACGGATGCAATGAGGGAGCACAAAGAAACCTTGCTCTAGCTTTCATATGGTAGGTGCTCCATGTCTTATCTTCTTCATGAAGATAAGCTTTG
Organism: Humulus lupulus; assembly: GCF_963169125.1. Lineage (NCBI taxonomy): Eukaryota > Viridiplantae > Streptophyta > Magnoliopsida > Rosales > Cannabaceae > Humulus > Humulus lupulus. The sequence goes on from NC_084796.1 coordinate 223,645,188, forward strand.
AGCCTGCGATCTTCTGGAGAAGGACAAGTCAATAGATGACACCGCCTACTAGAAGTACACTAAGTGGGAGCATGTGCCACTCCCCACTGATAAGCTCCCTCTGAGAAGAAGCTTGAAAGCACAATCCCCACTTCGCCGTCGCAGGAGTCCGTGCTCGGGGAATGATGCCAATGACGAGGCCTCGAGCTCGAGTGACAGAGGTAAGGTCATTCTTAGCTCAGCCTTGTGGTCTCCTTCCCTTCTTAAGTATAGACCCAACACCCTAATCTTACTCCTGGATGATACGGATAACTTTTACGTATGGTCTTGAGTAGACGATAGGGTCCATAAGTTCGATAGCTGGTTGGGGAAATACCAAACAATGTATAGTCTGAATGAAGTATGGGATGGGATGGCCATCCAGTACAGAACAAATGATTATAGGGACCTTTCGAGGTTGACTTCCACGTATAGGGAAGGGACTCCCCTAGCCTCCTCTGAAGATGGAGGAATCACTTGGTCGCCGAGCATGAGCTCGGGGGAGAGTTTCAGTTAGTTTTCTTGTCACTTGTCTTTGTTTCCTTTAACTGCCTACCTTACGCCTTCTTTAGCATTTTTAAGCTCGTCTTCTAATGTGATTTGATTATGCAGGCACTATGGATTCCGACGTCGAGAATTTGCTCAACAGTGGCTCGGGGGCCAAGCAAAGTAAGCGCCCGAGGGCCTCACAAAAGACTGGTTGGCCTGCTAAAGTACCTAGAAGGACCGAGGTGACTTCTCTTCCAGCTCTTCCTCCTGCGACCTCCACTCCCCAGGTCGACATTCCTGCAGCAGATGCTCCTTCTCCGCCTCCTGCTTTCCGGATCCTTCCAACCCTTGGTCCAGCTTCGAAGAAACCAGCTCCCACTTGGGAGCGCCTGTTGTCGATTTCTACTCATTCTGATGGGTATGTCATTGACAACGCTGCTGGGACTCACGGGGCCACCCTCAGCTTGGCTGTCTTGTCTCGAGTAGGCCAAAACTTCAACAGTCTTGGGACTCCTCAGTGGCAGTTCCTGGTCAACGCTCGAGACTCTAATGTCCTTTATGACAAGAGTACCGAGCTCATTTCCTCGGTAATTTATCTTACTTCGTTATTTATTGTGATTTTATTCGGAACATGTCCTAACTTGATTTGTTTGTGTGTTAGGCTCTTGCTGCAGTTGCTCAGCTAAATTACAAGCTGAACAACGAGGTTCACACGAGCATGTCCTATGCTCGGGAGTTGAATGATCTCTAGCTCAAGCTCGTTGATGAGTTCAAGACTGCAAAGTCAGAGCTTAAAGAGAAAAAATCCAGGGTCGAGAAGCTGAACGCCGAGCTCAAAGAGAAGAGCTCTAGGGCTGAGGAGCTTGAAAAGCTGAATGCCAAGCTCAAAGAGGAGAAAAAGGCCACCTTCGAGATAATAGAGGGTGAAAAGACTCGGCTTCTCGAAGAGTTTAAGTAGAGGAAGGATCGGGCAGTTGACATGGCCATGTACAGGATTTGGGCCAACAACGCCGACCTTGACACGAGCTTCTTAGGTACCTTTGAGGACGAGCTTTTGGCCAAATGGCAAGCTCATCTAGAGGCAGAGGAAGCTGCTCAAGAGGATGCTGAGAAGGCTAAGGAGGATGCTCCTGCCTCCTAGATCTCGATCATGGGCTGCATCCCTTTGAAAATTTTGTAATAGTTTATAGCCTTTGTTTTTCATGCCCTTGGGGCAAAAACAATTTACAGCTCGTAAAATAGCTATTTACATTTGATATCTTTAATACCATGTTCGACTTTACTTTAATATTTTTGCTTTACATCTCTCAGATTGAAATATTTTAAGCAATTTATATTAAAGGTTTGTTTTTATGTTTGTTTATTCGTACAAACATCTGTTGGATTTATGCTCGAGTTTCAATGCATTCATGCACTGTTTAGTCGATGTATCCATGTCCGATCTCGTTATTTGTCTAGGTCAGAACTTACTTTTACCATGCACTCGAAAGTAAATATATGGCATGTAAGATGAGTAGCTTAGTTATATCCTGCTTTTCTAGCCACTTTTCCTCGTCCTCGAGTAGCTCCCCAAGGTTGTGAGGTCAAAACTATTGTTTTTTTGCAAGATATTCCAGCCTCGATCTCGACTTGATTCGAAGTGGGTTTATTTATACTCCATCTTTTTTTCGATTAGTTTTAGTTGGTTTGTTCCAAACTTATTTAGCTCGCGTCTGGTTTGTAATCCATACACTTATAATTAATAATAATTTGGTTATGTCCAAATAATCTTAGCTCGCGCATTTGGTTATATCTAGACACTTTTAAATAATCTGGTTGTATCCAAATTAACTTAGCTCGCGCATCTGGTTATATCCAGACACTTTATTTTTAATAATCTGGTTATATCTAAATTATCTTAGCTCGCGCATCTGGTTATATCCAGACACTTTATTTTTAATAATCTGGTTATATCAAACTAATGGTATATATACCACTGATACTATTTTCCTTGGCATTCCATATCGGCAGATGATGTTTTTTACCACAAAGTCCAAGAATTTTTTCGAGGTAATCGTTGCCAGAGGTTCGGCCTCAGTCCATTTTGTAAAATAATCGACCGCGACCATCGCATACTTAACTCCACCTTTGTCGGTTGGCAACGAGCCTATCAAGTCAATTCCCCACACCGCAAATGGCCATTGGGAAGTCATCAGGGTTAGCTCAGATGGAGGAGCTCGCGAGATTGTAGCAAATCGCTGGCATTTATCGCATTTCTTGACATACTCGAATGCGTCTGCTTTGATAGTGGGCCAAAAATATCATTGTCTTATAATTTTCTTTGATAGGCTATGCCCCCCAGTGTGGTCTCCACAAAATCCTTCATGAATTTCTTCTAGGTTTTTCTTGGCCTTAGGTGGAGTCACACATCAAAGCAATGACATTGAATATCCTCTCCGATATAACCTTCCTTCCACAATAGTGTACCTGGGAATCTGATACATCAGTTTTTGAGCATTGTTCTGTTCTACTGGGAGAATGCCGGTTTCAAGGTAATCGACTATTGGGGTCATCCAGGTTGGTTCGGAGCCTATCATGCATACATCTTCCTGTTCAGGCTCGCTAATACTGGGAGTCGACAGGTGCTCAATAGGCACTACGTTTAGCGCATCGACCTCGTTGGATGTGGCGAGCTTGGCTAAGGCGTCTGCATTTGAGTTTTGTTCTTGGGGAACCTGCTCTATCGTATAGAACTCGAAATGTTCGAGCGCCACTTTTGCTTTCTCTAGATAAGCGGCCATCCTAGTGCCACGAGCCTGATATTCCCCTAGGATTTGGTTAACCCCTAACTGTGAATCACTGTAGCAATGTATTGCCTTGGCCTTGAGCTCTTTGGCTATTTGGAGTCCTGCCAATAAAGCTTCGTACTCAGCCTCATTGTTAGATGCTTCGAAGTTGAATCTCAAGGCAGAGTGAAATCGACTTCCAGTTGGAGTGATTAATATAATCCCTGCCCTCGATCCATTTTCGTTGGAAGATCCATCGACGTAAAGTTTCCACAGCTTGTGGGCTGGGGTTACAACTTCGTCATTAGACACTCCCGTACATTCCACAATGAAGTTTTCCAGGGCCTGCCCTTTTATGGTCATTCTTGGATGATACGTGATCTCGAACTGTCCGAGCTCAACATCCCATTTTAACAATCTGCCTGAAGCCTCTGGTTTGGACAAGACTTGCCGCAGTGGTTGGTTAGTCAACAAATAGATGGGGTGCGCTTGGAAGTAAGATCGGCGCTTTCGAGATGAGTGGATTAGGCTGAGGGCCAGTTTTTCCATTAAAGGGTATCTCGATTCTGCCCCTATTAACCTCTTGCTAACATAGTAGACTGATTTTTGTATCTTCTGATCTTCTCGGACGAGCACGACGCTGATGCCGTGCTCAATTGTAGCGAGATACAGGTATAAGACTTCTCCTGTGATAGGTTTCGATAAGATGGGAGGTTTCGTGAGGTGTTTCTTTAGGTCTTGGAATGCGTGCTTGCATTCTTCCGTCCACTCGAATTTCTTGCCTCCTCTCAAAAGATTGAAGACTGGCAGCCAGCAGTCTATAGATTTAGAGATAAATCTACTTAATGCTGCCATCCGTCCAGTTAAGCTTTGGACATCTTTATGCTTTCGAGGTGAGTGCATGTCAATTAGAGCTTGGATCTTGTTAGGATTAACCTCTATTCCTTGCACGTTTACTATGAAGCCCAAGAACTTCCCCGATGATACTCCAAAAGAACATTTTTGGGGATTGAGATTCATGTTGTACTTCTGCAGCACAACAAAGCATTCTTCGAGGTCGTCCACATGGTTATTGTTATGTTTAGATTTGACTAACATATCATCAACATACACTTCCATGTTATTACCTATCTTCTTGGAGAACATCCTATTTACAAGCCTTTGGTACGTCACTCCAGCATTTTTTAGCCTGAAAGGCATGACATTGTAACAGTACAACCCTTTATCTGTTACAAAACTTGTATGCTCTTGGTCCGACGCATGCATGTCGATTTGGTTGTATCCATAATAAGCATCCATGAATGACATAAGACCGTGCCCAGCTGTGGCATCTACGAGCTGATCGATCTGAGGTAGGGGAAACCAATTCTCATGGCATGCCTTGTTGAGATCGGAGTAGTTGATGCAAGTTCTCCATGTTCCGTTAGGTTTCGGAACCAAAACCGGGTTGGCGACCCAGTCAGGGTAGAAGGCGTCTCGTATAAATCGGTTCGCCTTTAACCTGTCAACTTCTTCCTTCAAGGCTTTCTTCCTATCATCGTCCAGGAGTCTTCATTTTTGCTGCTTCGGAGGGAAGCTCTTGTCAATGTTTAATGCATGGCTTATCACATTCGGACTTATTCCTACCATGTCTGAATGTGACCACGCGAAAACATCATGGTTCTCCCTCAAGAAGCAAATTAGTTGCAACTTTGTTTTTTCTGAAAGGTTTTTCCCTATCTTCACAGTTTTTGGAGGATCAACTTCTTCGAGCTCCTCTAGCGGCTCGAGGTCAGCCCTTTCCTCTATTCTTGGATCGATCTCTTCAACTATTTCGAAGATTGTCCCATCCTTATTATGAATCACAACAAGTGTTTGTGCACTTGTTTGCTTTTCCCCTCTAACAGAAATGTTGTAGCATTCCCTCCCTGCGAGCTGGTCCCCTTTCAGAGTCCCGATGCCACTAAAAGTCGTGAACTTGACGGCCAGATGCCTAACAAATGAAACTGCCCCCAGCCCTACTAGGGCGGGTCTCCCGAGCAGAACGTTATAGGCCGATGGGAGATCCACCACGACGAATTCCATCATCTTGGTTACCGAGACTAGGTAGTCTCCCAAGGTTACAGGGAGTTCGATGGATCTCATATAGGCAATCCCTTCTCCTGAAAAGCTATATAACATTGTTGCTTTTAGGTCGGGAAGCGTGAATCCCATCTTTTCTAAAGTGGCTTTGTAGAGGATATTTACCGAGCTCCCGTTATCAATCAGGACTCGGTGTACCCTCTTGTTCGCGAGCTGAAGGGTGATGACCAGGGGGTCATTATAGGGGAACTGGACATGAGACGCATCCTCTTTAGTAAAGGTTATGGGTTGTGTTTCAACCCTTTGTTGTTTTGGAGCTCTAGGTTCGGGTTCGTAGGGAGAACCGTCACCAGTTTTTAACTCATCGACATATCTTTTCTGGGCATTCTTTCCCGATCCTACGATGTAAGGTCCCCCCGAGATGGTTATCACATGCTCTCCATCAATCGGAGGGGATCGCTCATCCTCCCGAGGTCGAGAGTTATTTTTTTGGGCAAGTGGTGTAGCTACTGCCCTTTGGCTGGCAGAAGCCTGATTGGGGTTTCAGTTTCTTACATACTGCCCAAAATATCCCCTCGAGATCAATCCTTCGATCTCATCTTTCAACTGCCGACACTCATCAGTTGTATGTCCGATGTCTCGGTGGAATCTGCAGTATTTTTTGGAGTCTCTTTTCACCTTTTGGTTCCTCATAGGATCAGGTCGTCTAAAAGGGACCTGGTTTTCATTAGCCATGTAGATATTCTCCCGAGACTCACTGAGCTCGATATACACTTTGTATACGAAGAAGTATTTTTCTCCTTTCTTCTTCTTTCCCCCATCCGCCTCGGGGTTATTCCCTTCATTTTTCTTTCTCTTAGAAGGGTTGTCCTCAGGGGTTTTTGAAGTCGTAGGAACTGCCGAGGTCGAGGCAGAGTTTGTGTTTGCTGTAGTTAAAGGCTGAGAGGTCATATTCAACGCTGACCTCACCTCTTCTACATTAACAAATCTCTGAGCTTGTCGATTGAACTCGGTTAAGGACCTTACGGGCTTCCTTTGCATATCTTCCCAGAGAGGACTTCCAGCCATTACTCCAGCTCCAACAGCCATTAAATGACCACTATCGTCGACATCACGAGCTCGAGTGACTTCCAAGTTAAACCTCGTGAGATAACCTTTCAGTGACTCATTTGGCTGCTGTCGGACATTGGTTAAGGCAGAAGCCTTAAGCCTAATGCCGACCATGGCTTTGAATTGTTTCTTGACTCTTGATAGTTGATCCCAAGAAGCAATCGAATGTCTTTTGTATTTTTCAAACCAGTTTTTTGCTGGTCCCGTGAGAGAAGCTGGGAACAACATACACCTGAGCTCGTAGCCCACATTACTAGCTCGCATGATTGTGTTGAATGTGCTTAAATGACTGTATGGATTTGAATTTCCATTGAATGGTGGGACATAGGGAATTCTAAATCATAGAGGAAATGGAGTATTGGAGATATGCGGGGCAAAGGGCTCGAGTTCCTCATCGAACTCTTTGTCCTGTTCCTGGCTACATTCGTTCTGTAAGAGCCTAAATGCTCTTTCCAACTACTCAATCCTTTCTTGGACTGGATCTATGGGAGGTCTGGCCTGAATTAGGGGGAACTGGTTATCATTGATTACAACTTCAGTTCCCCGCCTCGGCGTGGGATGCTTGCGCCCGTTGAGATGATCTCTCCAGTCTGGATTCGGGGGATTATCACGTCCCCGATTATGGTTTAAATGCTCCCGTAAATTTGGGTGATCTCCTCGATTTCCAACGTTCCTAGGCTCCGGGTTATATATACTCACAGATCTAGTGTCACCCGAGCTTTCGCTGACATGGCTCGTTGCATGATTATTATGAGATGGGTTTCTTACTGGCCTCCTTGTCTCAATAGTTTGAGATCGAGACAATTGGCTCCTCGTGGGATGGGGACCCCTACGCTCCCTAGCAGTTTCTTCACTCCCATATCTTCGCCCAGCTTGCCTTTCCCTATCACGATGGACCGGTTGCGTATCCCTCCGAACTGGAGAGGGATGCCTTATTGGCGATGGTGGGTGCCTTATTGAAGATGGTGGTTGTCGTCCATTCTGGGGCCTAGAAGGCCCTGAATTCACTTGATTAGGCTCTGGCACATTCTGCGAGGCACCAGGATTTCTGGTCCGAGCCTCTAAGGGGGCTCGGTCATTCCCTATTCCTGCTGATGCCTCTGCAGTTGGGTTGGCAGCACCTTCCACCCGGTTACCTCTCCGGGGTCTTGGTTGGACAAGCTACTCTGCTGGCGGCGGAGGTTGCTCTGCTCTTCGGGTGGCTGGGTTATTGCACGACCATCCCCAAGGCCTACGAGGTGGGACGTGAACGTCCCGCGGCGGAGCCTGGGCATCTTGCGGAGGTGGGGCTTGAGCCGCCTGTGCCTCAGCAGCTAGTCTGGCTAACTCTTCATTGCAATTTTTAGCTTCTGCCAATTGCTTATGCACTTGGTGATTTTCGAGTTCCACAATTGGGACATATCTCTCGGGATTGTAGTACATATCCTCATCGGACCTGGGAGCAGGTGGTCCGCGAGAGTCGGATGAACCACTTCTTTCATCGGGATTAGGACTCACCATGGGTTGCTTTCCAGGGCGTCAGGGGTACTCACGTTCATCTAGGATTTCCTTCTCAGGAATATTGGGATCATTTGCAGCCATTGCTAATCCAAGAAAGCACCAAACTGTTGACGTCGTTTTTCGTCAACTTGAAAATGAGAGCAATTAAACAATACAATATCAAAGGAAATGAAAGAGGATGAATATAGGATATTTTTTACGTGGTTCAACAGTTAAATTTTCCTAGTCCACAAGTCAGTGTTATTAGCACTTGGGAGTTTTTTGGAAACTTTTCAGAGAATAATTGCCCAGAGTTTATCCTCAAGATCTCAGAATTTCGGTCCCTTACAAATGGAGTTTCCTTATCTATTTATAGAGAAGGTTATAGAATTCATTCCCACATATTTCGGAAAGATATTATGGGAATCAAATAATATAATGCTATTTAATACATTATTTCCTACGTACACGGAAACGTCCCATAAAGTGTGGGATCAGATAATATCCCTTAAACATTGGGATTGCTCAACAATAAATATGTTTACATGTAACTGATTAATTCAGATACGAGATTCATTACATCTCCGAGACTATCGGTCGATCATGAACTCGTCGCTTAATTTTGCCTATGCTCGGAACAAATAACCATCGAGGATGTCGTCACATTCGAACTCACACACTCCGAGCTCGAATCATCTCACCTAAAGGTATGACATGTATCAGGGTGTGTCAAACCATAGTTATTGCGAGCTCAGAGCATATTCGAGGCTACACATCCTTGAGCTTTTCGAGGTCGTTATTTACAACAAAGAGGTCCGACTGAAGGATTATATGACGACCTTGTATATTTCAAGCTTACCCCTAACGAGCCTAGATTTTGGGGTCATAACTTCCCTATGCTCGAAATCTGGGCGTAACAGACGATGACCTAATAATTGATCTTACATTTGAAAGTATTTTTACCAAAACTGGGTTAGGGGCACTGTTTTGATCTTTTTTTTTGCAAAATATTGGTTCTTAAATGTAATTTTAAAAAACATAAGATCTAAAAAGGTAATTATGCAAAATACAAGGACATTTGACTCGCTTTTTCACCAACAACCAAAATAAGAGAAATGCATAAAGAAGAAGAAATAGAACATTAGATTTTACATGGTTCATGTTATTAATTAACCTTAGTCCTCAAGTCACTTGTATTAGGATGATGAAGAGCTTACACAACTCTTGTTCTCTTGCTTTTCAGACAGTGTGTACTCACTCTGAAATATGGAAATCAGAACATTTACAATGTGTGCCCTAGCTCTATTTATAGGCAGCTAGGATAATTAAGCTCATTAATTGAAGCTGAATACAATTATCCTCTCTTAATGGAGGTTTGTTATTACATAAATAGCTACATTCAATATTTAATAAGCTGGTGGGCTCCAGCGTATTTTAGTGAGCCAAATACAAGGAAGTTCAACCCATTATTTTGTTGGGAAAAACGCCTCTGACATTGTTAGGTTGGTAGCTGCGTATTTTTCCATGTCAGGCGATGTCATGGGACATCCTCTTTGCTGCTTGTCCGAAATAGACACCACGAACTCTATGACAGAAGGTGTCAGAAGGCTATCTGTGGTCCAAGGCGTCTCTTTGCTTGACCCCTAGCAACTGTCCTCCTACTCCGGAGAAGGGTTCTCGCAAGTTCGGAGGAGGCTATACAACATGGAGTATTATCATTTGACAAGGTCCTAGTGAGGTAATGCATTTGGGGGATGTACTCCTCCGATGGTGATAAACGGTGATGAGGACTGGACTCAGCTTCCGTGGAGCCTTAAACAACTTCTAGAGAGCCTTACGCAGCTTCTGTGGACCTATAATCACTCTTAATTTATGTCATGTGTCCATTGGTGAAAGCATGGACAAGAGGGACCAAAATAGTATTTTCCCAATATATATATATATATATGAAAATTATATTTTGTTCACCTGTATTCAATTTAAAAAATAATTTTTTTATTTATTTTACATAACTTTTAAAATTAATTATGTATTTTATTTTTATTAGAAAAATTAATAGTGTTTTTTACTATTTATTCTTTAAAACGATCGCACAGTGCACCTGTTTTTGGTGGATTCTATTGGTTGTGTGGAGTGTGGAACAAATTGTTATTATAGGGAGGATCGTATTAAATAATTTTTTTTCTTTGTATTATACATTGATCACGTGGTCTTACTTAACCTATGACAAGTAATATTGGAATGAATTCAGACTTTCTTTAGTATTTTAATTAACTCTCCTGAGTTCTTTTGCTTTATGTAAATACTGTATTTATAATTATTTTTTTCAATGTGTTAAATATTGATAATTTAATAATTTTGTATTTATATATGATAAGGATAATTAGTAAATTATTTTAAAATATCACTTAAAAAAATATGGAATTGGTTATATATATGAAATCAAATATCTTTACTTCCAAATTTAAAAAATATATTTATTTCCTGAAAAAGTCAAACATGATCATATTATTTGCACCCCAAATAAATTTATTTAGTACACCCATTTTTATTAAAAATGAGAGAAATTGGTGAAAATAACATCTTTTTTTATGTGATTTTGCATTCAGACCTACTTTTTATAATTTTTTGCAAAATGATCTATGTCTAAAATTCGACCAGTTGTCTAAATTTTTCGACCAGCCGTCTAAAATTTTCGATCAGCTGTTTGAATTTTTTGACCACCTGTCTAAATTTTTGACTAGCTGTCTAAATTATGAGAGATCATTTTACAAAGAATTATTAAAACTAGGCTAGAAGGAAAAATTACTTTAAAAAATATGTCATTTTGCCAAAGGACCCATAAAAATATTGAAATTAAAAAAATCAATTTTACTTATTTTATAAAAAAACAAAGAAATTAGATTTTATAATTAAAAACAAATAAAACTTAAATCTGGAACCATATCTTCACCTAACCCTCCAACCCATCTTCAACACTATCATTAATTTTTTTAAATTTTTATTGTATAAATTTTTTATCATTATTTTATATGAACAATATGAGAAACTATTCCATCAAAAATTGATTTCCTACTTTCTTTCATCTTATGCAATTAGTAATATTAAAAAAATAATACAAAAAGAAAAACTAACATTATTGACTTTCCTTAATTTCGCTTTTTGTTAATTTTAATAATTTTATGGGTCCTTTAGCAAAATGACCTATTTTTTAAAGTCATTTTTCATTTTAGCCTAGTTTTAATAATTCTTTGCAAATGGCCTCTCATAATTTAGACAGCTAGTCGAAATTTAGACAGGTGGTCAACAAATTTAAACAGCAAGTCGAAAATTTTAGATGGGTGGTCGAAAAATTTAGACAATTAATCGAATTTTAAACAGAGACCATTTTGCAAAAAAATATCAAAAATAGGCCAGAGTGCAAAATCACATAAAAAAGAGGCAATTTTCACAAACTTCTCTAACTTTTAATAAAAATGGGTGTACTAAATAAATTTATTTGGGGTGCAAATAATATAACCATGTTTGACTTTTTTAGGAAATAAATATATTTTTTTAATTTGGAAGTAAAGCTATTTGATTTCATATATATAACCAATTCCATATTTTTTAAAGTGATATTTTAAAATAATTTACTAATTATCCTTATCATATATAAATACAAAATTATTAAATTATCAATATTTAACCCATTGAAAAAAATAATTATAAATACAGTATTTACATAAAGCAAAAGAACTCAGGAGAGTTAATTAAAATACTAAAGAAAGTCTGAATTCATTCCAATATTACTTGTCATAGGTTAAGTAAGACCACGTGATCAATGTATAAGACAAAGAAAAAAAATTATTTAATACGATCCTCCCTATAATAACAATTTGTTCCACACTCCACACAACCAATAGAATCCACCAAAAACAGGTGCACCTGTGAGATCGTTTCGTACAACTGCACCAAAGAATTAATCTATATATATATATATATATGTTGACGCCGTTTTTCGTCAACTTAAAATGTAGAGCAATTAAACAATAGAAACTATGATGCAAATGAATAATACAGTAGAACAACAAGAATTTTACGTGGTTCAACAGTTAACTCTGCTTAGTCCACGAGTCTATTTTATTAAGACTTGGAGTTTTCTGGAAATTCTTCAGGGATGAATTCTCCAGAATTTCTCTTAGTATCTCCAAAAATCCGTCCTCTACAAATGTTCATGAACTCTCTATTTATAGGGAGTTTTCAGAGTTCATTCCCACATATTTCGGGAAGATATTCCTGCTTATTAATTAAAACAATGATATTAAATACTGTAACTCCTATATACAAGGAAACGTCCCCTGAAGACCAGGGGGCGAATAACAGACTTGTTAATATCCCTTTAATGTTGGGAAGTTACAACAATAAATATATTTAAATGCATGGAATGCGTTACATCAGATGACCCATTAAATCTTTCGAGGTCGGCAATCATCATCATGTCGGTCCAAGTCTATAGATAAGTTATGAACTAGCCGCCTTACACCAAGACCAGCTCAGAGCGGGTAGATACCAGCGACGCTGTTACATTCCGAGCTTGTACTCCTGCTAAGCTCGGTCTACTTGATCCGAAGACACCCGACAACGGATATACCCTGAGCTAAATTCTTTCGAGCTCATAAAGAACATCGAGGTTAAATGTATTCGAGGTTGCCATCTTGATCCGAGGGTTTGACATCTGGGCCACGAACATGCGTTTAGATATCTCGAGCTCACATTTGGCGAGTCCAGCTTTCGAGGTCACAATCTCAGATCTCAAAATCTGGGTGTAACATTTTTCCCCCTTAAAAGTATTAGTTCGAATCCTATGAGAAGGAAACTTTTGAACTACTTTCTTCGGGAACCGTTCCGTCACACACTCGATTATGGACACGCGTCAGTTGGGTATTGCTCACTCAAGGTACTTGAGTGCCTTGAAACTCTGCTCATGTCTATCCGCCTGCCCTCCTTTTGGGTACTATCATTTCACTAGTCCCTGGCCGTTAGATCTGATACGGAATCTGGCCAATGGCCCAGATTGGTTCAACTTTTAACATGCCCTTGGGCCTATAAATAAGTTTCTGGTTGTCTTCTCCATTTTTCCTTCACATTAAAACTTCCAGAAAGAAAAAACCAGAGCCTTTCTTGTCTAGTTCGTGCATGTTCTCCAAGCCGAGAAGACAAAGCAACGTTGGACTTTTTGACTCAGTGAGATCGCACTTGCAACCGCTTGTTCAATCATCCATTTCTCTGTTTCCACCGATTACATTATGTAAGTTTTTGGTTTATGGCTTCCTTGCGTTATTTATACATTTTTTTTCATGTATGTTTATGCTTCTGTTACACCGTGGGCACTAGGATTTATTCTCGACCCATTCATTAGTTTAATGCACTAGGATTAGGGTGCTTCGACTGATAGACATTAGGTTCAAACCCAGTTTTTGCGAAAAAGGGTCCAAATATGATTCCTTTTTTGGGTTTTCAAATTTTAAAGACCATATCTTGCTCACCAAGGTATCAGGTACAAAATCAGGGTTTTTTAAGGAATGCACGATTCCCAAAAATATCACATTTTAAACAACCACCACCTTTTTTCCCTAATATTTCGGGATTTCCCATAACATATCCACCTTCCTTCCTTTCGGTGGAATACACACTCTAAGATTGGCCTCATCCTTTGGATCGAGCTTGCCTTGTATCCTCGATCATTCGAGCTTAGGTACTATTTGTCTCTTTATTTCTTGTTCGCTTGGCCCTCACCCTTTTGCTTTCTTGTTAGATGCCGCAGAATTCAGGAAAGTGGTGGGGGTCAAAGCTCGCGATTCCTTACTCATTAGTAGCTTCGAGCCCGGAATCTCCCTTTACTCGTAACCAACGCTTAATTCGGGAGCACAAAATGAGGCGTGAGCAAGAAGACACTCGAGACCACTTCCGACGTCAGATAGATGAGGTCGAAGAAGGGAAGAGAAAAAGATTAAGGGTTGCCCTTTATCCGGATCCGGACACTGAGCTCAGACCGATTCCTCTCGATCCTACGCTCAAAGTGAAAATCGCCTTCAAGCCGGGCGCTCTTCAATTTTCCCTGATGGGGGAACCTTCTACCTCACAACCGAGGAGAGAATTCTTCGAGGTCGAGATTTACTGAAGCTCGGTTACGTCGTTAGGTCAGATATCTGATATTTTGGCCTTTCACGACATAGGACTATCGGGCTAGCTGAGGTGTCAAGCTCCGACCTCCCATGAGCGGAGTTTCCGCGCTCTAGGAGATGGAAATCCTGACAGCAAGCTGAGATACGCAGCTTGGAGCCAGGAGCATATGAAGGCAGGGGCGATACTGCCCTTGAAGTCTTTTTTCAAGGACTTCACAGACTTTGTTGGGTTGGCTCCCTTCTAGCTCAACACCAATTCTTACAGGGTTCTGTCTGCCCTGAGGTCGCTGTACCACGAGTTGAAGTGGAAAGGACCTTTGCCTAAAGAGATCTTATATCTCTTTTGCTTGAAAAGCAATCCCTCCTGAGCTCGGGGAGGAAATGGCTTCTACTACCTCTCGAGCTATCCCAAGGAGAAGAAGATGTTCGAGGATCTTCCCAACCATCCTCTTGATTTCAAGAAGGCCTTCTTCTGGACAGATGGCCTAGCCCCATCTCGATTCTACTTATTCAGATGGATTTGTAAGTATCTCAACTTCCCTCTTTTTTGTGCTCGAACTTTGTTTTAGGCTCGCGCTTAGTTGAAATGTGTTTGATCTTCCAGCCAATTACCATCGCCCTACCCCCACCAAGGAGATGAGGGAGCATAGAGAGACCCTGCTCCAACTTCCCTACGGCAGGAGATCCCTCTCTTATCTCCTACATGAAGGCAAGCTTCGGGCATGTGGGCTCTTGGGGGAGGATCAGTCTACATCTGACTGGTCCAACAAGAAGTACAACTGGTGGGAGCTCGTGCCTCAGCCGACCGGCAACCTCCCCCCAAGGAGAGATGCGAGGCCTCCATCTCCGGCTCAACGTCAAAGAAGTCCACAATCGGGGAACGAGGCCAACGACGAGGCCTCGAGCTCGGGCTTGGATGAACAAGGTATAGTCATCCTTAGCTCGGATTTCTGGTCTCCCTCATTACTAAAACATAAGCGAGATAGATTAATATTGTGTGAGGACGATAGGAACCATTTTTATGTATGGTCTTGGGTAGATGAGAGGGTACATAGGTTCGATAGCTGGCTCGGGAAATACGACACCATGTATAGCCTGAACGAGGTATGGAACGAAATAGCCGCCCAATACGGGACCAACAACTATAGGGACCTTTCCAGGTTGACATCCACCTATAGGGAAGGTACTCCCCCCGCCTCTTCTAAAGATGGGGGAATTTCGTGGTTGCCGAGCACAAGCTCGGGGGAGAGTTCCAGTTAGGTTTCTCTCCACTTGTCTTTTTATCCCTTGTCTGTCTGTATCATGTCAAATTATTTTGTTTTTGGGATAACTCATAATGTGGTGTAAATGTGCAGGCGAGATGGACTCTGACCTTGACAACATCCTAGAGAGTGGCGGGGCCAAGAGAAGTAAGCGCCCGAGGGGCTCGCGGAAGTCTGAGTGACCCGCCAAGGTCCTCAAGAGGACTGAGAAGACACCTCCTCCACCAGCTCCAGCTGTTATGAGCCCGGCTGTGGAGACGAATCCTCATGTCAAAGTGTCCACTACGGTCGAGCTCCAACCCCCTCCGATCATGGTTCACTCAACACTTGGCCCACCTTTGAGAAAGCCCTCAGCTTCCACAACACGCATGTTGTTGGTTTCTACTCACGTCGATGAGTATGTAATTGACAATGCTACCGGATCCCATGGGGCTACACTTGGCTCGGACATTCTGTCTCGAGTGGGCCAGAGCTTTAGTGGCTTTGACGCCCCTCATTGGATATTTTTGAACAATGCTTGAGACTGCAATATTACGAGAAGAGTATCGAGCTTACTGCTGCGGTAACTTCCCTCATCTTTCGGTATTAGTCGTATTTACTCTTGGTTTATATGCTCATTTGATTTCTTTGTATGCCAGACTCTTGCTGTCTCTGCCCAGCTCAATTATAAGCTGAACAACGAGGTCCACTCGAGCATGTCTATTGCTCAGGAGGCGAAGGATCTTCAGCTCAAACTGAGTGACGAGCTCAAGGCAACAAAAGCAAAGGTGGAGGCAGGAGCTGAGGAGCTAAAGGCCAAGTCTTCCGAGCATGAAAAGATGAATGCCCGGCTCGCGGAGCTTGAAAAGGAAAATGCTCAGGTCAAGGAGACCAATGCCAAGCTTGAAGAAGAGAAGGCCGTCACTTTCGAGATCATGGAGGGTGAAAAGACTCATCTTCTCGAAGAGTTGAAGGAGAAGAAGGACTGGGTAGTCGACATGGCCATGTACAGAATCTGGGCCAACAATGTCGACCTCGACACCAGCTTCTTAGGCCCTCTTGAAGCGAAGCTCGTGGCCCAATGGTAGGCTCGGCTGGATGATGAGGAGACTGCTCGAGATGAGGCGGAGGGAGCTGGGGAGGATGGTGACACTGAGAAGGCCAAGGAAGATGCTGAGAAGGCCAAGGAGAATACTCCTCCTTCTTAATACTTGCCTCGGGGTTGCATCCCTCAGAATCTTTTGTAATAGCCTTTTATGTTTGGTTTATTATTTGTGCCCATAGGGCCAAGACAATTCTACAGCTCGTAAAAGAGCTGCCTTTATATGATATTTGAGATACCATTTTTTGTTTTTATTTTAATATATATGCTTTACATTTATTGGGTTGAAATATTTTTCACAATTTATATTAAAGTGTCATATATGCCTATTTATTCATACAAACATAGTTTAGATTTTTAAGCTCGAGGTTCAGTGCATTCATGCACAGTTTGCTCGAATTATCTACTTCCGGTCTCGTTATTTGTCAAGGTCAGATATTACTTTTACCATGCACCCGAAAGTACTTATATGGTGTGTAATGCATATGGTTTAGTTATATCTTACTTTTTAGTTACTTTTTCTCGTCCTCGGGTAGCTCCCCGAGGTTATGAGGTCGGAACTATTGTGCTGCAAGATACTCCAGCCTCGATCTCGACTTAAGACGAAGTGGGTTATGCTCCAACTTACTGTCGAGTAGTTTTAGCTGGTTTGTTCCAAACCTATTAAGGTCATGTTAGGTTTGTAATCCATACACTTATATTCTTATCTCTTGATAATTTGATTATGTTCAAACTTTCTCATCTCGCGCATTTGGTTACGTCCAAACACTTGTATGTTTTTTATAGTTTGGTTATATCCAAACTATCTTAGCTCACGCATTTGGTTATATCCAAACGCTTGTACGTTTTTCGTATATGCTTTTTATTTTTTCAAGCTGATGGTATATGTACCACTAATGCCCCCTTAATATCCTATGAATGCGACCATAGTTTATTAAATCAAGAGAGATTGCAAAAAATACAGCATATTAAAATGAAATCAAACTTTATTTGATAAATCCAAAAATATAAAAACAGTACAGATAAACAAGCATGGTCATAGGCGACTCCTTCCTACACTATTGATAGTAAGGTCGTAGGTGCTCGCCATTCCATGCTTGTGGTACCAGACTTCCATCCAATCTTGCCAACTTGTACACGCTGGGTCGGATGACTAATTCTATCTGATAAGGTCCTTCCCAATGTGGCCCGAGCATGCTAGCTGCTAGATCCCGTGTTGCCCAGAATACACGCCTTAGCACCAAATCTCCCACGCTGAATTTTCGATCTCGAACTTTCTTGTTGAAGTATCGGGTAGCTCACTGTTGGTATGCAACATTTTTTAATTGAGCTTCGTTCATTCTTTCTTTGATCAGGTCTAGAGTTTCTTCGAGTTGGGAGTGGTTCGAGGTTTGATCATAAGCGATGGTTTGAATTGTGGGAATTTCAACCTCGATTGGCAACATAGCCTCGCAACAGTATGCCAAAGAGAATGGGGTATGTCCTGTTGATGTACAGGCCGTGGTCCTATACACCCACAGAACTTAGGGCAATTCTTCGGGCCATCTTCCTTTACCTTCTTCCAACTTTTTCTTCAGCGTACTTTTTAGGGTTTTGTTTACAGCTTTGGCCTGGCCATTTTCCTGGGGATGGGCCACTGATGAGAAGCTCTTTATTATCCCATTTTTATCGTAAAAGTTGGTAAACAGATCGCTGTCAAACTGGGTACCATTATCAGATACAATCTTCCTTGGCATCCCATATCGGCAGATGATGTTCTTCACCACGAAGTCAAGGACTTTCTTCGAGGCTATTGTTGCCAAAGGTTTGGCCTCACTCCACTTCGTGAAGTAATCTACGGCGACCACTGCGTATTTTACTCTGCCCTTGCCAGTCGAAAGGGAGCCTATGAGGTCGATTCCCCAGACCGTAAATGGCCACGGGGAGGTCATCATAGTTAGCTCGGATGGTGGAGCTCGAGGAATTGTGGCGAATCGTTGGCACTTATCACACCTCTTGATGTAGTCGAATGAGTCTGATTTGATGGTAGGCCAGAAGTATCCCTGACGTATGATCTTCTTGGACAGGCGATGCCCCCCAGTATGGTCTCCACAGAACCCTTCATGAATTTCTTCCGTGATTTTCTTAGCTTCGGGTGGGGTCACACATCGGAGTAGCGGCATGGAATATCCTCTTCTATACAGCTTTCCATCTACAATGGTATACCTAGGGATTTGATACATCAACTTTCGAGCCTTGGTCCATTCTTCCGGGAGAACACTGGTCTCAAGGTAGTCGACTATCGAAGTCATCCAGGTTGGCTCGGAGTTGATCATACACACATCCTCGTCTTCTGGCTTGTCAATACTGGGCGTCGCGAGATGTTTGATAGGCACGACATTCAGTTCATCATTCTCGGTAGAGGTAGCAAGCCTGGCAAAGGCGTCTGCGTTCGAGTTCTGTTCTCGGGGGACCTGTTCTATCGCATAGTACTCGAACTGCTCCAATGCTGACTTCGCTTTTTCTAAGTATGCCGCCATCCTCGTACCGCGAGCCTGGTACTCTCCCAAAATTTGGTTAACCACCAACTGAGAGTCGCTGTAGCAATGTATTGCTATGGCTTTGAGCTCCTTGGCTATGCAAAATCCTGCCAGTAGGGCCTCGTACTCGGCCTCGTTATTCGACGCGTCGAAGTCAAATCTTAAGGTAGAGTGAAATCGGCTTCCTGCAGGGGTGATCAAAATTACATCTGCTCCCGATCCATTTTCATTAGAGGACCCGTCAACATAAAGTTTCCACAGCTCGCGGGCCGGGGTTATAACTTCATCGTTGGCCACACCTGTACATTCCACTATGAAGTCTGCCAAGGCCTGCCCCCTAATGGTCGTCCTTGGATGATAGGTGATCTCGAATTGTTCGAGTTCAACGGTCCATTTGAGTAGTCGACCAGAAGCTTCTAGCTTGGAAAATACTTGTCTTAGTGGTTGATCAGTAAGTACATAGATGGGGTGCGCCTGAAAATAAGGTCAGAGCTTTCGAGATGAGTGAATTACGCTAAGAGCTAACTTCTCCATCAAGGGATATCTTGATTCTGCCCCAGTAATCTTTTGCTGACGAAATACACTGGCTTTTGCACTTTTTCTTCTTTTCGCACAAGTACCGAGCTTATGGCGTGCTTGGTCGTAGCGAGGTACAGGTACAGAACTTCTCCCGTAAAGGGTTTTGACAAGATGGGGGGTTCTCCGAGGTGCTTCTTGAGCTCTTAAAAGGCCAACTTACATTCTTCTGTCCATTTGAATTTCTTGCCTCCCCTTAAAAGGTTGAAAAATGGAAGACAACGATCTGTAGATTTTGAGATAAACCTACTTAATGCCACCATCCTGCCAGTCAAACTTTAGACATCCTTATGTTTTCGAGGAGAAGGCATGTTGATCAAAGCTTGGATTTTGTCTAGATTAGCTTCTATTCCTCGAGAATTTACAATGAAACCCAGGAATTTTCCTGAAGATACTCCGAAAGAGCACTTCTGAGGGTTAAGTTTCATGTTATATCTCCGTAACATGGCAAAGCATTCTTCGAGGTCGTCCACATGGTTATTGTTAAGTTGAGATTTAACTAACATATCGTCAACATAAACTTCCATGTTATTCCCTATTTGTTTGGAGAACATCATATTCACGAGCCGTCGGTAAGTGGCTCCAGCATTCTTGAGCCCGAATGGCATGACTTTATCACAATACGACCCTTTGTCAGTTATGAAGCTCGTATGCTCTTGGTCGGGGGCATGCATGGATATCTAGTTATATCCAGAATAGGCATCCATGAATGACATGAGTCCATGCCCTGCCGTGGCATCCACGAGTTGATCGATCCACGGTAAAGGGAAGCAGTCCTTAGGACAGGCCTTATTGAGGTCCGAGTAGTCAATGCAGGTTCGCCATGTCTCGTTAGGCTTCGGGACCAGCACCGGGTTGGCTACCCAATCGGGGTAAAAAGCATCCCTGATGAATCGGTTTTCTTTTAACATGTGAACTTCCTCTTTAAGGGCCTTCTTCCTATCGTCATCCAGTAGTCTTCACTTTTGCTTCTTTGGTGGGAAGCTTTTGTCGATATTTAGCGTATGGCTCACTACATTTGGACTTATTCCTATCATGTCCAAATGTGACCATGAGAAGACATCGTAATTCTTCTTCAAAAAGAAAATTAATTGCTATTTGGTTACTTCGAGGAGGTTTTTCCCGACCTTTACCGTTTTCGGGGGTCTGATTCTTCGAGCTCTTCCAATGGTTCGAGATCAGCTCTTTCCACCACTCTTGGATCGATCTCTTCATCTATCTCCAAGACTGTCCCGTCCTTAGTCTGAATAACGACGAGTGCTTATGCGCTCGCCTACTTCTTTCCTCTTATGGAAATGCTATAGCATTCCCTTCCGGTTAACTGGTCTCCCTTCAGCGTCCCGATGCCACAAGAAGTCGGGAACTTGATGGCCAAATGCTTTATAGATGAGATTGGCCCTAGCCCTACTAAGGCGGGTCTCCCGAGCAGCACGTTGTAGGCCGATGGTAGGTCCACTACTACAAACTCCATCATCTTGGTTGCTGAGACTGGGTAGTCTCCCAAGGACAAAGGGAGTTCAATGGATCCCATACAGGTAATCCCTTCTCCTGAAAAACTGTACAGCGTTGTTGCACAAGCTATTAGGTCACGAAGCGTGAGTCCCATCTTTTCTAAGGTGGCCTTATACAGAATGTTCACTGAGCTCCCATTATCAATGAGAACTCAGTGAACCCTCTTTTTCGCGAGGTGGAGAGTGATGACTAGTGGGTCGTTGTGAGGAAACTGAACATGGGACGCATCGTCCTCAGTAAAGGTTATAGGCTGAGATTCAACCTTTTGGCACTTTGGAGCTCTGGGTTCGGGTTCATAAGGGGACCCGTCCCCAATTTTTAGCTCGTTCACGTATCACTTCTGGGCGTTCTTGCCCGATCCTTCGAGGTGAGGCTCGCCTGAGATGGTTACCACATCTTCTCCATCAATCGGAGGGGGTCTCTCTTCTTCCCTAGCTCAGGAATTGTTGTTTTGAGCAGGCGGCAGCGCAGCTGTCCTCTGCCTGGTAGAAGCCTGATTATTGTTCTGGTTCCTGACATACTCCCTGAAGTATCCTTTCGAGATCAGTCCTTCGATCTCGTCCTTCAGTTGCCTGCATTCATCAGTAGTGTGCCCAGTATCTCTGTGAAATCGATAGTATTTACTGGAGTCTCTCTTGGACTTTTGATTTCTCATGGGGTCTGGACGCCTGAAAGGGACCTGATTTTCATTAGCCAGGTAAATATTCTCCTGAGACTCGTTGAGCTCGGTGTACACCTTGTACACGGAGAAGTATCTTTCCCCTTTCTTTTTCTTTCCCTCTTCTGCCTCGGGGTTACTTCCTTCATTCTTCTTTCTTTTGGAAGGATTTTCGGCAGGGGGTTTCGAGGCTGACGGATCCGCCGAGGTCGAGGTAGAGTTTATGTTTATCGTTGTAGTTATGGGCTAAGAGGTCATATTCAGCGTTGACCTCACCTCTTCTACATTGAAAAACCTCTGAGCACGTCGATTAAACTTGGTTAAGGACCTCATATGCTTCCTCTGCATATCTTCCCAGAGGGGACTTCCCGGCATTACCCTAGCTTGGACGGCCAATAAATGACTGGTGTCGTCTACATCCCGAGCTCAGGCGACTTCCAGATTGAATCTTGTAAGGTAGCTCTTCAATGTTTCATTTGGTTGTTGTCGAACGTTGGTCAGGGTCGATGCCTCGGGTCTTACCCCGATCATGGGTCTAAACTGCTTCTTGAAATCTTTCGACAACTGATGCCTAGAAATAACATGCATCTGAGCTCGTAACCCACATTACTTGCTCTCATTATAGTGTTAAATGTACTCAAATGACTATACGGGTCGGATTTCCCTTCAAAAGGTGGGACATGAGGAATATGAAACCCTTGAGGAAACGGAGTGTTGGAAATGTGGGGAGCGAACGGTTCGAGCTCCTCATCAGAATCTTCGTCCCGATTGTAAGAGCCTAAATGCTCTTTCCAGTTGGTTAATTCTATCCTGAACTGGATCCACAGGGGATCTCGCCTGAAATTGGTTATAATTGATCGCAATTCCAGGCTCGCGCCTTCCCAGGGGATCCTTGCGCCCATTTAGGCAATCTCTCAGATCTGGGTTAGAAGGATTACCATTACCCCGATTCTAATTCAGATGTTCCCGCAAGTCAGGGTGGTTCCTTTGGCTCCCAGCATTTCTACATCCTTGATCATACATACTGAATGATATGGTGTCCCCTGAGTCGTCACTAGCGAGGCTCGTCGCATGATTGTTTCGAGATGGATTCCTTTCAGGTTGCCTCATCTCTGCAGTGCGAGACCGAGACATTTGGCTTCTCGTAGGCTGGGCGCCTCTCCGTTCTCTAGCCGCTTCCCCATTCCCCTGCTTCTGTCCAGCCCGCCTTTCCCTATCACCCTGAGTCGGTTGTGTGTTCCTCCGAGGCGGTGAGGGATATCTTATTGGCGATGGAGGGAACCGTATGGGTGACAGTGGCTGCAACCCATTTTGGGGTCTGGATGGTCCCGAGTTTGCTTGTGCCGGCTCGGTAACATTCTGTCTGTTACCAGGATTTTGAGTCCAAGCCTCTGCAGGGGCTCGGTTATTCCCAGTTTCAGCTGGTAACTCAGCAGTTGAGTTAACCGGAGCTCTAGCCCGGGTGTTTCTTCGGGGCCTCGAGGGAGCAAGTTACTGTCTCGGTGGCAGAGGTTGCTTCGTTCTTCTTGTGGCAGCATTTTTACGAGGTCGCCCACGAGGCCTGCGGTGCGGAACATGAACGTCTCGCGGAGGTGGGGCTTGGTTCTCAGGCGGAGGTTGAGGCTGAGCAGCCTGCGCCTCCGCAGCTAACCTGGCCAGCTCCTCGTTCCGCTTTTTGGCCTCAGCCAACTGTTTTCTTAACTGTCGATTTTCGAGTTCCACAATGGGGACATACCGCTCGGGATTATAATACATGTCCTCATCGTCCCTGGGAGCCAGAGGTGCCGAAGGTCCTCGAGAATCAGAGGACTCACTTCTTTCTTCTGGTTATGGATTCATCATTTGCT
Source organism: Humulus lupulus (assembly GCF_963169125.1). NCBI lineage: Eukaryota > Viridiplantae > Streptophyta > Magnoliopsida > Rosales > Cannabaceae > Humulus > Humulus lupulus. Next base: position 223,668,732 of record NC_084796.1, read on the forward strand.
GCTTCCTAGGGCGTCGTGGATAGTTTTCTTCAGGAATATTCTGATCATTTGTGGCCATAGCTAATCAGGGATTGTATTGCTTAAGGCTCACATTGAAAGCACCAAACTGTTGACGCCGTTTTTCGTCAACTTAAAATGTAGAGTAATTAAACAATAGGAACTATGGCGCAGATGAATAATACAGTAGAACAACAAGAATTTTACGTGGTTCAGTAGTTAACTCTGCCTAGTCCACGAGTCTATTTTATTAAGATTTGGAGTTTTCTAGAAATCCTTCAGGGATGAATTCTCCAGAATTTCTCTTAGTATCTCCAAAAATTTGTCCTCTACAAATGTTCATGAACTCTCTATTTTTAGAGAGTTTTCAGAGTTCATTCCCACATATTTCGGGACGATACTCCTGCTTATTAATTAAAACAATGATATTAAATATTGTAACTCCTATATACAAGGAAACGTCCCCTGAAGACCAAGGGGCGAATAACAGACTTGTTAATATCCCTTTAATGTTGGGATGTTACAACAATAAATATATTTAAATGCATGGAACGCGTTACATCAGATGACCCATTAAATCTTTCGAGGTCGGCAATCAGCATTATGTCGGTCCAGGTCTATAGATAAGTTACGAACTAGCTGCCTTACTCCAAGACCAGCTCGGAGCGGGTAGATACCAGCGAGGCTGTTACATTCCGAGCTTGTACTCCTGCTAAGCTCGGTCTACTTGATCCGAAGACACCTGACAATGGATATACCCCAAGCTAAATTCTTTCGAGCTCATAAAGAACTTCGAGGTTAAATGTATTCGAGGTTGCCATCTTGATCCAAGGGTTTGACATCTGGGCCACGAACATGCGTTTTAGATATCTCGAGCTCACATTTGACGAGTCCAGCTTTCGAGGTCACAATCTTGGGTCTCGAAATCTGGGTGTAACATTTTGCCCCCTCAAAAATATTAACAAGTCTGTTATCCATTTTCCTGGTCTTCAGGGGACGTTTCCTTGTATATAGGAGTTACATCATTTAATATCATTATTTCAATTAATAAGCAGGAGTATCTTCCCGAAATATGTGGGAATGAACTCTGAAAACTTTCTATAAATAGAGAGGTCACGAACACTTAAAAGGGGACGGATCTTTTGCTATCTAGAGAGAAAACTCCAAGTTCTAATAAAATAGACTCGTGGACTAGGCAGATTTAACTGCCGAACCACGTAAAACCCTTGTTGTTCCACCATACTATTCATTTGCACCATAGTTCTTATTGTTTAATTGCCCAACATTTTAAGTTAACGAAAAACTACGTCAACAGTTAGGTGCTTTCATTGATAGCCTTAAGCAGTACAATCCCTGATTAACTATGGCCGCAAATGATCTGAATATTCCTGAAAAAACTATCCACGGTGCCCTAGAAAACAGCCGATGACGAATCCAGAACCAGAAGAGAGAAGTGAGTCCTCCGATTCTCGAGGACCTCCGGCCCCACCGGCCCCCAGGGATGACAAGGACATGTACTATAACCCTGAGTGATATGTTCCCATTGTGGAACTCAAAAATCATCAGTTAAGAAAACAGTTGGCTGAGGCCAAGATGCGTAATGAAGAATTATCTAGATTGGCTGCGGAAGCATAGGCGGCTCAGCCTTAACCTCCGTCTGAGGCCCAGGTCCCTCCTCCACGGGATGTTCATGTTCCTCCCCGTAGACCTCGTGGGCGACCTCGCAAAAATGCCGCCACAAGAAGAACAGAGCAACCTTTGCCACCGCCAGAACAACCTGCCCCTTCGAGGCCCCGAAGAAACACCCGGACTAGAGCTCCGGTTAACTCAATTGCTGAGTTACCAGCTGAAACTGGGAATAACCGAGCTCTACAGAGGCTCGGACTCAGAATCCTTGTAACACACAGAATGTTATCGAGCCAGCAGATGCGAACTCGGGACCATCCAGACCCCGAAATGTGTGGCAGCCACCATCACCCATATGGTTCCCTCCATCGCCAATAAGATATCCCTCACCGCCTCGGAGAAACACACAACCGACTTAGGGTGATAGGGAAAGGTGAGCTGGACGAAAGCAGGGGAATGGAGAAACTACTAGAGAACGGAGAGGCGCCCAGCCTACGAGAAGCCAAATGTCTCGATCTCGCACTGCAGAGATGAGGCAGCCTGAAAGGAATCCATCTCGAAACAATTATGCAATGAGCCTCGCCAGCGATGACTCAGGAGACACCAGATCAATCAGTATGTATGATCAAGGACGTAGAAATACTGGGAACCAAAGGAACCACCCTGACCTGCGGGAACACCTGAATCAAAATCGGGGTAGTGGTAATCCCTCGAACCCAGACCTGAGAGATCGCCTAAATGGATGCAAGGATCCCATGCGAAGGCACGAGCCTGGAATTGTGATCAATGATAACCAATTTCAGGAGAGACCCCCTGTGAATCCAGTTCAGGAAAGAATTGATCAACTGGAAAGAGCATTTAGGCTTTTACAGAATGAGCGAGGCCGGAATTGGGATGAAGATTCTGATGAGGATCTCGAACCATTCACTCCCCACATTTCCAACACTCCGTTTCCTCAGGGGTTTCAGATTCCTCATGTCCCACCTTTTGAAGGGAAATCCGACCTATACAGTCACTTAAGTACATTCAACACTACTGTTGATGCTCATAATCTCATCAAGGGGAAATGCAAGGTAGCCACCAAGTCGCCTCCCGTGAGGCCATCAAGTGGCGAGGCCCCCCCTGATCCGCGAGACCGCCCCGTCTCGCGAGAATGCTCTTCCGCGAGGCCCCCAAGTCGCCTCCCGCGAGGCCACCGAGTGGCGAGCCCCCCCCCGATCCGCGAGACCACCCCGTCTCGCGAGTGCCTTGTTCCGCGAGGCCATCTTAGGGGGCGAGGTACCTTATTTAGCGAGGCCACCCTAGGGGCGAGGTGCCTTGTTCCGCGAGGCCATCCTAGAGGGCGAGGCGCCTTATGTAGCGAGGCCACCCTAGGGGCGAGGTGCCTTGTTCCGCGAGGCCATCCTAGAGGGCGAGGCGCCTTATGTAGCGAGGCCATCGTAGAGGGCGAGGCGCCTTATGTAGCGAGGCCATCCTAGAGGGCGAGGCGCCTTATGTAGCGAGGCCACCCTAGGGGCGAGGTGCCTTTTTCCGCGAGGCCATCCTAGAGGGCGAGGCGCCTTATGTAGCGAGGCCATCGTAGAGGGCGAGGCGCCTTATGTAGCGAGGCCATCCTAGAGGGCGAGGTGCCTTGTGTAGCGAGGCCACCCTAGGGGCAAGATACCCTTGTTCCACGAGGCCAACATAGGGCGGGGCGCCCTATTCAGCGAGGCCCTTGGGCCACTCCTACCATGCCCATGCGCAGGGCCGAGGGAGGCCACGGGGCCGTCTACGGCGCCCCATGCGCGAGGCCGCGCAAGGTCCCGCGCGCGCACGCCCCGGGAGGTCCATCAGCCCATAATCTTCTCAGGAGGCCGACGCCCCATGACTTAACGTGTATGGGCCCAAGACCCCTATTCAACGCCACGGCCAATACGGACACCGAAGATCCCCTTTTTCACATTTCCAACCCCCTCTCAGGTGGCCTTCGAATTTCATTTATAGTAGGCTCTAACGGCCTTAGGTACATAGTGGTCCAGGGGACCAAGAGGTACAAACGTACTGTACCAGGGAAGTGGCTTCAGAGGTTGTGGCTGTACATCCCGTACAGGAGCAGGTGTCAGGAGGATGTCTCCACTACCTGTCTGTACCCCTTCCTGAGGCGTGGTAGCAGGCGTGTTGGCGCAGGAGGTAGTGGTGTCGGCTCTGACCTATGGCCGTAGACGTACGGACCACGATCCTCACTGGTACTGGCATCCGTACCTGGTACCTGGTCGTACAAACATGTCTCCTTTGACTCACACTAAGCATAGGGACTTGGAAATGTGAAAAAGGGGATCTTCGGTGTCCGTATTGGCCGTGGCGTTGAATAGGGGTCTTGGGCCCATACACGTTAAGTCATGGGGCGTCGGCCTCCTGAGAAGATTATGGGCTGATGGACCTCCCGGGGCGTGCGCGCGCGGGACCTTGCGCGGCCTCGCGCATGGGGCGCCGTAGACGGCCCCGTGGCCTCCCTCGGCCCTGCGCATGGGCATGGTAGGAGTGGCCCAAGGGCCTCGCTGAATAGGGCGCCCCGCCCTATGTTGGCCTCGTGGAACAAGGGTATCTTGCCCCTAGGGTGGCCTCGCTACACAAGGCACCTCGCCCTCTAGGATGGCCTCGCTACATAAGGCGCCTCGCCCTCTACGATGGCCTCGCTACATAAGGCGCCTCGCCCTCTAGGATGGCCTCGCGGAAAAAGGCACCTCGCCCCTAGGGTGGCCTCGCTACATAAGGCGCCTCGCCCTCTAGGATGGCCTCGCTACATAAGGCGCCTCGCCCTCTACGATGGCCTCGCTACATAAGGCGCCTCGCCCTCTAGGATGGCCTCGCGGAACAAGGCACCTCGCCCCTAGGGTGGCCTCGCTACATAAGGCGCCTCGCCCTCTAGGATGGCCTCGCGGAACAAGGCACCTCGCCCCTAGGGTGGCCTCGCTAAATAAGGTACCTCGCCCCCTAAGATGGCCTCGCGGAACAAGGCACTCGCGAGACGGGGTGGTCTCGCGGATCGGGGGGGGCTCGCCACTCGGTGGCCTCGCGGGAGGCGACTTGGGGGCCTCGCGGAAGAGCATTCTCGCGAGACGGGGCGGTCTCGCGGATCAGGGGGGGCCTCGCCACTTGATGGCCTCACGGGAGGCGACTTGGTGGCTACCTTGCATTTCCCCTTGATGAGATTATGAGCATCAACACTTGCCCCCCTAGTCTAGGAGAGGGCCTTAAGGTGCTCTTGTAGACTATTCATCTTGGTTCCTATAAATAGGCATTCATGCATGGCTTAATATTTACACCTTACCTCCTTGGCTTAGTGGTGGTTAGACCCTTGCTCCTTTCAAGAGGTAAAGGGTTCAATCCCCCACAACCACACTTTCTCTATTATTTCATCACTTTTCCATTTTTTCATTGACATCATTTTTTTTTTTTTTTTTTTTTTTTAGCTAGTTCCTTGGTGTGTATATTTTTGGACTAACACACACTTCTGATTAATTCTTGCAGACGCGCGTTTTCAACGCTCTGGTGCTTTTCGCCTTCCAACCTTACTTGGACTCCGACTTCGTTCTTTCAATTGCTTGAGGTATATTTTCTTTCCTTCTCCCGTTTATTTACTTATTTTATCGGATTCACACCAACAATACTTGGGATGGGGTACGTTAGCCCGAGCTTGTTTTGACCATACGCGCGCCCCTCCTCTTTCTTGTTACACATATACCTTGTAGTAGTCCATTTAGGGCGTTTGCACCTGGGGGTATTAAGCCTGTTCCTTTGTGTTTTGTAGTATCCCCCTTGTTTAAACGTGACCTCCTTTTTGCTGTCGGGACGCGGTTTCATGGCCAGTGAGGGCCCGTCCGACATACCCTCGAGGGCTGAGTTTATCGACCTGTCTTCAGATCCTGAGTCCCCTGAGGGCAGCCCTTACCAGGACTATGAGTCTTTGAGGCAAGCCCGCATTCGCCACCTTGAGTGCATGGCTAATCTTAGGCATAAAATTTGGGTGGTAGAGAGCGAAATTGACTCGGTGTCGAGGGGAGACGGAGGACCTTCACCCCCGGGCCTTAGCGACCATATAGCGCGTCTTAGGACGGCTCTTTTTGAATTGCGGTGGGAGTTAGAGTTTATGGAGGGACACATTCCGCCAGAACCTCCCACTCCCTCTTCGCCTGATGACGATCACGGGGCTATCAACTCCTCTCCTCAGCCCCTAGTCTCCGTTGATCCTGGCTTAGCGCTTCCGCCATCGCTCCCTCGATGGAAAACCCTTGCTAGGAAGAGAAAATGGAGGGTTAAGTGCTCTGCCTCTTCCTCACATGTTTCTTTTGATTTTGCAGATATGTCGAAGGTACGCAGACAGGTGTCCGTCCAGGAAGAAGACGACGCCCCCCTACTGGCGTCCAGCCTAGTGTCCAATATGTCTTCGAACAAACTGAAGACCATCGTGAAGCGCTACCGAACTCCTCCAGAATACGCCTTGCATGTTCCTCAGGAGACCTGCCGGGCCGACCGCCCTGAGAAGGGCTTTGTGGCTTTGAGTGAGCAGATTATGAAGGCGGGTGGCACCGTTCCTCTACACCCGTTCTTTGTGGCGGTTCTCAACTATTTCGATTTGGCCCCTCTCCAACTGTCACCCAACAGTTGGTTGACTTTAAGTTGCCTCTTTCTTTGGTTCAAGAATAATGAGCAACGCGCCCCGACGGCGCAAGAGGTGCATTCCTTGTACAACCTTATTGGGGTGCACAATTCCAAGGGCTTCTATTACTTGCAGAAGGCCAATAGTGAGCTACCCTTGATAGATGGCTCAGTGTCTAACCCAGGGTCCTGGAAACAGGATTTTTTCTGGGTACAGGGGCCTCTTTCAGTTCGTGAAGGCTTTCGCGCTGAACCTAGTAAGTATCCAGTCTTTTTCTTTTTCTTATTAGAACTCACCATTTTGCACTCTCGCTTGTACTGATATTGGTGCGGTTCTTGCAGGGCAATTTGCTGATCCCTCGGTCATCGGGTCGGAGGCGGAGGCGATAAACAGACTCATTGCAGCAGACCCCGCCCTGAAGAAAGCAGCAGTCCTATTTACCATGACGAATCTCAATCGCCACCAATTGTCTCCGGTCTCTAACCCCAAGTTCCTATGGTCAATCACCGGGTCTAAGAAGGTTGTGGCTACGCCGGCTGGGCCATCACTGCATGAAGATGAGGCTGAGGTGGAGATGGAGGATGCCCCCCTGTCCCCCAGGGGACATCCTCCTCATGACTCCCATGACCAGGACACGGCCTTTCACCCTCTAGGTCCGCAGGCCGCGGCAGGATGCTACGCCTCTCCTGGTTGCGGTGGTGGCGATGCCTTCCCTCCAATTCATCATGATCTCGGCATACCGGCTGCTGATTTCGTCGGGCTCGCGGAGCCCCCTGCCGATGCACCAGAGTCTCAATTTTTCTCTTCTGCTGCGCCTCCTCCTGCCTCGGCGAGTGGGTCGTCTGTCCCAGTCCAACCAGATGCTCCTAGCGTGGGGGCAGAGGCTTGGGTGACCAGGATGGCCTCAGTTTATGGGCAGCGTTTCGTTCCAATAGCTGAGAGTCTCCCTGTCTCCGACTGGAGGGGCCTAGGGAACGTGACTCAATCAGACCTCGGGGAGATGCTAAGGCGTGCTGCGGCCTGGGTGAGGCTTTTCACTTTGCGTTGATTAGTATTATGCATAGATGCACCTGTGTTCTTCTTTTTGTTACTTATTGCTGATGCCATTGGTTTTCTTGTGCAGGTCTATATCGTGTCTCTTCGACATGCTGACTCAACTGGCATCCTTTCCGCATCTACCACTGAGAGGGACGGCCTCATAGTCCAGGTCCAGGAGCTCGAAAATGAGCTTAGCGCAACCAAGGTCCAATTGTCAAAAGCCCGGACTAAGTACACCAAGTCGGACTTGAAGAATGAGCAGCTGAAAGCTAAGATCAAGGTGCTGAAGGGCAAGGCTAAATGTTTGGAGCGCGAGCTCAAGGAGGCCAAGATCGCTGCATCCGGGTCGCATGAGATGGTTGTTCGACAGGGGACTGAAGTTGAGGCCCTTAGGACTGAACTACAGTCGGCTCAGGAGAAAGTCGCTTCCTTGGAGGCGGAGAAGGCTGTAATCGAGCGCAAGTCTATAGACCGGGCTCTTTACAATGTGTGGAAGCAGGATCCCAACTTCGACTTCTCCTCTTTTGGCGAGCAAGCTGTTGCCCGAGCGGCCTGGTGGAGTGCCCACTACAGGAGGCCTTGAACTAGTTTCGCTCCTTTTTTTTTTTTTGTAACGTCATTACTAGTGCTACTTTTCTGTTAGTAACCCTTGTATTGTCTTGAGAACTCCTTTCTTTTTTATGTATGAATACATGTGATGTTGTTGTTTATTTCTTGTTCTACTGCACTTGAGGCCCTTTTATGCCTGTATGACGCGGTTTGGTTGGTTCCCTTCTTTTATTTGTCAGGCTGGAGGTCCTTTGGATCCCATGTGAGAGGGTTCACTGGGACCTCTTTTGGTGCCCCTTGGCGGTTTTTGTAAGGATATTTTGACCCCTTGGATCTTAGCTATCCTTTTGGGTTTTTCTTGCGCGCGCTTATTATTTCTTTGCGAGAGGCGTCCCTCTCGTCCTTTTGCATAGTACTATTTCGGCAAGGGTCTTTTTTGGGACCCTTTTTGGCTGGGCGGCTTGGTGGCCGCTCCAGACTTATTAGTGTTGTCACTATATATATATTTTTCTTTCGTAAGGCCTTTTGGCCTCCTTGATGTTCACGAGGGTAGCTAATCCTTGTAAACTCAGGGGAGGCCTTGCAAGGTCTTTTTACTACTTTCTATGTTTAGGAACTTCGTCTAGGGCCCCGATATAAGGGGTCCTTCTAGGAACTCCCATTGAACGGTCCTTTTTAGGGCTACGGTCCTTCTCGGGTCCTCCTGATGCATAGGGGGTCGCTTTTGGGCTACTCCTAATCGAGGGCCCTTTTCAAGATCCCTTATCAGAGGGTCTTTTTTAGGAGCCTCTTTTTTAGGAGGGCGAGGGGTCCTTTTCAAGACCCTCCGTTAGAGGGTCCTTTTCAGGTCTCCCTTGCTAGCTGCGTTATCGCCCCCTGTCCTGCCCCCCAAGTGTTTGGTGAAATTTATTTCGGCGGACACTTTGGCTGATGCCCTGGTATTGAAGAAAAAATAACACACGAAGAGGCTAACAGTCTTACTTATAATACGTGGTTTCATTCATTATATTCGTAACATAATGGTTTCATACATGTAGTTGCAACGGTACATAGGTGATTTTCACATAAAACGAAATAAAATGGCTCACGCCTACTTAGGAGGTTATCTAGGTAACCTCTTTGATTTCTTCCTACCATATCAAGGCAGCGTGCCACACTTGTGCTTTTATCCGTGGGCACCGGCGTCTTACTGGTAGTACTTCCTCAGGTGTTCCGCGTTCCATGCCCGGGGCACGATGGTGTCGTCCATGCGCGCCAGCTTGTAAGTGTTTGGGGGGATGCACTGAGCGACTTGGTAGGGTCCCTCCCAATTTGCCCCCAGCACTCCTGCACTCGGGTCTCGTGTGTTTGGGAGCACCTTCCTCAGCACTAGGTCGCCGACTCTGAAAGTTCTCTCTCGGACCCTCGAATTGTAGTACCTTGCGGCGCGTTGCTGGTATACTGCCACCCTCATCTGGGCTTTTTCTCTCTTTTCCTCCAGGAGGTCTAAGCTTTCGGTCAGGGCTGTGTGGTTGGCTTCGTCTTCATACGCCTGCACCCTGTGGGATATGACTCTCATTTCGACTGGGAGCACAGCCTCGCATCCATAGGCCAAGGAGAATGGGGACTCCCCAGTCGTCGTGCGTGGGGTGGTTCTGTAAGCCCACAGCACATTTGGTAGCTCATCTGCCCAGGCTCCTTTCATCTTCTCTAGCTTTGTCTTTAGGTTCTTCTTTAGGACCCTGTTGATGGCCTCCACTTGCCCATTGGCCTGGGGGTGTACCACTGCGGAGAAGCTCCTCCTTATACCTCTTTTCTTACAATATTCATCGAAGGCTCCTCCTTCAAATTGGGTACCATTGTCGGAAATAATTTTGTAGGGTACCCCATACCGGCACACAATGAATTTGTTGACAAAAGAGGTGATGTGCCTAGCGGTTATTTTCACAAGGGGTTCCGCTTCTACCCATTTGGTGAAATAATCTACTGCCACCACCGCGTACTTTGCTCCACCTCTACCTGTAGGCAGAGCGCCGATCAGGTCTATCCCCCAGATGGCGAAGGGCCAGGGGCTGGGCATGCTGGTCAGTTCGCTCGGGGGTCTTCGAGAGTAATTAGAGTGCCTCTGGCACTTGTCACATTTCGTGGCAAAGTCCTGCGCGTCTTTCTCCATGGAAGGCCAGTAGTATCCTTGTCTTACGGCCTTCCTAGCCGTGGAGGGTCCACTTTCGTGGTTGCCGCACTCTCCCTCATGGATCTCTTGTAACACCTTCAACGCCTCCTCTCCTTCTACACACCGCAGGAGAGGCATGGAGAATCCTCTTTTGTAAAGGACCCCATCTACCAAGGCGTACCTCGCGGCCTTGTACACCAACCTCCGAGATTCGTTTTTATCCGCAGGCAAGACTCCTTCCTCCAGGTACTTCTTGATTGGCTCGGTCCATGATTTCTTTGGGACGCTGATCATGTGCACATCTACGCCTCCGATGCTGGGCTTTGGCAAGTACTCCACGGGTATTGATTCCAAGACGTCACCATCCTTGGTGGATGCCAGCTTTGCAAGTGCATCGGCATGGGTGTTCTTCTCTCTGGGGATTTGTTCTATAGTATATGCCACCATTCGCCCCAAGTAGCCCTTCACCTTCTCTAAATATGCTGCCATCTTGGGCCCCCTTGCCTGGTACTCCCCCTTTATTTGGCATACCACCAATTGTGAGTCACTGAAAATATGGAGGCGCGTTACTTTCAATTCCTGGGCTAGGCGCAGGCCAGCTAAGAGCGCCTCGTACTCCGCCTCATTATTGGAGGCCTCGAACCCAAACCGGATTGCGCAGTACATTCTGTGTCCCTCGGGCCCAGTCATCATGATGCCCGCTCCTGATCCTCCTTCATTTGACGCCCCATCAACATGCAAACTCCACTTCTCTACATTTCCCAGTTCATCCTCCACAACAGGCTGCGCCCCTCCTTCACTCTGTCCTTCATTCGGCTGATGGGTGAATTCTACTATGAAATCTGCCAGCACCTGCCCATTGATGGAGGCCCTTGGGGTGTAGACAATATCAAACTGACTTAGCTCAATCGACCATTTCATTAGCCTCCCTGAGGTCTCTGGCTTATGTAAGACTTGTCTCAAAGGACTATCCGTTAAGACATCAATCGTATGCGCATGGAAGTAAGGCTTCAACTTCCTCGACGCCACTACTAGCGCATAGGCCAGTTTTTCGATCTCTGGATACCGGCTCTCTGCGTCCACCAGACGCTTGCTGATATAGTATACGGGCTGTTGTTGCTTCTTCTCTCCCTTAACTAAGGCTGCGCTGATGGCATGCTCCGACACTGCCAAGTATAGGTACAGCTTCTCGCCCTTCTCTGGCTTTGCTAACAGGGGCGGCTTCCCCAGGTGCTCTTTCAACCTGACAAAGGCTTCCCCACATCTTTCATCCCAAGCGAACTTTTTGCTCCCTTTGAGGATGTCAAAGAATGGGAGGCACTTGTCGGTGGACCTTGAGATGAACCTGTTAAGGGCCGCCACCCTTCCTGTTAGGCATTGTACCTCCTTCTTATTCTTCGGCGGGCTCATTTCTATGAGCGCCTTTATCTTGTCGGGGTTGGCCTCGATTCCTCTGGAGTTGACCATGAAGCCCAAGAATTTTCCCGAGGATACCCCGAAGGTGCATTTGGCTGGGTTCAGTTTCATCCGATATTTCCTGAGCGTGTCAAACATCTCACCAAGGTCTTTGTTGAGTTCTGCAGCTACTTTGGTCTTCACCAGCATGTCATCCACATACACTTCCATATTCCTCCCTATCTGATTTGCGAACATTGTATTCACCAGCCTTTGATAGGTGGCTCCCGCGTTTTTGAGCCCGAAGGGCATCACCTTATAACAGTAGAGCCCTTTGTCTGTAATGAATGACGTGTGTTCCTCATCTGCAGGGTTCATTGGGATTTGGTTGTATCCCGAGTAGGCGTCCATAAAACTTAGTAACTCATGCCCCGCTGTTGCGTCTACTAACTGATCTATCCTGGGGAGTGGGAAGCTGTCCTTAGGACAAGCTTTATTCAAATTCGTGAAATCGACGCAAGTCCTCCACTTCCCGTTTGGCTTCGGCACGAGTACTGGGTTTGATACCCACACAGGATAGAAAGACTCACGGATGAACCCGTTGGCCTTCAATTTGTCAACCTCTTCCTTTAACGCTGCGTACCTTGTTGGATCGAGCGCCCGCCTCTTCTGCCTGACGGGCCTTGCTCCTGGGGAGATGTTCAGGTGGTGGCACATTACGCTGGGGTCTATGCCCACCATGTCCTCATGACTCCATGCGAACACGTCCAGATTATCCTTCAAAAATCTTATCAATTCTTCCTTCACGTCACCTTGTAGGCTTTTCCCTATCTTCAATTTCCTTAAAGGCTCCTCCGTCACCGTAGCCTCCTCTACTTCTTCTTCCGGTTCTGCTCTTGCCTCATCCACGACCCGAGGGTCAAGCTCCTGCGGACCCCCTGTGGGCATGCTTATCGCCTCGTGCACCACCATGGCCATCGGCTCGCGTGGCTTTGCAGGCGTGCGGAGTGAGGTGTTGTAACACTCCCTTGCTTCCTTCTGTTCTCCTTTCATACTCGCGATCCCTCCTGGGGTCGGGAACTTGACAACTAAGTGATATATTGAAGTTATGGCTTTCAATTCTCTCAGGGATGGCCTCCCTAATACCGCGTTGAAAGCTGATGCACAATCTACCACAACAAAGTTAGACATAATTGTGGTTTGGCGGGGCTGCTCCCCCATGGTAAGTGTCAACTCAATCATTCCAAGGGGTTGCACTGAATCCCCTGTGAATCCGTATAGTGACGACTGGCAAGGCTTTAGATGACGAATGCCCAGTCCCATTTTTTCCAAAGCTGGGCGATATAGGATGTCCACTGAGCTCCCGTTGTCCACCAGGACTCGATGCACACGCATATTTGCCAACTGAACTGTCAGCACCAGCGGATCATTGTGGGGGAAGTGTACCCCCCGTGCATCTTCCTCAGTGAACGTTATTGAGTCGTTTTCCCCCTTGAAGCTCTTCGGGGGTCGCTGTTCTAAACTCATGACACAGGGGGGCGGACTTCGTCGAGCCTCCCTTGCATATTTATCTCGTCCCTTCCGAGAATCTCCTCCAAATCCTGGGCCTCCAAAAATGGTGCGGACCTCCCCTTGTATTTCTGGGGCTCGCTCCTGTGCCTGGGATGCCCTGGGCTCGTTTTCTGGCCTTTGCCTCTCTTTCTTGACATAACGGCCTAAGTGCCCCCGGCGGATGAGCTCCTCAATTTCCTCTTTCAAGTGGATGCACTCTGCCGTGGTGTGTCCAATGTCTTTGTGGTATCTGAAGCCACTTCCCTGGTACAGTACGTTTGTACCTCTTGGTCCCCTGGACCACTATGTACCTAAGGCCGTTAGAGCCTACTATAAATGAAATTCGAAGGCCACCTGAGAGGGGGTTGGAAAATTTTACTGTAACAGAGACATTAGTGTGAATGAGATACTGAATTCTCCATTGTTGTTACTCCATTATTCTTGAGTCATCGTTCAAGTTTTCATAGCTTTCGAATTAGCAATTTCAATTCGATAATTTTTCCAACTTAACTTCGTTGACGAGTTCTCACCGTCAACAACTACTATGAGGGCAAGTAATGTGGGTTACGAGCTCAGATGCATGTTGTTCCCAGCATCGCTTACAGGACCAGCAAAAAGCTGGTTTGAAAAATATAAGAAGCATTCAATCACTTCTTGGGATCAATTGTCAAGGGATTTCAAGAAGCAATTTAGAGCCATGATCGGGATAAGGCCCGAAGCATCGACCCTGACCAACGTCCGGCAACAACCAAATGAAACGCTGAAAAGCTTTCTTACAAGATTTAATCTGGAAGTCGCCCGAGCTCGTGATGTAGACGACAGCGGTCATTTAATGGCCGTCCAAGCTGGGGTAGTGCCGAGAAGTCCCCTCTAGGAAGACATGCAGAGGAAGCCTGTGAGGTCCATAACTTAGTTTAATAGACGAGCTCAGAGGTTTGTCAATGTAGAAGAGGCGAGGTCGACGCTAAATATGACCTCTCAGTCCATAACTACAACGACAAACGTAAACTCTGCCTCAACCTCAGCAGACCCATCAGCCTCGAAACCCCTTGCAGAAAACCCTTCCAAAAGAAAGAAGAATGAAGGAAATAACCCCGAGGTGGAAGAGGGAAAGAAGAAGAAAGGGGAAAGGTATTTCTTCATGTACAAGGTGTACACCGAGCTCAACGAGTCTTGGGAGAATATTTACCTTGCTAATGAAAACCAGGTCCCTTTCAGGCGTCCAGACCCCATGAGAAACCAAAAGTCCAAGAGAGACTCCAGTAAATACTATCGATTTCACAAAGACACTGGGCACACTACTAATGAGTACAGGCAACTGAAGGACGAGATCGAAGGTCTGATCTCGAGAGGATACTTCAGGCAGTATGTCAGGAACCAGAACAACAATCAGGCTTCTACCAGCCAGAGGACAGCTGCACTGCCGCCTGCCCAAAACAACAATTCCTGGGCAAGGGAAGAAGAGAGACCCCCTCCGATTGATGGAGAAGATGTGGTAGCCATCTCGGGCGGGCCTCACCTCACAGGATCGGGCAAGAACGCCCAAAAGCGATATGTGAACGAGCTGAAAACTGGGGACGAGTCCCCTTATGAACCCGAACCCAGAGCTCCAAAGTACCAAAAGGATGAATCTCAGCCTATAACCTTTACTGAGGACGATGCGTCCCATGTTCAGTTTCCTCACAATGACCCACTGGTCATCACTCTTCAGCTTGCGAACAAGAGGGTTCGCCGAGTTCTTATTGATAATGGGAGCTTAGTGAACATTCTCTATAAGGCCACCTTAGAAAAGATGGGACTCACGCTTCATGACCTAAAAGCTCGTGCAATGATGCTGTACGGTTTTTCAGGAGAAGGGATTGCCTGTATGGGGTCCATTGAACTCCCTGTGACCTTAGGAGACTACCCAGTCTCAACAACCAAGATGATGGAGTTCGTAGTAGTGGACCTGCCATCGGCCTACAATGTGCTGCTCGGGAGACCCGCCCTAGTAGGGCTGGGGGCAGTCTCGTCTGCAAGGCACTTGGCCATCAAGTTCCCGACTTCTAGTGGCATCGAGACATTGAAGGGAGACCAATTAGCCGGAAGGGAATGCTATAGCATTTCCATAAGAGGAAAGAAGCAGACAAGCGCTCGTCGTTATTCAGAACGAAGACGGGACAGTCTTTGAGATAGATGAAGAAATCGATCCAAGAATAGAGGAAAGAGCTGATCTCGAACCGTTGGAAGAGCTCGAAGAAGCAGACCCCCCGAGAACAGTAAAGGTCGGGAAAAACCTCCCTGAAGAAACCAAATAGCAATTAATTTTTTTTTGGAATAAGAACCAGGATGTCTTCGCATGGTCACATTCGGACATGATAGGGATAAGTCCAAATGTGGTGAGTCACGCATTGAATATTGACAAAAGCATCCCGCCGAAGCAGCAAAAGCGAAGACTACTGGATGACGATAGGAAGAAGACCCTTAATGAGGAAGTCGAAAGATTAAAGGAAAATCGATTCATCCGGGATGATTTTTACCCCGATTGGGTAGCCAACCCAGTACTAGTCCCAAAGCCTAACGGGACATGGAGATCCTATATTGACTAGTCAGACCTCAACAAGGCATGTCCTAAGGACTGCTTCCCTTTACCTCGAATTGACCAGATCGTGGATGCCACGGCAGGGCACGGACTCATGTCGTTCATGGATGCCTATTATGGATATAACCAGATTTCCATGCATGCCCCTGACTAAGAGCATACGAGTTTCATAACAGACAAAGGGTTGTATTGTTATAACATCATGCCATTCGGGCTCAAAAATGCTGGAGCCACTTACCAGCGACTCGTGAACATGATGTTCTTCGAAAAAATAGGTAATAACATGGAAGTTTATGTTGAAAATATGTTAGTTAATTCTCAACTTAACAATAACCATGTGGATGACCTCGAAGAATGCTTCGCCGTGTTACGGAGATATAACATGAAACTCAACCCTCAGAAGTGCTCCTTCGGAGTATCTTTAGGAAAATTCTTGGAATTCATTGTAAATGCTCGGGGAATAGAATCTAATCCAGAAAAAATCTAGGCTCTGATTGATATGCCCTCACCTCGGAAGCATAAGGATGTCCAAAGTTTGACTGGCAGGATGGCCGCGTTAAGTAGGTTTATCTCGAAATCTACAGACCGTTGTCTTCCATTTTTCAACCTTTTGAGTGGAGGCAAGAAATTCGAATGGACGGAGGAATGCGAGTTGGCTTTTCAAGAGCTCAAGAAACACCTCGCAGAACCCCCCATATTGTCAAAACCCATTACGGGAGAAGTCCTGTACTTGTACCTTGCTACGAGCGAGCACGCCATAAGCACGGTACTCATGCGGAAAGAAGAAAAGGTACAAAGACCTATATATTATGTGAGTAAAAGGTTACTTGGGACAGAATCAAGATATCCCTTAATGGAGTAGTTAGCTCTCAGCCTAATTCACTCATCTCGAAAGCTTTGACCCTATTTTCAGGCGCACCCCATCCATGTACTTACCGATCAACCACTAAGACAAGTCCTGTCCAAGCCAGAAGCCTTAGGTCAATTGCTCAAATGGGCCATTGAACTCGGACAATTCGAGATCTCTTATCATCCAAGGACGACCATAAGAGGACAGGCCTTGGCAGACTTCATAGTAGAGTGCATTGGTGTGGCCAACGAAAAAGTTATAACCCCGGCCCGCGAGCTGTGGAAACTTTATGTTGACGGGTCTTCTAATGAAAATGGATCGGGAGCAGGAGTAATTTTGATCACCCCAGCAGGAAGCCGATTTCATTATGCCTTGAGATTTGACTTCGCCGCGTCGAATAACGAAGTCGAATACGAGGCTCTACTGGTAGTACTCTGTATAGCCAAGGAACTCAAAGCCAAAGCGATACATTGCTACAGTGAATCCTAGTTGGTCGTTAATCAAATTTTAGGAGAATACCAGGCTCGTGGTACAAGAATGGCAGCATATTTAGAAAAGGAAAAATCAGCACTGGGGCATTTTGAGTTCTATGCGATTAAACAAGTCCGCCGAGAGCAGAACTCGAATGCAGATGCCTTAGCCAGGCTTAGGAACTCCACCGAGACTGACGAGCTGAATGTCGTGCCAATCGAACATCTCGCGACGCCCAGCTTTCACGAGCCTGAGCAGGAGGATGGTTGCATGATCAACTCCGAGCCAATCTGGATGACTCCGATAGTTGAATATCTTGAGACCGGCATTCTCCTAGAAGAACGGACCAAGGCCCGAATCCCAAGGTATACCATTATTGATGGAAAGCTGTATAGAAGAGGATATTCCATGCCGCTACTCCGGTGTGTGTCCCCACCCGAACCTAAGAAAATCTTAGAGGAAATTCACGAAGGGTTCTGTGGAGACCATACTGGGGGGCATAGCCTATCCAAGAAGATCATACGACAGGGGTACTTCTGGCCTACCATCAAAACATATTCGTTTGACTACGTTAAGAGGTGTGATAAGTGCCGGCGGTTTGCCACAATTCCTCGAGCTCCACCCTCCGAGCTCACTATGATGACATCCCCGTGGCCATTTGCGATCTGGGGAATCGACCTCATAGGTTCACTGCCAATTGGCAAGGGCGGAGTAAAATACGCAGTAGTCACCGTAGATTACTTCACTAAGTGGACTGAAGCCGAACCTTTGGCAACAATAACCTCGAAGAAAGTCCTTGACTTCGTAGTGAAAAACATCATATGCCGATATGGGATGCCAAGGAAGATTGTGTTCGATAATAGTACTCAATTCGACAGCGATCTATTTACCAACTTTTGCGAAAAAATGGGATACTAAAGAGCTTTTCATCGGTGGCCCATCCCCAGGCGAATGGCCAGGTCGAAGCTGTAAATAAGACCCTAAAGAGTTCGCTAAAGAAAAAGTTGGAAGAAGCTAAAGGAAGATGGACCGAAGAATTGCCCCAAGTTCTATGGGCATATAGAACCACGACCCATACATCAACTTGACATATCCCATTTTCTCTAGCGTATGGTTGTGAGGCTATGTTGCCAATCGAGGTCGAAATTCCCACAATTCGAACCCTCGCTTATGACCAAACCTCGAACCACTCTCAGCTCGAAGAAACTCTGGACCTGATCAAAGAATGAAGGAACGAAGCTCAATTAAAAAATGCTGCATACCAACAGCGAGCTACCCGGTACTTCAACAAAAGAGTTTGAAATAGAAAATTCGGCGTAGGAGATTTGGTGCTGAGGCGTGTATTCTTGGCAACACGGGATCCCACAGCTGGCGTACTCGGGCCAAATTGGGAAGGACCTTATCAGATAGAATCAGTCATCCGACCTGGCGTATATAAGTTGGCAAGATTGAATGGAAGTTTGGTCCCACGAGCATGGAATGACGAACACCTACGACCTTAATATCAATAGTATAGGAAGGATGCCGCCTATAACCATGCTTGTTTGTCTGTACTATTTTTCTATTTTTGGATTATTCGAATAAAGTTTGATTTCGTTTTAATACGCTGTATTTTTTGCAATCTCTCTTAATTGAATAACCTATGATCACAATCATAGGATATTAAGGGGGCATTAGTGGTACATATACCATCGGCTTGAAAAAATAAAATAGCATACACGAAAAATATACAAGTGTTTGGATATAACCAAATGCGGGAGCTAAGATAGTTTGGATAAAACCAAACTATCAAAAACATACAAGTGTTTGGATGTAACCAAATTATCAAAAGTTAAAAAATTTTGGATATAAAAAAATATGCAAACCAGATGAATAATATAAGTGTACGGATTACAAACTAATCACGACCTTAATAGGTTTGGAACAAACCAGCTAAAACTAATCGACGGTAAGTTGGAGCATAAACCCACTTCACATTAAGTCGAGATCAAGGCTGGAGTATCTTGCAAAATGATAGTGTCGATCTCATAACCTCGGGGAGCTATCTGAGGATGTCAAAAAGTAACTAAAAAAGTAAGATATAACTAAACCATTTGCATTACACACCATATAAGTACTTTTAGGTGCATGGTAAAAGTAATCGCCGACCTTGATAAAATAACGAGATCGGAAATAGATATTTCGAGCAAACTATGCATGAATGCATTGAACCTCGAGCTTAAATCCAAACTATGTTTGTATGAATAAACAGACATATATGAAACTTTAATATAAAATGCGCAAAATATTTCAACCCAAGAAATGTAAAGCAAATGTATTAAAATAAAGTAAAAAAAAATGATATCTCAAAAGGCAGCTCTTTCATGAGCTATAAAATTGTCTTGGCCTCGGGGGCATAAGAAACAAAAATCAATCATAAAAAACTGTTAAAATAAATTAAGAGGGACGCAGCCCCGAGGTAAGATTTAAGAAGAATGAGTGTTCTCCTTGGCCTTCGTAGCATCTTCCTTGGCCTTCTCAGCATCGGCATCACCCCTGGCTCCCTCTGCCTCATCCCGAGCAGTCTCCTCCTCTTCAATTCGAGCTTGCCATTTAGCCATGAACTTTGCTTCAAGAGGGCCTAAGAAGTTGGTGTTGAGGTCGACATTGTTGGCCCAGATTCTGTACATGGCCATGTCGATTGCCCGATCCTTCTTCTCCTTAAACTCTTCAAGAAGACGAGTCTTTTCACCCTCCATGATCTTGAAAGTGGCAGCCTTCTCTTCTTTGAGCTTGGTATTGATCTCCTTGGCCCGAGCATTCTCCTTCTCAAGCTCCGCGAGCTGGACATTCAACTTTTCAAGCTCGGATGTCTTGGCCTTTAGCTCCCCAGCTCTTATCTCCACCTTTGCCTTTGTGGCCTTGAGCTCTTCACTCAGTTTGAGTTGGAGTTCCTTTGCCTCCTGAGCAAAAGACATACTCGTGTAGACTTCGTGGTTCAACCTGTAATTAAGTTGAGCAGAGACAGCAAGAGTCAGGCATATGAAGAAATCAAATCAGCATATGAACCAAGTATAGATATAGCTGGAAGCAAGAGAAGAAAGGTTACCGCAGCAGTAAGCTCGATGCTCTTCTCGTAAAGAGTATTGCAATCTCGAGCATTGTTCAAAAACTGCCAGTGAGAGGCGTCAAAGCTACCAAACCTCTGGCCCATCCAAGATAGAACGTCTAAGCCTAGCCTAGTTCCGTGGGGTCCAGCTGCGTTGTCAATCACATACTCATCGACGTGAGTAGAAACCAAAAGCAACTGTGTTCTTGAGGCTGAGGGTTTCTTCAGAGGTGGGCCAAGTGTGGAATGGACCTAGATTACAGGAGGAGCAGGAGGTAAGGTCAAAGAGGACATCTCGACCTGAGTAGGTGGACTCAAAACAGGGCTCAGAGCAACTGGAGCTGGGGGAGGAGGCGTTTTCTTGGTCCTCTTAAGGACCTTAGCAGGCCGATCTATTTTCTGCGACCACCTCGAGCATTTATTTCTTTGAGCTCCTCCGCTGGCCATTACACTGTCAAGGTCGGAGTCCATCTCACCTGCACATTCACATCACATTATGAGATAGCTTAAAACAAAACAAGTTGGCATGATGCAGACAGACAATGACTGAAAATACAAGTGGAGAGAAACCTAACTGGAACTCTCCCTTGAGCTTGTGCTCGGCGACCAGGAAATTCCCCCATCTTAATAAGAGGCGGGGGGAGTGCCTTCCCTATAGGTGGAAGTCAACCTCGAAAGGTCCCTATAGTCGTTAGTCCTGTATTGAACGACTACTCCATCCCGTACTTTGTTCAGGCTATACACGGTGTCGTATTTCCCAAGCCAACTGTCAAACCTATGTACCCTCTCATCTACCCAAGACCATACATAGAAATGGTTCCTATCGTCCTAACACAATATTAATCTATTAAGTTTATGTTTTAGTAGTGAGGGAGACCACAAATCCGTGCTAAGGATGACTGTACCTCTCTCATTTGAGCCCGAGCTTGAGGCCTCATCATTGGCCTCATTTCCCGATTGTGGACTCCTGCGACGCTGAGCTGGAGATGGATGCCTCACATTTCTCCTCGGAGGAAGGTTGCCGGTTGGGAGAGGCACGAGCACCCATTGGTTGTACTTCTTATTGGACCAGTCAAATGTAGACTGATCCTCCCCCAAAAGGCCGCATGCATGGAGCTTGTCTTCATGCAAGAGATAGGAAAGGGACCTCTTGCCATAGGGGAGTTGAAGCAGAGCTTCTCTATGCTCTTTCATATCCTTGGTGGGAGTGGGGCGGTGGTAGTTGGCCGAAAGAAAACACATTTCAACTAAATAGGGGCCTAAGAAAAATTTGAGCACAAAAAAGAAAGAAGTTGAGATACTTATGAATTCGTCTAAACGAGTAATATCTAGACGGAGCAAGGCCATCCATCCATAAGAAGGCTTTCTTGAAGTCTGGTGGATGATTGGGTAAATCCCCGAAGATCTTTGGCTCCTTGGGATAGCTCGAAAGGTAATAGAAGCTGTCCCCTCCCCGAGCTCGGGAGGGATTGCTTTTCAAGCAAAAGAGATACAAAATCTCTTCTGGTGAAGGTCCTTCCCACTTTTGCTCGTGGTAGAGCGACCTCAGGGCTGACAAAACCCTGTATGAGTTGGTGTTGAGCTGGAAGGGAGCGAGCCCAACGAAGTCAGTGAAGTCCTTGAAAAAGGATTTCAAGGGCAGCATTGCCCCTGCTTTCATGTGTTCCTGGCTCCAAGCCGCGTATCTTAGCTTCCTGTCAGGATTTCCATCTCCTGGAGCGCGACACCTCTGCGAGCCCGACAATCCGATGCCGTGAAAGGCCAGGATGTCAGTTATCTAAAAAAGCGACGTGACCGAGCTCCAGTAGTGCTCGGCCTCGAAGAATTCTCTCCTCGGCTGCGAGGTGGAAGGTTCCCCCATTTGTGAAAATTGAAGATCTCCCGGCTTGAAGGCGACAGTCACTTTGAGCATAGGGTCGAGAGGAATCGGCCTAGGCTTAGTGTCTGAATCGGGATAAAGGGCGACCCTTAGTGTTCTCTATTTCCCTTCTTCGACCTTGTCTATCTGGCGTCGGAAGTGGTCTCAAATTTCCTCTTGCTCATGCCTCAGTTCGTGCTCCCGAATCAGGCACTGGTTCCGAGTAAAATGAGACTCTGGGCTCGGAGCTACGGGTGAATAAGGAATCGCGAGCTTTGACCCCCACCACTTACCTGATTTCTGCGGCATCTAACAAGAAAGCAAAAGGGTGAGGGCCAAGCGAGCAGGAAATAACGAGATAAGTAGAATTCCTAAGCTCGAATGATCAAGGCTACGAGGCAAGATTGATCCAAAGGATGAGGCCAATCTCAGAGCGTGTAGTCCACTGAAATAAAAGAAGGTGGACATATTATTGGAAATCCTGATATATCAGGGAAAAAAGGTGGCGGTTATTCAAAAAGTGATATTTTTGGGAATCGTGCATTCTTAAAAAAAAAAAATCGAATTTTGTACTCAATATCTTGGTGTGCAAGATATGTCCTTCGAAATTTGAAAACTAAGAAAAAGAGCCATATATGGGTCTCTTTGCGCATGAACTGGATTTGGAGTCAATAATGTCATAACCTAAACCTAATATTTAACTGCCGAAACGTTCTAGTGCATTAAACTAATGGACCAACAAAATCCTAGTGCCCAAGGTGCAACAGAAGCATAAACATGCATTATATATATAATGCAAAGAAGCCATGAACAGAGAGCTTACACAATGCGATTGGTGAAAGCAGCGAAATGGACGATTGTAGAAGCGGCTGCAAGTACAATCTCACGAAATCAAAGAGTCCAATGTTACTTTGTCTACTCGGCTTGGAGAACATGCAAGAAATGGGCAAGGAGGTCTCTGGTTTTTCTTTTTTCCTTTTTTCTCTCTGAAATGAATGTGAGAGTAAAAGAAGAAGACGACTGGAGTCCAACTTATAAACTTGTAGGAATGCAAAAGGCTGGATTAATCTAGGCCATTGGCCATATTTTGTATCAGATCCGACGGTCAGGGACAAATGATTCGATGGGACCATAAAGGATGGCAGGCGGATAGACGTGGGCAGGTTTCCAAGGTACTCAAGTACTTTGAGTGGTTAATACCCAGCTGACGCGTGTCCACACTCGAGTATGTTTGATGGTACAGTTCCCAATGGAAGTAGTTCAAAAGTTTCCTTCTCATAGGATTCGAACTAATACTTTTGAGGGGCCAAACTGTTACACCCAGATTTCGAGACAAGAAATTATGACCTCGAAGGCTGGACTCATCGAGTGTGAGCTCGAGATATATAAAAAAATGAGTGTTCATGGTACACCTGTAAAACCCTCGAAGCAAGACGGCAACCTCGAAGACATGTAGCCTTGGGATTCTTTCTGAGCTCGAAAGAACATAGCATTGGGATACATCCGTTATCGAGTGTCTTCGGATCGAGTAGCCCGAGCTTAAAGAGTGCAAGCTCGAAATATGATAGCCTCGGCGGTATTTATCTGCCCCGAGCAGGTCTTGGAGTAAGACGGTCAGTTCGTAACCTGTCTGTAAACCTTGACTGATGCGATGTTGATTGCTGATCTCGGAGATTTGATGAATCATCTGATGTAACACGTTTTGGACATTTAAAGATATTTATTGTTGTAACGTCCCGACATTAAAGGGATATTAACAAGTGTGTTATCCGTTTTCCTGGTCTTTAGGGGACGTTTCCTTGTATATAGGAGTTACAGCATTTAA
This sequence comes from Humulus lupulus, assembly GCF_963169125.1. Lineage (NCBI taxonomy): Eukaryota > Viridiplantae > Streptophyta > Magnoliopsida > Rosales > Cannabaceae > Humulus > Humulus lupulus. Next base: position 223,692,352 of record NC_084796.1, read on the forward strand.
TATCATTATTTCAATTAATAAGCAAGAGTATCTTCTCGAAATATGTGGGAATGAACTCTGAAAACGCTCTATAAATAGAGAGGTTATGAAAACTTAAAAGGGGACGGATCTTTTGCTATCTAGAGATAAAACTCCAAGTTCTAATAAAATAGACTCGTGGACTAGGCAGATTTAACTGCTGAACCACGCAAAACCCTTGTTGTTCCACCATACTATTCATTTGCACCATAGTTCTTATTGTTTAATTGCTCGACATTTTAAGTTGAAGAAAAACGGCGTCAACAAGGTATTATATATTATTATTATAATGATATTTTATAATATTTAAATTTATATTAATATAAGTATTGTCTAATTTTGTATTAAATATTATTATAATAATAATATTTTATAATATTTGAATTCATATTAATATAATTAGTAAATAATTAAGATTATATAATATTATCATAATAATATATTATAACATTTAAATTTGTATTAATACAATTATTAAATATCTAGTCTTGTATTATATATTATTATAATAATGATATTTTACAACAATTGAATTTAAATTTAAATTTATATTAATATAATTATTATAAATGTAGTTTTATATTAAATATTATTATAATATTTGAATTTATATTAATATAATTTATAAATATTTATTTTTGGTTAGTTTTAAAGGTATATTTTGTTAAATATTTAGAATATTCCGTTAAAGTTAACAAAACAAACCGTTAAAACTAATAATTTTCATTATCTACACACTAATTATATAGATACTAGATACAAGCAACGTGCAATATGCACGTTTGCTTAGTTTTATTTATAGAATTTATTAATTATTTTTATTAAATTTATATTAATGTCATGTAAATTTTGAAATAAATATCCTATTTTAATTAAATAATCTATTTATTTTTGTTTAATTTATGTTTGTTCTAGTTTTTGAATTTGGGAGTGACAATAAAATATTATATATTATATGTTTAATGTAATATTAAATATTATACGTAGATTTTAAATTTAAGTTTCTGGCTAGTTTTTTTTAAAAAACAATTTGTTGCTAATTCACAGTAGATTATATTATATGTTTAATATGATATTATTCTAATAAGTGAGTTTAAGTTTAATTAAATTTTATTTAAGTTATAAAACGTATGTTATTTTTAAATAATTATCATTGTAAAATATCTCAAAAATATCATATTTTAACTTGTTTAATTATTTATTATTTTCAATAATTATCATTGTAAAATATATGAAAATTATCTTATTTTAATTTGTTTAATTATTTATTTTTTTCAAATAATTACCATTGTAAAATATATGAAAAATAACCTATTTTAATTTGTTTAATTATTTATTATTTTAAAATAATTATCATTGTAAAATATCTCAAAAAATCATATTTTAATTTTTTAATTATTTATTTAATTTTATTTAAGTTTAAGTTTAAGTGTTTACAAAATACCGTTAAATATAAGAATATTCCGTTAAAGCTAACATTTAAAAAATAAAAAACCGTTAAAATCAAGAATTTCTATTATATACTTACTTATTACATAAAAGATACATATATATATATATAATTAAAAAAAAAAAAGAGAATTGATATTTATAATGAGTTTTGTAAAACATAGTTTTATCATGATAGGACACTCAAATTTAGAATTTAACCAACATTAAAATATAATTGAAGAAAATAATATTTTTGTTATATATATAAGAGAGGCTTGATGTACATGTATTTGCATACAAATTTTTAGTATAAATAATTAAGTTGATTTAATGTTTTTGTAATTATACACACTGTATATCCATATATGAAAAAAGAAAATCAATGTGTTTTAATTTCAATTATATTTCGAATAACTTAATCTAATGGTGTTTAAAATGTATTTTTATACTAATATAAATTTTTCTATGTAAAATATGGGTCCGTTAAACTTGTAATTTTTTTTTAAAAATATATATACACACATTAATTATAAGATACATAAGTCTCTACTTGTCTAATGTTACTAATTTTCCCATTAGGTATGGTCCACATTTGATCTTTTTTCGAGCACTAAAGTACTTTTATAATAATATGAAGTTAATTTTGTTTGTTTCATGCGAAGGAGATCAATTAAAACTAATAAGCATTCTGTTGTATTCTAAAAATACGAACTCAATCGTCTTGTTCGAGGTACAACTCGTGAGTAATAAATCGCCTCAGAAGTCTTATTAACTTCAGGCTAAAGGCTTGAGGTTATGTCATTGTGTTTGGCGATTTAGAGATCTTCCAAATCGCCTCAGATGTGTGTGATAGAGACAGAGTAACACAACTTCCAGATCGCCCTCATTAGGCTTCAAGCGTCACTTGGGTTAGATCGCCCTGGCATATAACTTCTAGTTCAAGGAACACATTCAGCTTACGGAAGTCTTGTGAAGCGCATAAGAATGAATCCCCACAAAACTAAGAGATTGATATGCGCAATTAATGTTTGTAACATTTATCTAATAAATTACTGATATAAAGGGAATTAGCATATTTGTAAGTTACCAAATATTGTACTGTTATCCAAAATTATCCATTAACCCCAATAAGTGCAGAAGGAATTCACAGTAAAAGGGACCGCATTTTGTATGCAAAAACTCTGCAGAAATTGTCTTAAACAAGTTCTCTAAGAGTGTTCAAATAGAATAATATTGACTCGTGGACTAGGTGGATTTTAACCACTGAACCACGTAAAATTGTTTGTGTTTTTTATTTACAATTTACAAAAGCCTAACCACCTTTGTTCAGATTTCTTAATCTACTGTTGGCAAAAAATTGCATCAACACATTCCATTGATTGTTTTGCTGGTTATTTATTATTTGATATTTTTTTTATTATTAAATTTATTATTATACAGTAAAATCTCTATATAAGAATATCTATATAAGAATAACCTCTATTTTATTATAAAAATAATTGTTCCCAATTTAGGCCAATTATAAATAAGAATAACCTCTAAAATGTAATTAGTTATACGTTTTTGAAGTCTCGCATCAAGAAAGTATACATCTGTGTATAACTAAATCCTACACCTCTATTTTATTTACAATCCACCATTGAACCACGTCGATTTTCTGCAGATTCCAAAGTTTCAGATCTGAAAAAAAAAATCGAAAAAAAAACCCAAACATCATGCCCAGATCTGCTCAAAATGTAGTATTTTAGTGTCCTAAGTGAGGAATACTTGCTGTTACATTGATTTATATTATATTTTACCTTACCTATAATTTTTTTTTCTAGAGAGGGAGTTGAGATGAATGGGTTGAGGGAGAGAGAGAAAAGAGAGAAGGGGAGGTGGATGGGAAAAATTATGAGAGGGGTATTTTGGGTATTGTCAAAAGAATTGGCATTTTTTTGAAATCATTTAAATGCCTAGCATTTTTTTTGACTTAGAACCCCTCGTTAAGCATAAAAACTCAAATTTCCCAATAGATTTTAGGGCAGATTTATTACTTAAGACAAATTGGTGTGGCTATATTAATAAATAAATTTAAATCAATGTTCAAATTATAAATAATTTATTTGATAAATGATTTAAATAATTATTTAATTAATTAATCAATAGAAAATAATACAAACCTTGATTTTAAGTCCAACGGGAATATAATTAAATTGAAAATTTCACGGGCCTAAAGTCCATGGGAATTTCGACCTAGGGCTGCTAATTGGCTATTATTTTATTGATTTTTTAATTAAAATAAATTATCTAATTGAGTCTATAAAAGGAATGCTAAGTGAGAGTTGAAATCACTTGTTTTTGAAAAGATCAGAAGATCTAGTCCTGATACTCTAGGTTTTAGATTATCTCTACAACATAAGTCATTTTCTAAGCCTCAATTTTTCTCTTCTATTCTTCTTCTTATTGTATCTATCTCATGTGTTGAGAATTTCTCACTCCAGTCTAGGTGATTCTAAGGATACTTTGGAAGGCTATGAAGAAAATTGAAGAACGGTTCAGTTTCTTGGTGATACCCTGCGACAGAAAGGATACAAGGGTTAAAGAAACTGAAGGAATGACTCAATCATTCTGCTGCACAATAATGTAGATGTTCTTATCATTAACTCTGTATGAATTCAATTTTAGAAACATGTTCTAGGTTTTCTTATATAAATATGTTAATATACGATTTACATGAAAATAAACAAGATCCTGAATAAGTTTTCACAACATAATGGCCATCATCTTTCCCTCGTCTCCAACTATCTTGGCCCGAGCAGCTTCTCGCATAAACCTCTGTATGTATTCCTTGAGAGGCTCTCCTTCCTTTTGTTTGATATCGACCAGCTGATTGACCTCTGTCGGATGTATCCGACCAGCATAGAATTGTTAATAGAATTCTTTTACGAACATCTCCCATGAAATTATGCTGGTCGGTGGAAATTTGAAGTACCGTTCTTGCACAACATCAGATAAAGTAGCAGGAAAGATCCTGAATCGAGCATCTTCAGACACTTTCTGGATGTCCATTTGTATCTCAAATTTATTTACATGAGATATCAAGTCTTCTCTTACAGTAAAGTTGGGTAGTGCTGGCATTTTGAATTTTCTTGGGATTTCTGCCACAAAAATTCTATTGATGAACGGGGTACCCTTTCTCCGGTCATACCCAATATGGGACATTTTATTCCTGACCAGTTGTTGTACAACCTGATTCAGGGCATCTATTAGAGCCTGAACAACATTTGGTATAGCAAGACAGGAGCGGATGCTCCAGGTGGGACGTGCTCATCATGCCTTTCCCTTCGACCATTAAGTTTTTACCTTAGGTCCTCATCCATTCGCCTCTGCTCGCTTGCATCTAGTCGGTCAAAGATGTTGGGTTGTCTGGGCTGCCCCCCAACATTCTGGCTTGTTGGTCGGTTGTCCATTGGAGGAGGGTTTTGCAGCACATTCCTTTCCTCCTATTGTCAAGCACTGTTTCTCCTATTATAACTAGAGTCCCCCTCGTTGTAATTAAGGCAGTCTCTGTATTGTGACCTGTGAGTACGTGACCTGCTCTATGCACTGTCTGTTGAGATTTGTGCCCGTAATGCGTATTTATGTATGAACGATTACTATTAATTAAATAAATTCAATATTTTGCACTCATATTTATATTTAATTATACATGCCATTTATCATGAAGACCCAATATTATTGATGTAGTATTGAATTAAGTGTATGTATAATGATATATATACAAGAGGATTTAATTTAATATAATAATATAAAAATTGTATGTAATCACTAAATAAAGTGGGAGCTTTATTTAATAAAGATTATGAGCACGATCTATCTTCTATTTATGACAAAACAGTTTATCCAGACTTTTAAGTGTAGTGACACAAAGAGATATAGGTACCATATACAATATAGATTGTATTGGACTGAGACACGATGAAAGAAATAACTTATGATAATCTCCATTCAAATATAGAAGTTCAACATTCATCAATCAATGGTCGTTTGAGACTTGACCTCAATCCTGAAATAAGTAATGAACTTTTATTTATGATTTTATGACTTTTGACTTATCGGGTAAGGTTCAATATTCCTACGACCGAATTCTTGATATATTGGAGTCATAGAACTACAAGTGGCTGGGAACATACTTCACAAATATGGAATCTGCTCCTTACTTAAATGAAAGCAGATTAGTTGTTCCTTTTAGTGGTGATTCGGGGTTTGAACATAGAGTGCTCAATTTATGTTAGAGAGCAGAAATTCAATTCTATAATTAACTTTATAGAATAATGTTTATTAGAGGATCAATGGAACTAATTGATAAATATATAATAAAAGAGGTTAACGGACATCAAGACCTAGCTTTAATTATGAACAACTAGCAGAGGGTCATAACTCATGCAATGACTAAATCAATGGACAACTTTATAGTTATAGCTTCTAATAATATAAGACTATAGTTTTGAGAGTTCAACTATGAATTTCTAGTGGAATAATTCATAGGTAATAAATTAATTAATGAACTAAAAGTTAGTAAAGTTAATTAAATTATTGGAGCTTAGAACTATGGTCCATACTGTCACCTACTAGCTCAATAACATAAAGGTGGGATTTTGGTTTTAAAAGGAAATAATTAAAAATAAAAAGTATTATTTTTACTCTCACAAATTAATATTATTTGTGAAATAGTATTTAAAATACTATTTATGAATTAATATTTAATGGAAAATAGAATTATATTAATAATTTTGTGAAATTAATTTTTATTGAAATTAATTTAATCATAGTTAATTTTGTGGTATAATTGTATACTACATAAAATAATATGATAAAGGTCTAACAAATAGTATTTTATAGAGATAAACTACCAAAGGGCCCAAAGCCCTGTAGTTGGTGCCAACTACAGTTCAAATGGATTGTGGCCCACACAGAGGCGCAATGTGATTAGGGCTAGGTCTTCTTTTGATTGTTATATTCATATAACATAACATCACGCGAAAGAGACATCAGATGCAATTAACGTTATTTTGCCAAGAGAGAAAAATAGAGAACTTTGCTCTCTGTGTATTGTGAAAAGAACACTCTCTCATGTGTTAAGATTCAAAAATGTGTTTTTGTGTATCCTACCAAATACCATAGACATACACCTATCTCCTTCTCTTTGTGCAAGCCATAGTATGGAAGATGGTGGGTTAGGAGGCTAAGATGCTATTTGATCTACACGTGTTCTACATCTAGAAAATATATTTGTATGTTTCTATTTTATTCAGATTCATTCACATGAGAAAGTTCTCATTCTAGTTATGCTTCCTAGAGTGATTCGTTCTTATGCTTTAATAATTGTTATTATTTCATTAAAATATTATCTCATGCTTCTGCTGGATTGTCAATCACATGATCAAAAACCAACACTACCCCCCTCTCTTCTCCCTAGTCTGTCTCAGTAACCAAGAGGAGGCCTGCGCTGGTCGTTGGATCCCTAGACATTGCTCTGTTGTGGGGGATCCCGAACCGCAAAGCCTAAGTCTGTCTGCCTCCTGCTCCCTGAGGGACGCTGTTCCTTGGCAGGAAGGTTTTGTTTGTCTATTACTTGACATCTACGGCTTCTGGGACTCTACTCGTCCCTATTCTATCTATACTGCTACGTATTACCTCGACCAGCATGAGAGGGTTAACACTTCTCGCTATTTCTAGCAGGATTCTAAGGTTGCCTTTCTTGCTGAGTAGTTGGATGTTGTTACGGCCGCTGTGGGCTCCTTGGGTCTTGTGAATTTGGAGGACACTGGTGGTCGTCTTATTGCGGATTTTGAGGAGGATGAAGATTTGGTGGTAGATTTGGCTGAGAGGTTGGTGCAGGTGGAGCAAGTGGCTGTCCTCGAGCCAACTGAATAGCCGCCTCTAAAGCCGTTGTCACATCTCTTTTCCGACGATTCATGTCCACTTGTCTTTCGTTCAATTCTCGACATTGACAGTCAATCTCCATTTGTTGCATTACCATAGTTTCAACCACGTTCTCTTTGTTAGCTTTAAGGGTAGCTAACTCGTCTTGCAACACTCCCAGAGCTATTCGCAAGGTTCCAACATCCATCTCCTCCTCTTACAATTCCACCTGTGGCTCATCCTTCGCTACGCCTGGTGGAGGAGGTGGATTTGGTACATTTTCTGACATCTGTCCAGCTTGACCAGTCCTCCTTGAGTTCTTAGCCATTGTTTTCTTGGAATCCTTGAGTTCAACTCTCAGCGAAAGCACCAAAATATTGACCCTCGATTTGGTCAATGACACAGAGTCATGAAAAATGATAAGAATTATATAACTGAATGCAAGAATGTAAACGACACAAGGATTTTATAGTGGTTCGACCCCAGAGATTGGTAATAACCTACGTCCACTTAGTGTTTTTATTGATGTAAAACCCCAAAACTTGTGATCAACGAACAAGGGTGCACTGAGTTTCAAAAGTCTTAAAGCTCGATACAAGTATTGAATATAAAAGCACTATTTCTCTCTGAATACTAAATATTGCATCCGTCTTAAATGAATCCTATGAGCCCTATTTATAGACTCATGGACGTACATATATGCCTATGGGCCATCCTTCACTTGCATTACAAACATAACAAAATAATAACATAAATAATGATATTTACATTTAAAATAGTTAAATATCTCAAAAATATCTAACTTATAACCGTTTTGAGCATTTGTATTGGTCCCACGAGCAGCTCTGGTCTTATGCCTCTGCACCCTTTCTTTTCCTGCTACTCAGCATACTCCTTGCGCCTATCGGGCATCTTTAATTTCCTCTTAACACAGTGGTCATCGGTTGACCAGTCCTTCATTAATAATAACTATATGTCGCTCATATGCCTCTTAAACATGCCACATCATCAAGCAAATATTTTGGGAAACAATTTACTATGTCAAAATCAGGATTCAAAAAATTAGGTTCACGCATATTTTTTTTAATTTTAATTTTATATGCGTATAAAATAGATTTTTTGAACTTACTTTTAGCACCATAAATTATTCAGAATTTCCAAAATACTAGTGAGATGTTTGCTATAACTACAATGTGTTATACCCTGTTTCCGAGAACAAAAGAATTATGCTTGGAGAGTGAGCTCGGAGATGTCTCAATAAGATCAGAATAAAATATTATTGTTGTTGTACCCTAATTTTAGCTCGAGTCATTCACTCAGTTCAGGTATAGCTGGCAAATAAATATACAGAGAAATAACCAAGGGAATGATATCTGCTTATGATCCCCGTAAGAAACTCCAGTTTCACATGGGCACGTGTGGTGTTAGGTGTCCTAGGTTTAACCCGAGCTACAGACACGAAGATTGTGAAGTTTGAGCTCATAATATTCAAACGACATTCGAAACACAAGCTTGGAGGAGATGTATAGCTCCTGGTAATTATGACATATCGCATACCCGTGGATCCCCTAAGACTCGGAATCCCATTATACGGTTATTTATGACCAGGCTGTCATATTTAATGTCCCAGATATTAGGAGAACATTTGTTGTATGATCAAATCATCCCAATATAAATGGGAAATATACGTATTAAATGTAATAAATATGTATATACGTGATTGACTCACACGGTTACCCAAACCTATCCAAGGAATTTCTCTATAAATACTGAGAATATTCGACAGGAAAAAGGAACAATTATTTTGTAATACTAAAACTCTGCCAAAATAGAGAGTGAAACAACAAAAATATAGACTCGTGGACTGGGTGGATTTTAACCATTGAACCACGTAAAAGATTTGTGTTCTTGTGAATTCATTTCATTTCTCATTACGGTTTATACTAAGCACTAATCTACCTTTTTATTTCTTAATACACTATTGGTGAAAAACCACGTCAACAGCTTGGTGCTTTCATTGAGAGGGAAATTAGTGCTTCATCAAAATCCCAGTCCAATCTCATCATGGTGCTCACTCGCTCAATGCACGACAATGAGATAGAACAGCCTGGTGGGCAGGAGGCCCATCATATCGCTGTTTCGAATGAGCATGGCCCTGAAGTCCAGCAACGTCCGGGAAAACAACCGGCTGGTCATGGAGAAACTAGGAGTTTGGCATCATTACCACCGAATCCAAACCCAGACTACTTAACTGTCATTGATTTGGAAAATTTGCAGTTAAGAAACCATCTCGCTAAGGAAAATAGGAAAATTGAGGAGGTTTTGGCTCGGTTACCCCCTCTTGCAATCGACGTTAATGTCAGAAAAAGGCAACGTGGGTCTCACAAGTCCCACAGGAATAACCGATCCAAACCAAGTCGATCAATCAGAACTGCCACCCCAAGTTTTTTGCCTACAGGGCGAGACCACCAGAATGCTCCTCCTAGTGGCCCTCGTAGGGGTCATCAGCATATCAGTCGATCGGTTAGAACCGCAATCCCATGTTTGGTGCTTCCTTCACAAGCACCTATGAATGCCTATGGCAACCCACGAAGAGGGGCTGGGACAGGCTGACAGAGATAGAATGTTCCAGCAAACCTTCCTACGTCACGATCAGATCGTCAGGCGCAGAGAGCTAGATATAATGGGACAGAACAAAGGCAGGCTAATTTAGTTTGCCCTGATGGGACAAGGATTTCCTCGCTAGTTAGGCATCCCCCATCACCCATAAGACATCCGATGCCACCTCATCCTACACGGGACATTCTTGCTTATGGAGACAGCAGGAGAAATCCTCCTCTGTCTGCCCATTCTTATGTCCCATGAACACATGTCAAAAATCCAGATCCTCGGCCTCAACCATGAGCTATAAGCTTCACAAATGGAAGTTATTGGAATGAAAGTCGTCGAAGTGGTAGGTCCGAAGGCGATCTGAGAAATCATTTGAGTTCGGCACAAAGCCCTCGATACAATTCACAGAGAAGAAATTCAGCTCGGGATAAGGATGTTAGTTATACTCGTCGAGAAGGAGGTCCTTCCATAGTACGTGATAATGGGAATGCCCCACCAAACCAAGCTCGAGCTTGGAGGGACAGTAACTGTAATGCCCCGAAATCCCTGATGCGGTTTAATGGCTGGATTAGTAGGCCGGGAGGGCCATAACTGTTTAATTATGCCATTAAATGGTTATATGCATGTTTTTGTGAATTATATTATAATATGATGTTAAATGCATGCATGTGGGTCCACATTTGATTATTAGTGTGTTTTTGGTAATTTGGCCCATTGAGGGCATACTTGTGTATTCTGGTGCATATTGTGAGTTATGGATGAGATCCCATTATTATGGAGATATGTTCGAGTTATTCGACATGAGACGGTCTTATATTGTGAATTAGCGGTTTTGTCATAACGGGGTTATTTATTGGGATGTTGAGTAATGGGAATGTTTATTTGATGATAAATTGGGAGTTATTGAGATCAGGAGGAAATTCTGGAAGTTTTGACTATAATGCCCCCGGGGGTGTTTTCGGGACCCTGAGCACTAGGTTTTATTTGAGGCTACTTAAGGTTGAAGTAGCTTGCAGATAGAACCGTACGTTAGAAAACATTTCTCTCTCTTCCCGTTAGTTCATTTTACCGTTCTAAGCAATTTCGAAGGAATCTCGAGTTCTAGGAGTCAGAATCAAACGAGGATCGAGGCATAGCGATCCTAGGAAAGAATAGAAGCTTCTTGACCGAAGGATTTAACGAGAAACAATCCAATCAAAGGTAATCTAAGTTTTAAGTTTTGAGTTTATAGAGTTTCTAAGCTTAGAATTGGGTTTTGTGAATCGTTGAGTTTTTAGTTCGTTTGAGCCTCGGGATTTGATGATTTTGGTTTGGGAAGTTTGGAAACCTTGATTTTTTGGATTTGGAAGTGTTTAGGTATGTTTTTGGAAGGTTTGGGACGAAGAAAATCGGGTTTATGGCTGGTTCTGGGTGGGGGGCCGCGACCCTGTTCTTGGGCGCTGCGGCCCTAACTCGAAGAAGCAGGTGGAGGCATTTTGGCCTTGCTGGGTGCCGCGACCCTGAGTGAGGGGCGCCACAACCCTTGCTCCTATTGTGGCTGGGGGCCGCGACTCATGATGCTAGGGCCGCGACTCTTTGGTAGTTTTGAGCCCGTTTGGGTGTTTTGACCTCGGGAACTTGGTTTCAGGCCTCGGGATTGTTCCTACTACCCGGATTAGTGGGGATTGATGTCCCAGAGGCTAGATCTTGGTTCGAGAACCTTTGTTATTCATTTTATTGTTGGTGTCCCATTCTTGGTTATGACTAGGTGACCGTTAAGGAACTTAAAGGTTAGCCGTTCTGAAGGGTCGTTCTTTTATTCATTCTCACTCGAATTAGAGGTAAGAAAACTGCACCTTGTGTATATGACATGCATGGTTATTCGTGATGCATGTTGGATGTTTAAATGAGATGCACGAGAAACATGTGATTAGGACATGCTGTGAATGTTGAATATGAGATTGATCAGAGCTTGAGTCTCTGTGTTTATGCATGATCCTAATTATGCTAGCAATTGTTAAGTAAGCATGCTGAATGCCCTTTATTTGGATATTTGACATATGATATATGTTTGGTAGCATTGCTTACTTGTGTGTGGCACTGACTATTCAGGATTGGCACTGGTCGCGTATTACTGACCTGAGAGTCAGAAATGGCATAAGTGTCATGAACGCAGAGCCGATAAATGATTAGATCTAATCAATATCAACGTTGAATGACTCTAGGAGCATTAATGCTGGACCGACCCAAAGGTCAATGAAAATTATAAGCGGTTGGTCTAGTCTAAGACTAGTTACTCAGAGCCAGGGCCAAAGGTCTAGGTGACTGTTTTGTCACATGGCTGAGGGAGTGGAATCCCATGTTAGTGACTTGAAAATTAGTCACTCGTTTAAAGGTATTGACCCACTATTAGTGACTTGATAATTAGTCACTCGTTTAAAGGTACTGGCCCCCTGTTAGTGAGTTGGTAATTAGTCACTTGTTAAAAGGTACAGACCCCCTGTTAGTGGCTTGTTGATCAGTCACTCATTCATTGTTTGAACTTATTTGCCTGCTTGAATAGGGTTGTAATTGCTAGGCATGTGCCTTATGATTTGATGACATGTTATTACTGTTCATGAGCATATTTAGTTTTCTTGCTGGGCTTCGGCTCACGGGTGCGATGTGGTGCAGGTAAAGGCAAAAGAAAGTTGGACCGTCCTAAAGTTGGACCGTCCTTGAGTTGGAGGGCTTAGGTGGTGATGTGTACATATGCGTCTGCTCAACCGCCACGACCGAGGGTTGAAAGAGGAACTAGGGTTAAACCCTATTTTGCCGCTTAGATCGAAAAATATTTTCATGTAATAGACCTTTAAATTATATTTTTGGGATCCCAATGTATATAATAAACGTTCTAATGAAACGTTATATCTCTACCAAAAATTTTAATCCCTAAACCGCTAATCATACTTAGTTACATGATTTTGGAAAAATGACTCGATTAGCGAGTTTAGCACTGTTTACAAGGCACACCGTAACGATCCCTGGAGTTTAGGGCGTTACAGTAACCCATAAAACACATACGATAGGATGGGTGCTGTTCAGATAACCTAGGAGCCAGAGACCAAACTCTCGAGAGGCTAGCTCAGATGGAAGAGCAAATGGAGAAGCTTTTATCTGGAAAAGATAAAGACGATTGCGACTCAAAGGATGAGCTCGAGCCATTCGCTCCGAATATTACAGTGGCCACATATCTGATGGGCTTCAGAATGCTACATTTGACAAAGTTTGATGGAGATGGAGATCCATTAGATCACCTCAGGATGTTTAACACCATGATGATGGCCCACAATGTTAGACTCGATCCAAGGTGCATTTTATTCCCTTAAACTCTAATTGGACCAGCTAGGCAGTGGTTTAAATAGTACAAGAGCCATTCTATAAGCTCATGGAAGAAGTTTTCTTCTGATTTCAAGAAATCATTCCGGGCTTCCCAAACAGCTCGAGTTAAGGCTGATTCATTAGCCAATGTAAAGCAGCAACCTGGTGAAACGTTGAAGGCATATCTAAGTAGGTTTGCCAATGTATCTACATGAGCTAGAGATGCTGATGACAACTCCAAGCTCATGGAAATGAGGATGGGAATCCTTGTTGGAGGCGACCTGTGGAAAGAATTACAGAGAAAAGGAGTTAATAGTGTGGACGAGTTCTTGGCACGAGCCCAAAGATGGATTAACCTGGAAGAGGCACAAGCTTCAGTCGTAGGAACCAGCCAGATCCCTGTCCAACTCGTTGGAGCAGTAACGGACGTTGCAGCTATGGCTCAAACCGTTAACCAGAATAACCAAGGGGGGAGTAACAAAAGGAAGGGAAATGGTGAGGGAGACCAGAGTGGAACAAATAAAAATAAATCTGGGGAGAAATTCAAGCCTGTTTATGCCACTTATACTGACCTCACAGATACTAGGGAGCGCATCTTCCTGGAAAATTCTACTCACCTTCCATGGTAAAAGCCAGAACCGTTGACAAATCAAAGAGCATAGAGAGATCCTTCAAAGTTCCACCGATTTCATAATGATATTGGTCAGAACACTGATGACTGTCAATAGCTGAAGGATGAGATCGAAACTCTTATTAAAGCAGGTCCTTTGGCCCAGTACGCTCGAAATCGGGTGGTCCCTAATCAGCCCGTTGGACCAAACCCTCCGTTAGCTCCCGAAGCTCTAGTAAATCAAACTGGAGCTCAACCGAATTAGGACGATCCTCCTCCAATAATAGGAGGAGATATAACCACCATTTCAGGAGGACCTCATCTGGCAGGCACGAGTAGAGGGGCCCAGAACAACGGTTATCGAAACAATAGCGATTGGAAAAACAACCAATCATTTTTACAGAAGAGGATGCTAGCCACGTCCAATTCCCACATAACGATCCCTTGGTCATAACCGTTCAGCTCACCAACCAGAGGGTACGGAGGACATTGGTACATAATGGGAGTTCTGTGAATCTACTTTTTAGGTCCACCTTGGAAAAAATGGGGTTGTCTGTCACAGAACTGAAGGCGACCTCAATGACTCTGTATGGATTTTTTGGCGAAGGTTCAGTAGCCATTGGGACGATCAAATTAATGGTAACATTGGGAGAAGGCTCATGAACTATCATCAAGTTACTTGAGTTCGTTGTGATCGACTGTCCAGCTGCATACAATGTAATTTTGGGCCGACCTGCGCTGATTTATCTGCCACCTAGCAATAAAATTCCCCTCAGTTGTGGGAATATGCACCATCAGAGGTGATCAGCTCACTGCTAGAGAATGCTATAGCATTTCTATGAAGGGAAAAAATCACAACCCAGGCAGCAAACTATGTTCATAAGTGACAGAGGTGAGGAGTGCCAGGGAGTAGAAGGTACTTATGGGATGGAAGAACCTCAGCAAGCAGAGGATAGTGACGTCACCCCACATGAAGGCATTGACCCACGAATGGGTGAAGAAAGGTCATAAATCCAAGCTATTGAGGAGCTTGAGGAGGTAAAAATTGATCCCAAAGAAGCTTCAAGAGTCGTTAAGATTAGAAAAAATCTTGATGATAAAAGGAAGAAGGAGCTGATCAATTTTTTACAAGAGAATCTGGATGTTTTTGCCTGGTCACATGAAGACATGGTGGGAATAATCCTGAGTGTGATCATGCACACTTTAAATTTGGACAAGAGCGTGCCTGCTAAATCTAAAAAACAAAGATGTTTGGGAACAGTCCGAGTTGAAGCACTAGAGGAAGAAGTAGATCGACTATTAAAATGCAGGTTCATTCGTGAAGCAAAATTTCCGATCTGGGTTGCCAATCTTGTGCTGGTCCCAAAGCCAAATATAAAATGGAGGACCTGCATCGATTTCTCTGACCTGAACAAAGCTTTCGCCAACGATTGCTTTCCATTACCAAGGAATGATCAGTTGGTAGATGCCACGGCAGGTCACGAGCTCATGTCCTTCATGGATGGGTATTCTGGGTATAACCAGATCGCGATGAATCCCACGGACCAGGAACATACCAGCTTCATGACCCCAACGGACGTATCTTGTTATAAAGTCATGCCCTTTGGGTTGAAGAATGCCGGAGCTACATATCAGTGGTTAGTCAACAAAATGTTCTCTAATCAGATTGGGAGAAATATTGAAGTGTATGTCGATGGTATGCTTGTCAAATCCAAGACTGCCAATAACCATGTATCCGATCTGAAAGAATGTTTTGAAATTTTAAGGAAGTATGACATGAGGTTGAACCCCCAGAAGTGTACTTTCGGAGTAGCATTGGGAAAATTTCTGGGATTCATAGTCAATACGAGGGGGATAGAAGCGAATCTTGATAAAATGAGGTCATTATTAGAAATGCCCTCGCCCAGGTCGCGTAAAGAAGTTCAAAGCCCGACTTGAAGGGTGGCAGCTTTGAATCATTTTATTTCAAAATCCATTGACAAGTGCCTGCCGTTCTACAACTTGCTTAGAGGAAACAAAAAATTTGAATGGACTGAGGAATACGAGCAGGCATTCCTCGACCTAAAAATGCACTTGGCCGAGCCCCCAGTATTGTCTAAGCCTATGTCTGGTGAACCTCTATTCCTTTATTTAGCTGTGACAAAAAATGCAGTCAATGCCGTGTTAGTTTGAGAAGAAGACCGTGCTAAAAAACCAGTGTCCTATATAAGCAAGAGATTTCTCGTAGCTAAATCATGGTATCCATTGATAGAAAATCTGGCATTCTGTCTAATATTGGCTTCCAGGAAGCTCCGATCATATTTCCAGTCCCATTCAATTAACGTCATGACTGACCAACCATTAAGGTAGGTGTTGCAAAAACCTGAAACGTCGGGATGTCTTTTAAAATGGGCAATCGAACTCAGCCAATTCGAGATATTGTACGTGCCACGGACCTCAATCAAAATTCAGGCCCTTGCTGATTTTGTGGCTCAATGCATCGGATTTCAAAAGGAGCTTTTGAAGGAACCAGTGCAGGAGTTGTGGAAGATATTCACAGATGGATCATCAAACGAGAATGGATCGAGAGCTGGGATCATACTAATCTCCCTAGAAGGGCATCAATTCCATACAGGTCTGAGATTCAGATTCGAAGCATCTAACAACAAAGCCGAATATAAAGCCTTACTTGCTGGACTGAGAGTGGCAAGGGAGCTCGTGGTTAATCAGGTGTTGGGAGAATATCAAGCTCGAGGTACCAAGATGGCGGCCTACCTAGCTAAGGTGAAGGGAGAGCTATCCAAATTTGAGTACAACACTGTTAAGCAGATACCTCGCAAGCAAAATTCTAATGCTGATGCTTTGGCAAGGCTTGCTACAACCAAAGAAGCTAAGACCTATAATGTAGTGCCAGTGGAGTTCTTGGAAAGTCCAAGCATGACAGAAGAAATGGTAGAGGTCGAGATGATCGACACAAGATCGACATGGATGACTCCCATAATGGAATACCTCACAACAGGAAGGCTACCTGAGGATAGAAATGATGCAAGAAAATACTATATCAAGCTTCGAGGTATGTGATAGTGGATGGGACATTGTACCGATGTGGTCATTCATAGCCTCTCCTACGATGCGTTCTGCCCGAGGAAGCTAAAAACATTTTGCAAGAAGTGCACGAAGGCTTTTGTGGAGATCATGCTGGGGGGAAAAACCTAGCATTGAAAATACTGAGGTATGGCAATTTTTGGCCCACTCTAACAAAAGACTCAATCTCGTATGTTCATAAGTGCAACAAATGCCAGCATTTCACCATAGTTTCTCGAGCTGAGCCAGTCAAGCTAACGATGATCTCATCCCAGTGGCCATTTGTGGTATGGGGAATCAACCTCATAGGATCCCTGCCTATGGGAAAGGGAGGAGTTCGTTACGCGGTGGTGGCAATCAACTATTTCACGAAGTGGGTGGAAGTCGAACCTCTAGCAACCATCACTTCAAAGAGAGTCCTAGACTTTGTGGTGAAAAGTATTATATGTCGAATTTGGCTTCCTAAAAATATCATGTCAGATAATGGGACACAGCTCGACAGTGATCTCTCCACTAACTTCTGTGAAAAATATGGCATTATTAAAAGTTTCTCCTTAGTAGCGTATCCGCAGGCTAATGGACAGGTCGAGGCTATGAACAAAACCCTAAAGGCGAGCCTAAAGAAGAGGTTAGACGAGGCCAATGGATTATGGCCCGAACAGCTCCTGCAAGTACTTTGGGGATACCAGACTTCTCACAGAACCTCCACGGGACATACCCCTTTTTCCCTAACTTTGGGAAGCGAGGCCGTCCTTCCAGTCGAAGCCATGATAGCCACTTACAGGCAAAGGACATTCAGCCAGGAACAGAATGATGAACTCCTTAACGCATCTCTCGACCTGATTGAAGAGAAGTGAGAGGAATCGCAATTATAGCTCGCCCATTATCAACAAAAATTCACTCGCTATTTCTACTAAAGTTAAGACGCGAAGATTTGGATTGGGCAACCTGGTTCTCCGAAGGGTCTTTCTGGTGAATAAGGATCCCAAGGACAGTGTCTTAGGTCCGAATTGGGAGGGACCATATCAAGTCGTTGAAGTTTTGCGTGAAGGAACTTTCAAGATAGCTCGGTTGAATGGGGAAATAGTCTCGCAGACCTGGAATGCCTTACATTTGAAAAAGTATTATCAGTAGTACCATCATCCATGTAAGGCTTATCTATAAAGCCATTTGATTAAATAATAGATGGGTTATTAAATAATTTTTCTTGTTAAGGTGGTTTTAAATATTTTTTCTTGTTAAGGTTGTATCAGCTAGTGTATTAATGTTTGTAAAAGCAACCGAGAAAGTTTCTACATTTTGGTTACTTAGGGGGCATATAACCAGAGGTTGGCCAAATTAAGATCACTGAATAAGTCTAAATTATTTAAAACCTTGGACGCAACCAGGTCCGAAACTTAGAAGCTTGGAAAATTGATTATTCAACAACCTTTTAAGTGCTCGAGTATTCAATAAACTTAGCACAGACTTAGTAGAAGTTATTTAAAACCCTGGACGCAACCAGGTCCAAAATTTAAAAGCTTGGAAACATTGATTATTCAATGGATTTTTAAAGTCTGAATTTTCAATAAACCTAGCGCGAACTAAATTTAAAATTATTTAAAACCTTGGACGCAACCAGGTTCGAAATTTAGAAGCTTGGAAACATTGATTATTCAATGGCCTTTTAAAGTCTGAATTTTCAATAAACCTAACGTGAACTAAATTTAAAATCATTTAAAACCCTGGACGCAACCAGGTCCGAAACATGGAAAGTTGGGAAAGTTGTTTAATATCAAGGGCTTTTTAAAGCTCGTGTTATCAATAAACCTAGCACGAACTAAGTTTCAATAAATTAAAAACCCTGGATATAATCGGGTTCAAGGCCTAATTCTTAACAGGTATGATACAAATCAAACACACAAAACTTCGATATAATCGAGCTCAAAGTATCCATCCCGATCTAAACATTGATTCCTAAAATCTCGAATATACAAGTCTAAGGACTTACAAACATGAAAGATAGTAAAGGAGAGATAAATAGATCAGAAAGTTAGATATATATTGAAATAAAGCAGGCATTATCTCGAGGAGAAAAACCTTGAACCAAGCCCGAAGGCAATTGTTTAATAAAAAAAATTGTTAAACAATTAGACAAATAAAAAAAGAAGAAGCTTTCATTGAGCTCCACCAGTTCGCCCAGCCGATTTGACCTCCTTGCCATCTCCCTTAGCTGCCTCAAAATCCTTACCAGTCTCTGACGGTTCTTGCAAAAGCCAAGCCTTGAATTTTTCTAGGAGCGGATCCCACAGCCCGGTTTCCATGAAAGAAAAGTTCCCATCTGGGTTGAAGGTCCAGCATTGGTATAACATCTCTTCCATGGAAGACAATGAGGTCGCCTTTTCTTCTTTAACTGCGGCCTCGACCTCGAGCAGTTTGGTTTTGGCTTCATCAACCTCGGACTGAAGTTGTGTAGTTTCAGCCTGGATGGTAGACAATGCAATCTTCGCAACCTGCTCACTTTACTAGGATGAGGTGAGAGTGGCCTTAGCATCATGCTCACTCTTTTGAGCGGCCGCCAAGGAAGATTTGGTGGCCTGCTCGCCTTCTTGAGTAACTGTTAGGGCAGTGTTGGTGGCATTTAATTCGGCCCGAAGCTCCTCATTTCTAGCCCTAGCCCGGGCTATGCTACGATATTGGGCTAGGACAGACTACAAAATAATAATACAAGTCAAAGATATACCCTTGATCATAATAATAAGGAATTTTTCACCAAGGAAAGATAAATTACAGTGAGGTTCATCCACATAGCTGACTCCAAGACATTCTCCTGGCTGTGGTTCTCGATGGTCCTTAGATCTCTCAAGCTAGCCTTATAGGCGTGCTCCACCATATGGCTCACCGTCTCATAAATGATGCCCCGAAAAGCTTCAGGGATCTTTTCTAGAACCTGGGGATCTACTGGAATTCGAACGGTCGGGGCTGGAACGGTGGGTGCTAGAGAATCAGCTTGTATTACTTGGTCCTGAGGAGGCACGAATCGAGGTGGAGGAGGAGGAGGAGGAGGAGGAACCCTAGCAGTAACAGTACTCACTAGAATTGATTCTCGGGTTGAGCTCGCATCTTTCCCCTTGGCAGGGGATCTGGAGGTGTTGCCCACAGCAGGGGGGTTTTCTTTGAGATCCTGAGCCTCTTTACGGCGGAGCCTAAGCCAGTTTTCTTTGTCTGAAAGGCGGTTCGGAGGTCAGGAGCTTTGGGTTGTTCCATCTCTTCACCTGAAAAGAATAAAAAGGAATTAGTTCGCAAATAAGGTTGTCAGAAATACACATAAGGAAAGAAAATAAACAAAGATCCTACCCTCTGGGCTGGGGGAGGAGTCTATTATCACGACCTCTGGCCTTGGAACTAATGGAGGAGAGGGAGAATCTATGGTTAATATTTCTGGGATCCTTAGTGGCTCAGGCTCAAGTCCTTTCTCAAGGATGGATTCATCTACATATTGTCTAAATCTATGAGCAAAGGCACCTTGGAGCAGAGAGGACCAGGTCCTACGGTTGGTTCCATACTCCTCAAAAATGGTAGATCTAAAGGTTAAAGTGTTGTCAACAACTACTATGCCCTTACGGTAACTACTGTTATGGCATACAACTAGGTGGTCTACGCATTGGAGCAGGGTTACATTACGATCTGGGTTTTAAGGATGACGACAGACGAGCTGATTTGGGTTAAATCAAACTAACCTAAAATCGGCAACAACCCTATCTAATTCCCTATAGGTGTATGGGTTACCTTGGCCAGATGGGCCGGCTGCTGCCCCTGATGCAACTCGTTCTAAGTCAGGTTCCCAGGCAGCCTCGGGAGCCCGCCTTTTCCTCACAAGAGGCACCTCATCCTCTTCTTCCTCCTCGCCTTCGGTTGCTGGCAAGGCCTCCTCTTGAGAGGATGGGAAGGTAGCCCGGGTCCTTAAGGCCAACGTTTGAACTTCGCCAACCAACTTACACACCAGCATCGTGACATCATTCACGACCTGGCAGTAGTCCTTTGCGCTAGGTGGAAGCCTAGACAATTTCTCTTATTGACCCCCAAGGATCATAGACTTCTCCGTCCTCGCAAATATGGTTGCACGAGAAACAAATTCAGTTAAGATATGTACAAAAGAAACACCTTGAAAGGAATGAAAAATGTCACGAGCTGAGATTTCAAAAGTAAGGAACTTACGAGGATGGTTAAAGTATCCATGTTCCCAGTTCCAGAACCCATTCGACATAAACAATAGGTCTTTGTAGTCGTTCGGGTGGTTGGGAAGCTCGATGACGGGAGCAGAGATAGGAAATCTTGTCAGATAGTAGTTACCGTCACCTCGCCTCCTGTGTTCCGAGCTAGCTTTATGGCAGAAGAAATATAATATATCTGCCAGAGTGGGGACCTCCCACTCATGCTTCAAAAACAAGTATTCAGCCCCGCCAAAAGCCTATAAGAATTTGGGGGGAGCTAAAATGGAGCCAACTTCACATAGTTCAAAAAGTCAGCAAAATATTGTCTAGGGGAAGAAAGGCCCCCGCCTTCAAGTGCTCACCGTTCCAAGCCGCGAAGTCGTCTTGGAGGGGGGGAACAGCTCCGTTCCCCTTCGAATGCAGGTCAGGAAAGGAGAGCTTCGGTCCCAACCTCTATGTTGCGGCTTAGCATGATCTTATTTACCCTCCCTTTGGTCGTGATCTTTGACACGATGCGTCCAACCTCGAAGTAGGCGTTGGGTTCAACCACCACCTCCTTCTCCACCACTAGACTGAAGTGGGGGATGGGAGACTCTAGGGCGATCTGCTTCTCCTTATTCGTTTGCTAAGCGGACAAACTTGAGGCATTCTTCTTGGGGGCGGTTTTCTTGTCAGGAGCCATCAGATCACCTAATGAGCTGAATAACCTAGTTAGTAGGAGACCTAAGAGGGTTTAAAGACTGACGTAGAAGTACGAAAGGGGGAAGGTTTACTTTTGTTATACGATCTGAGGTTAGCCTCAGCCCCATCATGTGACGCCACGCGATACCCTAAGTTACGCGCCTTGGTTTCCTAATAGACCCCTGATATTTTGGGATCCGTGTGTTAGACTCTAAGACACTACTTTCCTTGGGAGGCAGTTTAGTGCAAAACTGCCCAAGAAGCGTGACCTCTAAGCTATCTTGTTTGAAACCTAAAATCCCTTCATCTCCTTTATCCCTAATGGGTATTCTTTAAATTGATTCACCATTGAAATTATCTAGATTTACCCAGAAATTTCCCAGTTTTATGAATGTCGTAGTTCTAAAGATATTTTGGACTTACCCATTGAACCTAAGTCGAAGAATATTCGCTAAAATCGTTTAAAAATAGCCTAACAGTGACTACAGTGAATATTGCGGATGAACATGGTGAAGAACAAAAGTCTCAAATAAAAAAAAACTCTTAAAGTCAAAAGAGTGAGATACTTGCAGTGTATTTTTTTTAGGGTGATATATAGACTTTGCGAAGGGAAGTTCCTGAAAACTTCTAAGAAACTGGGTGTGGCGAACAATTTTTGGGAATTTCTAGAAAAGGAGAGAGGTTCGAAAGTGCAAAAGAGGAAAATGTTTAAATGAAAGGTGGTGAGGTTTGAAACTTGGCCATCCCTTTTATATGTAAATTATGTAAATTAATCTGGGCCATCTGTTTGGGTTAGTTCAAAATCTAAGGGCCAAGGTTAAATAGACAAAATGGCGGCAAAAAGGTGATAAGACAATTATTGCAGTCCTCGAAACCCGAACAGACGCCAATAGCAGTACACCACGTGTCCAGTACTCGAGTAGTGGGCAAACATGGTTTTGTGTAACAAAATACTAAAATCCCCTACTGTGTAGGTCAGAAAATGATGACGTCATACATGAGCAGGAGCTTGGGGGGCAAATGTTGTACCCTAATTTTAGCTCAAGTCATTCACTCAGTTCGGGTATAGCTGGAAAATAAATATATAGAGAAATAACCAAGGGAATGATATCTGCTTATTATCCCCGTAAGAAACTCCAGTTTCACATGGGCACGTGTGGTGTTAGGCGTCCTGGGTTTAACACGAGCTACAGACAAGAAGGTTGTGAAGTGTGAGCTCATAATATTCAAACGACATTCGAAATACGAGCTTGAAGGAGATGTCCAGCTCATGGTAATTCTGACATATCGCATACCCGTGAATCCCCTAAGCGGAATCCCATTATACGGTTATTTATGACCAAGCTGTCATATTTAATGTCCCAAATATTAGGATAACATTTTTTGTATAATCAAATCATATCTCAATATAAATGGAAACTATACGTATTAAATGTAATAAATATATATATGCGTGATTGACTCATGTGGTTACCCAAACCTGTCCAAGGAATTTCTCTATAAATACTGAGAATATTGGACAGGAAAATGGGACGATTATTCTGCAATACTAAACTCTGCCAAAATAGAGAGTGAAATAGAAATAATATAGACTCGTGGATTAGGTGGATTTTAACCACTGAATCACGTAAAAGATTTGTGTTCTTGTGAATTCATTTCATTTCTCCTTACAGATTATACTAAGGACTAATCTAACTTTCTATTTCTTAATACATTGTTGGCGAAAAACTGCGTCAACAATTATCATTAATAATATTTATGTAATTACAAAGTAATGTGTTATTTTAGCTCGAAGCAAGATAATTGGCTCAAAATTATAACTGATATATTCCAGCTTGAAGAATATTGCGATAAGCTCGAAAATGTGATTGAAAGTGTCATAAAGCAGTATTGAAGTAAATTACTCCTATTTTTAAGGGATTAGTTTAGATATTATCCTATTGACTGAGTTATTTGTAATTCAAATTCAAATAAAGATATTTGTATAATTCCTCACCCAAATCGTGGAGGAGAGTATATGTAACCAGGTCTATAAATACCCCGACCCTAGTCATTTATTTTTTACACACAAACTATTGTACTGAAACTCTGTGAAATTGCTTTCAATTTTAACAAAGTACTCTTATTAAAAGTGACACGTGGACTAGGTAGATTTAAAAACTGAACCACATAGAAAGCCATGTTTTCCCTTGATAATTATTTCTACTTAATTGCACTTTATTTTAGTTGACAAAAAAAATATGTCAACAGTTTGTTGCTTTCATTGAGAGCATTAATCACATCTACCTCCTACTAAAATTATTCTATTCATCATCGCAATGGATGCACCCGCTTCATATATCCCTAGATGTGGAATTGGACGCCTACTCCCAAGGCTATCTGAAGAGATCACACCATAGGCTGAAGAACACCATAGACAGGCTTACAAGCAGCCCATGAATGATGATCAGACTCCAGATGAAAGGAGTTCCTCCATGGCCCCACATGACCTGTGGCAGAGCTCGAGACAACCTTGCCAGGATTATTATGATTCTACGAGGGATGTCCCTATGGTGGAACTCGAAAACCAGCGACTACGAGAAAGGCTGGTTGAAGCCACCCGACTAAATGAGGAAATGCTGAGAAGGGTTTTTGAGGCTCAAGTAGCCCCCCAGAAAATCTTGGGGCGACCATGAGGAAGTACTAATGAACAAATAGTTGAGCAGAGAGCTCGCCAAGCGCAGACTAGGGGAACCACGACAAATCTTGGAGTTAACACTCCAGGGGTTTCATCTCAAAATCCTTTGCAAGAAAACAATAACCAGGCTAGGGAAGTGTCTGTAGACATTGGGATTAATTAAGAAACTCAATGAGTAGCTCGAACCAACAACCCAGAACCTCCAAGGCCAGCTCGAAATAGTAAGAGAACCCCACTGTCTCTAATTCAACATCCTCCATTGCCGATTAGGCATCCTTCACTAGCTCGAGACATTCCACAAAATGTCTAGGGAGGAAGGTGAGCTAGCAAAGGAATACCTCAAAGGCCAGCTCGATGTGCGAGAAGTGCCAACGGGGATAGAAACCCTAGACCAAGGCCTAGTCCAAGGAGCAGATATGAAGCCCAGACAAGGGAAAATCACGGGGCAAGGCAGCCCCAACATTCAAGTAGTCACATGTCTAGGTATCGAGCCACTGGGATAAGGATACATGTTGACCACCCACCTCAAAGCAATGCCCAGCAACAACAACAACAACAACGAATTATTAGTTTTGTTGAGGATAGTTATCGGACTAACATCCCAGATGTAAGTAGATCGGTAAGTGTGTATAACACGAGCCGAGGTATTATGATAATTATCTGAATAATGGTCCTGATCTTTGAGACCATTTAAACCAGAATCGATGGTAGTTTAATTAGCCAAACCTGGATTTGAGGGCTCATTTAAATGCCCAACAAGTAGAGCCTCTACCACCAGTATATAAGAATGTCTATAACCCCATACTGCAACAAGAAGTTGAAGTTCCTTTGAACAGTAACCAGCTCCCTTGGTACAACTACTACCTCCCATAGATCCAGTCTAAGAACAGACCAATATGCTCGAGGAGTAGTTTAGGCTCCTGAGGGGAGGAAAAAATAAAGAGAAGTCCTATGACTCGGATGAGGATCTTGAACCTTTTACTCTGAGTATTTCGAGCACACCTTTGCCCAATGGGTTCAAGATACCTCATGTGGCATCGTACGATGTCAGTACTGACCCATGAAGCCATCTAAGTACTTTTAACATCGTGATAAGAGTGAACAATGTTGTTCCCTACTACCGTCACAGGGGTAGCAAAGAGTTAGCTTGACATGCTCTGTTGACACTCAATATCGTCATAGGAACAGTTGTCTAAGGACTTCAAGAAGCAGTTTCAAGCTGCACAAAGCATCAAGGTTGAGGCGTCGTCTCTGGGTAATATAAAGCAACAACTAGGAGAATCTCTCAAGAAGTACATTGGGAGGTTCAACATTGAGGCTGCTCGAGCCCGGGATGTGTATGATAACACTCATTTGATGGACATCTAAGCTGGAATCATGTCAAGAAGTGCCCTTTGGGACGACCTGCAACGAAAACTAGTTCGAACAATAATTGAGTTTACAGAGTGAGGTCAGAGATTCATTAATGTAGAGGAGGCCAGATCAACATTATAGTTGGCACCTTCAGCCCCCATAACTATGACAATGAATACAAATCTGATAGAGAGCTCGATAGCTCAAACTATTTTGCCTCCTTCCAATGATAATTCTTCTAAGAGGATGAAAAACGAGGGGAATACCCCTGATGCGGAGGGAGGGAAGAAGAAAAAATGAGATAAATAAAGCTCCATATACACCGTGTATTCAAAGATGATGTAGACTCAGGAAAATATCTATATGGTGAATGAAAATTAGTTCCCATTTAGGCAACATAAACCTATGCGCACCAACGCGCCAAAATGGACCAAAACAAGTATTATAGGTTCGATAGGGATGTTAGCCACCTCTCTGAGTGCAGGCAGCTCCAAGACGAGATCGAGCATCTAATCTCACAAAGTTACCTTGGGCAGTATG
The DNA here is from genome assembly GCF_963169125.1 of Humulus lupulus. NCBI lineage: Eukaryota > Viridiplantae > Streptophyta > Magnoliopsida > Rosales > Cannabaceae > Humulus > Humulus lupulus. Next base: position 223,718,774 of record NC_084796.1, read on the forward strand.
TCTGGAATAGGGGAAACAACAAAGGTCAGACCCCACAAAATCAAAGGGTAGCACCACCTTAGCTTGTAGCACTGCCTCAACTCGCAGCACCACCAACTCGAGAAGATAACTGACCATCTTTGATAGATGGAGAAGATGTGATAACCATCTCTGGAGGACCACATATAGTTGGATTGAACAAAATTTCCCAAAGAGGTATGTGTAGGAATAGAAAAAAAAAGATGGTGCATCTTATGTTCTGGAGCCACGAGCTCCAAAACAACAAAGAGTTCTCAACCAATAATTTTCATCGAGGATGATGCCTCACATGTTCAGTTCCCTCATAATGACCCATTGTTCATTACTATTCAGCTCGCTAACAAGAGAGTTTACAGAGTATTGATTGATAATGGGAGCTCAGTGAATATATTGTACAAGACAACACTTGAAAAAATGGGCATGTTAATACAGGACCTCAAGGCATGTGCCATAACCCTATATGGATCCTCAGGGGAAGGAAATGAAAGCACATAGGACATTGAGCTCCCCGTAACATTAGAGGAATATCCGATTTCAATGACCAAAATGTCGGGTTAATAATAGTGGATACACCATCTGCCTACAATATTCTGCTCAGGAAATGAGCCCTGATCGGGTAGGGGACAATGACATCTGTAAGGCACTTGGCTGTAAAATTCCCAACACTAAGTGGGATTGGGACACTGAAGGGATATCAATTAGCAGCTCGGGAGTGCTACAATATTTCTATGAGAGGAAGAGGCCAACCTAGTGCACAAACATTGATCATAATCGAAGAAATAGCTGATGAAATAATTTTCAAGATCGAAAATGAGATTGATACTCGAATGTGTGAAGACCGAGCAAAGCTTGGCCCATAGGGTAACTCGATGAGGCCCAACGCGATAATAAGGACCCTACTAAAGTCATAAAGATCATGAAAAATCTTACCAAAGAAACAAAATATTAATTAACCCGATTCTTACAAGATAACCAGAATGTATTTTCCTGGTCACATTTAGACGTGATTAGAATCAACTCGATTATAATAAGCCATGCTCTTAACATGGAAAAAAAGGACGTTGCTCGATGATGAGAGGAGGCAAGCATTGAAAGAAGAAATTGACAGGTTAAAAGCCAACAATTTATAAAGGAAGCTTTCTATCTAGATTGGATAGCAAGTCTGGTTTTAGTTCCCAAACCAAATGGAAAGTGGAGGACTTGCATTGATTATTTAGATCTAAATAAGGCATGTCCTAAAGATTGTTCTTGTTGGGATTAGTACCCTTTAAAGCATATGTGTTGAACAATGTTTTATGAAATAAATAATTGAAATGAATTTTTGCATTAATTGATTGTTTATTATTATTATTAGAATAATATTGTATGAATATCAGAAAATTCCCAAATTCGTTATTGTGACTACAATCTTGTATTGGTTCGGGAGGATTACGATTGTAGGGAGTAAATTTAAACAGTTCCCAGTAAAACAAAGTTATATGGAATCTTTGGATTAAATATTGTAAGTACGGTTCACTAGTATTATGAATACATGTAATCTAGATTCGGATTACTGATGTAGTAGTACATCTTAGTGGAGGTACTTTGTATAAAGTGGTTATACATGAACGAGACCTGATATGTTATTATTAATTAATAATGTCGTTTACTTTATAAGTATTAATTAAACATATCAATAAGATGATCATATGCAAATTGATCTTAATCCTGAAGTTATTATGAACTTCTGTTTATGTCATATGAGTTCTTTGATTCACTCATTATGGTTTGTCAAAATGACACAGGCTGAAAACTTTTGTTTTTGGAACTCATTGATGTAAATGTGTAACATCCCAATTTTCCTAATAAGGCTTAGTGCCTTGATTATGGGGCTAGGAGAGCAATAATTGAATTTATTATGTGATTATATGCATGATTATGTGAATTATGTGAGTTATATTATAATATGACTATGTTTGCATGTTTAGGTGTATGAAGCATGCATGTGGGGTCGTTTCTTATTAAAAGGGCATTTTCGTAAATTTTGACCCGTCGATGGCTTATTTGTAAATCTATGTGTTATATGATTGAGACCACATTATTATGTGGATACATTTGAGTTATTCGGGACGAGGCAATCCTAGTGAGCAAATTAGAGGTTTAGTCAACACATGGTCAAATAACCGTCTCGGGGGTGAGCCCAGGGGTATTCTGGAAATTTAGTACATTATCGGGATTTATCAGGTAATGGGAAGTTATTTGATGATTACTTGGGGAATTATGAGGTGTTAATTAAGATTATCGGGAAATATGGTAAAATACTAAATTGCCCTCGAGGGCATTAGAGAGCAAGGAAATAAGTAGGGACATTTCGGTATTTTCATTTCAAGGAGTGACTTAGTCACTAGAGTACTTCAGCAATAGAAAACCCAAAAACGGAAACTCTCTCTGTCGGTAATCTCTCTCCCTCGTTTTTGTACCTTGGCTCCAAGAGGAATTTTGGGGTGACTTGATCATCTTGAGGCTAGGAGGGAGCTTGTAAGCAATTGGAACCTGCTTTGGGAGAACTTAGAGGCTAGTGGGCTTAAAGAACAACTAGGAAACAAACTAATAAAGGTAAATTCGAGTTTAAGTTTTGAGTTTCTAATGCTATTGCTGAATTTTGAGTTGTGGTTAAGTTTTGGTTTAGTTTTTGGTGTATTTGTGTTACCTTAAGCATAGTATTGAGGTTTTGGGACTCAATAATGGGTTTGGTACAACTTTGAGGTGAATTCTGTGAGTTTTGGCTCAGAGAAAAGCATTGAAAATATGGGTTCATTGGTTACGCCGCAGTGTTGTTCTTGGAGTGTCGTGGCCCGCATGAAGCCAGAGGCTGGGGCAGTTGTCTAAATCATCTTGGCATTGCGATGCATGTCCTATGGATAATAGGTTGGGGACTCTCTGATTTGAGGCGCTCCGTAGCCCTTCAGGGGTGCGCCGCGACTCTAGTAGGGAAAATTAGCCAAAAGAGGTTTGTGAGTGTGAGGACTCCAACCTAAGGGCTCGGGAAGGGTTTCACTACCTAGTTTAGTAGAATTCGAGGTCCTAGAGGCTAGGACTCGCTCTGAAAGCCTTTATTTACTCGATATTGATAGATATCATTTACTATTGTTGTTACTAGGGTACAACTAGGGCTCAGAAGGGGATCATGCTCTAGGGTCATTTTTATTTAGCCAGTGCTTGGACCAGAGGTAAGAAAACTGCACCCAAGACGTGATATATGTTATTAGGGCTTGGCTTGGTTGCTGAACATGGTTATGATTAGGGCCCAAGCCCCGGTGAATGAGCATTATTATGATTATGCCTATGATTGTTTGATTAAGCATGCTTGAACGCTCTGTATTTAGGTAATTGTTAAATGATGTATGTTTGTTTGCATTATTTGATTTAAAAGGATTGACGCATAAGTCAAGGGTGGCAATCGCGCACTGAGCGCTGGTCAAAAGACTTGGCTTATAAGCCAAGGGCCACAATAGCACGATGAGTGCTATTAACTTATAAGTCAAGGGCGGCAATAGCGCACTGAGCACAGGTCAATATGGTTAGGCCTAATTAGGAGCATGGTATACGCTTGACCGACCCTATGATCGCTTAGAAAATAAAGCACCAGATACGCTTGGCTAGCCTTAACTCTAGTTATATAGAGGATAGAGCTTTGGGCCCCAAGGTGACTCTATAGTCACTTATCCTAGGGTAGCGGACCCCGATGTGACAATACGGTCACCTATTCTCGGGCAACGGGCCTCGGTGTGACCTTGTAGTCAATTATTTGAATAGAATGCATGTGACGACCAAAAATTGTTAATAAGGCTTAAGGGCCTTGATTAGTGTGTCAGGAGGGCATAACTGGTATCTATGTGAATGAATGATTAAATGCATGAATATATGGCATGCATGACTAAATGAGTTTATGGATATGGTTAGATGCATGATTATGTGATAAGCATGCGTATATGATTATATGAATATATGAGATGCATGGCTATGAGTATTAGTATGCATGTAGGCCCTAATTAGGTTATAAGGGTATAATTGTAATTTTTGCCCGTTGAGGGCATAAACATGATTATTTGTGATAAATTGTTGTGACCACATTATTATGTGGATATATTTGCGGTTTGAGACTCAAGGAGATCATCGTGAGCGATTTAGTGAAAAAATCACAATGGGGATTTATACCCGGCTCGGGGGAGCCTGGGGGTATTTTTTGGAATTTGGGAAATATATTGGAGACTATTTGATACTAAGGAAATAATTGGTGATTAGTTAGGTGTCGGGATGTAAGCAGTAAATATTAGGGACACTGAAGGAATTAGCGGGAATTGGGGAGTAATGACTTAAATGCCCTTAGGATGATTTAATACTCAGGTTTAAAATGGGAGGGAAAAATAGTCATTTTGCTGGTTAAGAAGTGATAAAGGTGTTTTCTGCCTTTATGCACTTAGTGGAAGTTGTAGAAAATATTAGAACCAGGAAGAAGGAAAGAAAGAAGAAAAATATGGACTTTTTCTTCTCCATTCGGTTTGCTCTATTCCTCACCATTCCTTGTGAGTTTTGGCGCTGGAATCTTAGAGAAAGCTCAGGCTGGAGCTTGGGGCTAGAGACCTTGGTGAAGCTAAAGGAGTTAACAGGGATTAGCTACTCAATTGAGGTAAGGTTTAAAGGGTTCTGTTGAGTTTGCTGAACTTTGCTAGAATGGATTTCTAAACTTGAGTTTTGGATGGAACTTAAGGGAATTGAGCTTTGGGGATTGAGGAGCTAAGGACTGGAAGGATACTAGAGGCAACATAGGTTTGGGCTCTCCATAAAAGGTGAGGATTTCTGGGTTTGGTCATCTTGAATTGCTAGGTAGTTGCTGGTTTTCAGATGAGTTTTTGAATTCTGAGTTCAATGCTTGTTTTCTTTGCTTGATGATGCATGTGGTTAGAATTTAGGTTGTTGTGACATTTGGGTGAGGTGTAGTGATGGGTAGGCTTATTTTGAAGTATAGTTGAGGTTTGGAAGGGTTCCAAGGTGTTTTGGTTCGAGGAAAATCGAAGGAAAAAAAAACTATGTGCTGTAGGTCTGTGACTAGCGCCCTAGCGCTACAGCGCTAGGCTTGGGCTTCCTGGGCGCTTTTGGCTCTGCTTGTAGCGCTATAGCGCCCACTTTGTGGCTCTGTAGCGCTGCCCTGTTTCCAGTAGTGGGTTTTTGAGTTATTTCTTAGGTTTTTTGCCCGGGGGCTCGGGGTTTGATTCCACCACCCAGTTTGGTGGAGTTAGGGCTTCCCGAGGGCTCGTGATTGGTCCCGAGGTTAGGTTTTGGAATTGAAGTTTAGTGATGGTTCTAATTTATGGCTGTGACTAGGTGTAAGCTAAGGCTTGGACGGGATCTTGCTTGAAGGTCAATTTCGCTAATCAAAGCTATTGGAATCTAAGGTAAGAAAACTACACCCGATTATGTGGTTAGGTTGGGACTAAGTGCTCCCTATATTTGTATGCATTGTTATGTGATTGTGATGAACCATGTGAATATGATGGGACTAAGAACTCCCTATATTTGTATATGATGTCATGAGATGGTATTATGCCATGGGGACATATGATAAACGGCCTAAGAGTGCCTGAATCAATATTTGCGCACAGGACGCGACTCAGCCACTTGTAGCTGAGGACAGCTTATTAATCACTTAGCTCAGTTAAGCTGGCCGGAGTCAGTGGGTATAACACTGGGGGAGGCCTAAATGAGCTCAAGATAGTGGGTTAAACAGAGGGTGCGGCCTAAGGGCGCCGACCCTGAGTATTTTTTGATGGTTGTGATAAACTGTTGATTATGAATGTGATTATTGTTGTTAACCTGATGAATATGAGATGTTGATTATCTGGTTGACAAATTGTTAATTTGTCGTTGGTTATCACTGAATAGTTGAATGTTATGAATTGTTGAATACTTGGTTATGCTTGTGGAATATTTGATTATTGATATTGATCATGCCGTGACATTATGTTTTCTTACTGGGCCTCGGCTCACGGGTGCTACGTGGTGTAGGTAAAGGCAAGGATATGTTGGATCAACCATGAGTTGGAGAGCTCTTAGGGAAAGGTGTACATTGTCAGCTGCTCGGCCGCCACGGTCAAGGGTTTGTACAGGGACGAAAACCTAAAATGTGTATTTTTCCATTAGAGTGGCCTGAGTTATATACGACTTCTGGAACTTTTGTAAACTTGTCTTTTAAACCCTGTTTTGGGATCCCATGTACTAACACAATCATTTTATATGAAAATTATCTATTTATGACTAAAACCTTTTAATCTTTGCCTAATTATGCCTTTAGGACCATGTTTTCAACTATATGACTTGATTAGCAAGTCTTGCACCTTTATAATCATACAGTGTAACAGTGTTGGCTATCCAGAGCGTTACAACTTGATATCAGAGCAGTCTAGGTTTAAGGGTTCCTGAAGACTTGCTGGACATGTACACTTGTTGCTGAAGACAAGCTCGACTCAGGGTTTCATAATTGAATACATGAGATTTTATGCTTAATTACTTGAATGGAATATGAATGCATTAATTTGTGTGAGCAATAGGAAGCATGAGATTCTGATAGGGCCTGGCCTTTGACTGCTATGTGATAATATCGAGGCGTGCTGATTAGCATTGCCATTGCATGTGGATGGATATTTGAATAACTGTTTATATATTGATTATAAGTGGTTAACTGGTTAAATTGAATTTTCGTGTTTTATCTGTTTATTGGTATATGGAAAGCATGGTGAAATGATTATATTTAGTGGCAATGAAGTTGTTAATTAATGCATAGTAATGTGGATTGATGTTTGTTATGCTTTATATGCGTATGGCTATTGTGATTGTTTGGACCTGCCCGTGGAATGGTTCTGGATATGAACACCAGGGCTGAGGGGTTTAGTCAATAATGGTGAATGAATTCAAACTATTTGTGCTTGGAATGGTTAAATGGACTTGGTAATGATATGGTCGGGGTTGTAAGATAGGAGTTCGAACCCTCCATCTGCCCCTGAAGGTCACAACGAATGTTTGCTGGTATGTAAGTAAGTTGTGAGGTCTGATAAAGAAGACTAGATGGGTAAAATAACAGGTTTTTGTTTGGTGTAGTGTAATAGCAGGGGCACAAGTGTTGGTTGGCTTGAAGATACAGACAGACAAAAGTACTATATGAAAGGCTTTAGAGGCATAATTCCCTGGTTTTGAGGAAAGGTTGGAGTGGCCTAGGAATTGATTAGTGGGTGAGCATAGCTAATTCCATCCTTGGTTACATAAAGATGATAGGCTGTGACAGAGCAGTTGTGGCGAAAGAATGCACAAAAATGGTACCACAGACGTGGTTAGAGCTTCGGGGACTAGTAAGTTTATGAATATGGTTTAGAATGGTAAGACAACAACAAAGTATGTCGACAAGTTTGGTGAGTTAGTCAATCCACTTTGGAAGTTGACACAAGCGAATGTAACCAGAAATGATGACTCATTTAAGGATTAAACTCTGGGATGACCCAGAGCATCAGGGTCGCTCCGATGCAGGAGATTTTCCATCTGTGTTTGGGTAGCAGGGAGGACCATGGTATTTGAGATAAAAAGGAATGAGGTATGGAACATGAATGTCGAAGGACAAGAAATGCAAATGAAAGTATTCCCATTGGTGGAATTTGGTCAGGACAGATACTTAGTAATCAAAACAGAAGAGCCCCTGATAGTTCCTTGTCTCCTGGTTTTGACAGGAAGGGGTATAGTTTACAAGATAGTTGTCAGGACAGTGGGAGGCTTAGTGAAGTTATTCAGCATGCACCAGAAGCTGGAGATGCCATCTGGAAAAAAAAATACCAGATAAGGACACGTTATCTACATGGAATGATTCAGTACGTTAGGGCCGAGTAGGGATTGCCCAGGATTAGAGAATGGAAGATTGGAATGCCTTGTTATATTCGAAGCCCGAGGATAGTTCCTTGGAGGTGATCGATTGACTTGATAATCCTTTTTTTTTGTTACGTAATGGGTTGAAAGAGTTCGGTGTGGTGTATTCCCCAGGAAGGATTTCTATATAAAGTATATGCCACAAGGGTGTTATATGAGGGGTTTGAGATATTAGGGCTTGTTGGGGATGAATCAAAAACTTTTTAAAGAATAATTATAATACAGGTGGTAAAGGGGATTCATAGTGAAAGTAATTGAGCCTTGTTATAAACCTGGGTGAGAGTTAATTTGTTAAGAGACAACCATGGACTGAGAGGGACATCGCTAGAAGTATATAAGTTGGATTGAATGGAAACTGAAGTGATCAATAGGAATTCAGATGGGTATGTAAGGAGTTGTGGAGTACGCTTCAGAAGTCGGCTATGAACAGATTCAGTATCAGGGACAGTGTGAAGAATGGTATTAGGTTGGCAGAAAGAATTACTAGTTTGGCGGAGGGAGTATCTAGTTTAGGGATGGATTAGACAGAGCGTTGTACCGAGGAATTCATTGTTATCATCTGTTAAGAATGAGGAGTTAAATGCCCGGTTACAAGACATGACAATGTCTTCAGGAATTGATCTTCGATCTGGTTATTACCAGCTGTGGATCAAGGAAGGAGACATTTAAGGAATTATCACTTGTACCAAGTGGGGTGTGATGGATTACTAGTAGAGATTCTTGACTGACTTAGGCTTCAACAACATAGGTAAGTTCAACAAGCAGAGAGTACAGGAAGGATATGAATGAGTCACATCTGGGTTTGTCAAGGATGCATTGAACTACTTTCCAGCTAGAAGCAAAATGCGAACGACTACTACACTAACGATACTAAGACTAAAGAAGCAGGGTAACAGGTAAGGCTCTAGAAGGTGTCGGTTACAATCTCGCCAAGGGTATTCAAGGTCATGCTACAGGAAGAGAAGGGATTTGGTATGAAGAGGTTTAGTCAGAAGCCACAGAGAGATTACTGAAGAACGTCTGAAGGATAAGAAGCACAACGAGATTGGTGAATATGTCATCTACTACATAGGTATCTTTGGAGGATGGCCACATCAGAGATTAGAACAACAAAAGAATCTAAGGGTAGACTGAATGGACAACTTTGTGTCAGATTTTCGAAAGATGGAATAAGGATTGGTGAACACCTCGTGATATAGAATTCCGTGTGTAGCGAATGGTTACAAAAGAGTAGTGAGAAGGGACTTGACTTTGTTCTAAAAACATGAAACTGTAAGCAGCGCATCAAGTTTGAGACGCACCCAGATATAGAATGAAGAGATGATAGTTTGATCCTCGTGGTAGGCGAAAGATATAGAAAAATAGTCGGTGTACAGAGAATATTCAGTTGATAGTGAAGGTAGAGTGTAAGAGATTTGAGTGCTTGGTTGTTTATAAAGGAATAATTCTGAGACCGGGATCTGGTGAGACTTACTGGGTAATTTACGTTAGAACTCCTTGACTGTGTAAAAGGGAATTTAATTTGGAAGTCGATCTCTTATTGGGGAATGGTATGGTGCCGGTGTTGGATTGTGGATAGGTATATGTCTCGAAGGGTAATGAAATTCAGGAAGAGGATTTAATGAGAATGGTTAAGAAACCTACCATTGTGATATGAGTTAAGAAATAAAGATCGGGTGAGTGATTCGATGGAACTCGATGTTAAGGTGAAAATCCTAAAGATAACAAGGTATAGTAGTGGATCATTAGTGTGGACCACGTTGGACTATAAGTAGGGTAATTAGACCTGAAAGGTTATAATTCAGCAGATTGAGTTAATACAGTTTGGTTTGTATGAATGAGTGACATGGTGTGACAATTGATGATAACGGTTGAGACTCTTTAATTCTCCAGGTTCTGGAAAGAAATTAGAGAACGAAGGGGATAAAATTGGATCTTAAAATTGGTGGCTGTCTACAGATAAAATGGAAATCTAAAGGATTGATGACTATTTTATGAATGTGTAAGTGATCAGGATATTATGGAAAAGTATAATGCTTTAATGAATAGCCACAGTGATGAATGCTGGCTTGCAGCTGAGGTAACACATCATAAGATATGGTAAGATAGGAGGCATGTGGTGTTGATTCTAAGTAAGCAAACGAAAGACAAAGAGTATTATGGTTTAGTATTGGTTTGAGGGAAAACCAACGAAGTTATGAGAATTGTTAGGGCAGAAGCATCTGACTGTCTGAAAGGACAAAAGGGTTCGCAAGAATCAAGTGTCGAAACACGAAATTCCAGAGCGGGAGACTTGTAAGTCTCCAAGAAATTCAAGCTAGAAAGAGTATGATGGTATGAGGAAGAAAAATGGAGTTTGACTCCTGGTTTAACAAGAATTATGAGATCGAACCAAGAATGAGGCCAGGGGCCTACAAGTTTGTCTTACCCTGGTGTGGGTAATGGTTTATGGGTTTTATTGGTGCCAATAACAAGACGAAAAATGATCGTTGATGGGTTAAGTAGACTCTAGGATTCAGTAGAGTATTTGAAGTGAGAAAAGGTTAATGAGATTACAGTTATAAGATAAGATCATATGGAACAAGATTGACACTCTCATAGAAGTGTTATCGCGAGATCAAAGGTAAAGAATTGGACTTTGGAGTTGTGGTCAGAGGTATGGGAGTTGTCACCTGATGGGTGCTCGAGTAAATTTCGAGGACGAAATTGTTATAAGGAGGAGAAAGTTGTAACGACTCAAAATTTCTAATAAGGCTTAAGGGCCTTGATTAGTGTGCCAGAAGGGCATAATTGGTATCTATGTGAATGAATGATTAAATGCATGACTATATGGCATGCATGACTAAATGAGTATATGGATATGATTAGATGCATGATTATGTGATAAGCATGTTTATATGATTATATGAATATTTGAGATGCATGACTATGAGTATTAGTATGCATGTAGGCCCTAATTAGGTTATAAGAGTATAATTGTAATTTTGACCCGTTGAGGGCATAAACATGATTATTTGTGATAAATTGTTGAGACCACATTATTATGTGGATATATTTGCGGTTTGAGACTCAAGGCGATCCTCGTGAGCAATTTAGCGAAAAAGTCACAGTGGGGATTTATACTCGGCTCGGGGGAGCCTGGGGGTATTTTTGGGAATTCGAGAAATATATTGGAGACTATTGGATACTGAGGAAAATAATTGGTGATTAGTTAGGTGTCGGAATGTAAGCGGTAATTATTAGGGACACTTGAGGAATTAGCGGGAATTGGGGAGTAATGACTGAAATGCCCTTAGGATGATTTAATACTTAGGTTTAAAATGCGAGGGCAAAATAGTCATTTTGCTGGTTAAGAAGTGATAAGGGTATTTTCTGCCTTTATGCACTTAGTGAAAGTTGTAGAAAATATTAGAAGCAATAAGAAGGAAAAAAGAAGAAAAACAAAGACTCTTTCTTCTCCATTCGGTTTGCTCTATTCCTCACCATTCCTTGTGAGTTTTGGAGTTGGAATCTTAGAGAAATCTCAGGCTGGAGCTTGGGGCTAGAGACCTTGGTGAAGCTAAAGGAGTTAACAGGGATTAGCTACTTAATTGAGGTAAGGTTTAAAGGGTTTCGTTGAGTTTGTTGAACTTTGCTAGAATGGATTTCTAAACTTGAGTTTTGGATGGAACTTAAGGGAATTGAGCTTTGGGGATTGAGGAGCTAAGGACTGGAAGGATACTAGAGGCAACCTAGGTTTGGGCTCTCCATAAAAGGTGAGGATTTCTGGGTTTGGTCATCTTGAATTGCTAGGTAGTTGCTGGTTTTCATATGAGTTTTTGAATTCTGAGTTCAATGCTTGTTTTCTTTGCTTGATTATGCATGTGGTTAGAATTGAGGTTGTTGGGCCATTTGGGGTGAGGTGTAGTGATTGGTAGGCTTGTTTCAAAGTATAGTTGAGGTTTGGAAGGGTTCCAAGGGGTTTTGGTTTGAGGAAAATCGAAGGAAGAAAAAACAGGGTGTTGCAAGTCTGTGACTAGTGCTGTAGCGCTAGCCTTTGGGCGATACAGCGCTAGGCTTGGGATTCCTGGGCGCTTTTGGCTCTGCTTGTAGCGCTATAGCGCTACCCTGTTTCCAGAAGTGGGTTTTTGAGTTATTTCTTAGGGTTTTTTACTCAAGGGCTCGGGGTTTAATTCCACCACCCCGTTTGGTGGAATTAGGGATTCCCGAGTGCTCGGGATTGGTCCCGAGGTTAGGTTTTGGAATTGAAGTTTAATGATGGTTCTAATTTATGGATGTGACTAGGTGTACGCTAAGGCTCGGACAGGATCATGCTTGAAGGTCAATTTCACTAATCAAAGCTATCGGAATCTAAGGTAAGAAAAATACACTCGATTATGTGGTTAGGTAAGGACTAAGTGCTCCCTATATTTGTATGCATTGTTATGTGATTGTGATGAACCATGTGAATATGATGGGACTAAGTGCTCCCTATATTTGTATATGATGTCATGAGATGGTATTATGCTATGGGGACATATGATAAACGACCAAAGAGTGCCAGAATCAATATTTGCGCACAGGACGTGGCTTAGCCACTGGCAGCTGAGGACAACTTGTTAATCACTAAGCTCAGTTAAGCTGACCAGAGTCATTGGGTATAACACTGGGGGCGGCCTAAGTGAGCCGAAGACAGTGGGTTAAATAGAGGGTGCGGCCTAAGGGCGCCGACCCTAAGTATTATTTGATGGTTGTGATAAACTGTTGATTATGAATGTGATTATCGTTGTTAACCTGATGAATATGAGATGTTGATTATCTAGTTGACAAATTGTTAATTTGTCGTTGGTTATCTCTGAATAGGTGAATGTTATGAATTGTTGAATACTTGGCTATGCTTGTGGAATATTTGATTATTGATATTGATCATGCGGTGATATTATTTTTTCTTGCTAGGCCTCGGCTCACAGGTGCTACGTGGTGTAGGTAAAGTCAAGGATATGTTGGATCAACCATGAGTTGGAGAGCTCTGGGGGCAAGGTGTGGTGTAGGTAAAGTCAAGGATATGTTGGATCAACCATGAGTTGGAGAGCTCTGGGGGCAAGGTGTACATTGTCAACTACTCGGCTGCCATGGTCGAGGGTTTGTACAGGGACAGAAACCTAAAATGTGTATTTTGCCATTAGAGTGGCTTGAGTTATATACGACTTCTTGAACTTTTGTAAACGTGTCTTTTAAACCCTGTTTTGGGATCCCATGTTCTAAACAATCATTTTATATGAAAATTATCTGTTTATGACTAAAACCTTTTAATCTTTGCCTAATTATGCCTTTAGGACCACGTTTTCAACTATATGACTTGATTAGTAAGTCTTGCACCTTTACAATCACATAGTGTAACGGTCTTGGCTATCCAGGGTGTTACAATGCATATACGAGTAGAGTTATTATTGCTAGGCATGCTAATTATGATTCTGTAATGTGTTGTTAACTGCTTATGAACGTGTTTAAGTTTTCTTATTGAGCCTTGGCTCATGGGTGTTATATGGTGCATATAAGGGGAAAGGGAAGCTGAACCGGCCATGAGTTAGAGAGCTTCAATGGTAGCGTGTACATATGCAGCTTACTTGACCACCACGGCCGGGGATTCACAGAGGAACTAGGGTTGAACCCTAATTTTGCCGATTAGGTCGGCTCGTGTTGTAAATGCCCTTTTGAACTGTAAATTACTTTGTGAATATTTATTTTGGGATCCCATGCACGAACTTAAACATGTTAATGAAAGATCATTCCTTTTGACCAAATTTTTTAACCCTAATCCGTTAATCACTTTTAGTTACACGTTTAAGGCCACATGACTTGATTAGCGAATCTAGCACTATTTAAAGTACATAGTGTAACGGTCTTGGCTATCTAGGGCGTTACAAAATGGCTGGGCACATAATATACATATATGGAATCTATACATATTCGAGAGGAATTGAATAATGGTTTTCTTAAGGGTTGGGTTTTGGATTTGAAAGGTTATTGAGCTCAAATTCATAAATCAATTTTTCAATTAACCTTCACTAGTAAAGTTAATGGTACTTAAGGAAATGAGATATTATTAAAGAGGTTAAACGGTAATTAATTCCTACTTTAAATTATGAACCATTAATAGAGGATTTGATTGTATGTTGTGATTAAATTAATGGACACTTTTTATACTTAAATGTACTCAATAAATAAATGTCTATAATTACAAGAGTGAAGTCTCATATTTTTAGTGGAATAATATTGAGATTAATAAATTAATGTTATTATATTAAAGAGTTTTAATTAATGATCCAAATTTATTAGAGAATGGAATTATAGGTTCATAGGTCCTTGGGATGGCTCTATCAACACTATTCAAGGTAAGAGTTGAAATAAGAAAAGATCAGGGAAATGACATATTTGGAACAAATTTGTTCTTTAGGGTCAAATATGTAATTCAGACAAATTATTTAATTAATATAGCAATTTTTGAAATTGGAATTTTAATTAGAAATGAGTTTTTGAAATTATATTGTAACATCCCAAAATTGCTAATGAGGCTTAGTACCTTGATTAGTGTGCCAGGAGGGCATAATTAGATTTATTTGTGAATTATGTGAATTTAATTGAATATATGTGTGATTATGTGAAATATATGAGTTATATTATGATATGACTGCTTATGCATGTTTATGTGTATTAATTATGCTTGTGGACCAATTTTCGTTAAAATAGGCATTTTTCGTAATTTTGACTCGTTGATGGTATAATTGTAATTATATGTGTTATGTGATTGAGACCACATTATTATATGGATATATTTGCGATGTTTGGCTTGAGTTAACCCTTTGGAGCAATATGGCAGAAACGTCGCAACAGGGATTTATATCTGGCTCGGGGTGAGTCAAGGGGTATTTTGGTAATTTTGCATATGTTGGGAATTATTGGAACATTATTGAGGGAAATATTAATATTTGGAGGATTTTTTTATTTATTGGGATTTAGAGTGTTAATTGAGGTTTAGTGAAGTTTGGGGAAAATTGACTAATTTTCCCTTGGGGATGCATTGAAGTGGGATTTTAGGGTGAGGGTAAAATGGTCAATTGACCATTGGCTTAGGCCCAAGGCAGCTGCAACCTTTCCCACATCGCCCATTCTCTCTCTATCTCGCCCCCTTTTGCTTGTTCTCTCAACTTGTCAAGGAAGACAATTGAATTGGAGGTGAATTGATGAAATTGGAAGCTAACCTTGAGGAATTAAGCTGCAAAGTGGGAAGGTTTGGAGATTTGAAGAAACAACCAGCAAAGGATTCAACTGCAATTTTTAGATTTGCATAGCTGAGGTATGAAATTCTCAAGTTTTCTAGGTGATCATCATGTTCTTGAGGTTTATGGATTTTTGATTGATTTCTGAGTTTGAAGTGTGCTGACTGATGTTTATGGGTAAGTTTAGGTGAATGGTAGGTTTAGGAATGCCTATGTAACTCTTCATGCGCTGGATTGTTGTGAATTGAATGTTGAAATTTTGGATTTGTGGGGCAAAGTTGAGTTGAAACTCAACTGTGGTGAATTGTTATTTTGTTGTGTTTTCGGTAAGTTATGGGTAGAGGGATGATGGAAAGTAGTTATAATGATGTTTTGAGGTAAAAAATATGTGTTTAAGTTTCTAGAAAACTGCTTGGAATTGAGGATTTGGTGCTAGGAGTCGCAGGGGCTCGGTTTGGGGAAGAACACAAGAACCTGGGCTCATTTTTCAGATTTCTGGCGACCTAGCGCGACCACGCTAGGTTGGGGCACGATCGCGCTGATGTCCCAGAGAGTGGGAATTTTGAATTGAATTTTGGTTCTGGAGTTAGTGGTGCGACCGCACCGAGCTAGAGCGAGACCGCACCAGTGCCCCAGAAGCTCCAAATTTCTGTGGGCGCGACCGCGCCAGGTGCTTCGAAAAGTGGTTAGGCTGATTTTTAAGATTTGGGCTCGGGAAGTTCGAGAATCCGTTTGGGGGACGTTTCTAACGTTCTGACAATTGGGAATAGTAACTCTATAAGTTGGGGTTCAGAGTGAGCCTCAAGATGTGGATTAAATCCCTAATAAGAGTATGCTTATGTTGTGACTAGATTTCTGCAAGGCTTGGGATTGGGATCGGGACCACAGTTGAGGTTGTTTCATCATTCGCATGGAACTCGAGGTAAGAAAACTGCACCTGTGTTGAAATTAAGGCTTAAGCCCTTTGATTGAATGTGTCTATAACTTCGTTTGGAAATGTTTGTTTGAGTATGAATAATTATGCTTTATGTAGTTGTGTTATGTATGCAATGTATGTCTGTTTATATCTAGGAGTGCGATACGCACTTGTACGACCCTATAGCCACTTGAAAAGAAACTAGAGCGTGAGTTACGTTTGTCAGGCTTTATAGTCGTTTGACCGAAGCAGGTGCAATGTGCGCTTGGGTGGCCTATGGCCGCATAAATAGATTGATTATTTGCTTGAGCGTTGTTTATAATTACTAAGAAGGCTATTTATAATTGTAATTTGTAGATTGTTTGTATCTTTAATTGAGTTTTCTCGATGGGTCTTGGCTCATGGGTGCTACGTGGTGCATGTAAGGACAAGGGGAAGTTGGACCAGCAATGAGTTGGAAAGCTTCGGGGCAGCATGTACATATGCGGCCTGCTTGATAGCCACAGTCGAGACTTCTTTTGTATATCTAGGCTTTAGTGGTTTTGCCACCTAGGTCGACTATTATTTACTTTGTTCATTTCCTTTGTATCAGTTATGAACTTTTTTTTTTGGGGATCTTGTGCATGTATTAAATCTTTTAATGAAAAATAGTATTTGTCTTACCAAAAACTTTTAATACCAAATTTGTAATTAACCCTAATTACACAGTTTAGTCCAAATGACTCGCTTAATGAGTTGAGCACTATTTTAAACACACAGTGTAACGGTCTAGGATTAGTAGGACGTTACATATATTATTAAATTAATTGGAAATTTCAAAAATGGCATTTAAATAATTAAGATAATTAATTTTGAATTAATTAGTTTTATTTATTTAAATTATGTGAAAAGATAATTTTGATAATTCAAATTGAATTTGAATTTGAAATGATATTTATTCTTTAATTAATATGATAAGATAAGTTATCATGTTTAGATATTTTTTTTGAATAAATAATAATTAAAAGAAAGTAGATGGTGTGTAACAAGGTCCAAGAATGGATCTTGATATTTATTTTATTTATTTAATAATTAGTTTATAACTATAATTTTGAATTCAATTAATTCTTTTATAAAACTATTAGATAGAAATTGTTTCATAATACGCTTAAAAAGAGAGAATATTCTAGAGAGAAAATTCTAAGATTTTCACATACAAAAAAATATAACGTAATATTTTCCTATCCCTGAAAACTGTCTCAGGCCTAATATTCCAAGATCTCATGAGTTGGGTACATCTTGTGAATCATAAATTTTCCCGCCATTACTCTACGTGCCCACACACATCTTGAGGTGTAGAGGTACATCTTGGATGATCTTGATTTGAGTATTCAAAAGGCTGCTTTGGATTGGATGTTCATCAGAGGTACTAAAAGATAACAAGTATTCTTGATTATTCTACAACTGGTAAATCCTCATCTTTTTATTTCTTTATGATTAATGTTTTGCTTATTAATGAATCCAGTTATTTAAAAATTGTTTAAATAATTTTTTTTTGAAATCTCTGGGCCCACCACCCCATGCTTTCCGCTGCGCATATGGTAAACAGTTACCAACAGCTTTCCGCTACCTCGGATTGATCAGCTTGTAGATGCTACCTTAGGGCACAACCTAATGTATTTTATGGATGCATATTCTATATATAACCAGGTAGCAATGCATGCCTTGAACCAGGAGAACATGAGCTTTACATCAGATAAATGATTATATTGTTACAAAATGTCATTTGGATTAAAAAATGCTGGAGCTACATATCAAAAATTAGTAAATCGAATGATCGTCGAGCAGATAGGAAGGAACATGGAAGTGTATGTGGATGACATGTTAGTCGAATCCAAACACTTCAATAATGTTGACGGTAAGAACTCATCAACCAATTTAGATCAAGAACTTTTTGAGTTGTAAAAGAAGTGAACTTAAACTAACTAAACTTCAAGCAAACTTCCTTATGATTTCAAGAACACAAAAAGTAAATGCTAGAATTCTGGAGTGAAAAATAGAGAGAATGTTGAATATCTGTTTTTATTAGCAATAACTGGTTACAAAATTCTCCCCCCAAAAATTCCCCCTCTTCTAAAGTGAAAGGAGGCCATATTTATAGTAGAGCACTATTGGCTCACTGTACATGGTGGTCCTTGGGGACACGACCCTGTATATGCAACCTACAAATGGTAGTGGGGCAAGGATCATGGTGGTCAGCTTCAGTACACGCCAAGGGTCTGCGAGTGCACCTCAACTCTAGTACCTGGTTGTAGCTCCACCACCTGTTTAGTACAAATGTCAGAGGTTGGCTGGGAAGGACCATATCAGGTACCTTACTCGTACGACCACTACTTGTCTAGTGTGGAGATTAGGGTCAGATACCTATGGTCTTCAGAGCTGTACCCCCGTACGTACTTTGTACTTATACGATCTCTTTGAGTCATGTGTAGGTTCTTACCCTCACAAGGCATCCTATCCTCTTAACCTTTGAATGTTCCTCCTCTGCTCATATAATTGCTCCACTGGTGACATCTGCCATGGAAAGCAAGGTGTTGTGAGCCTGCATGTAGTTGCTTGGTGCGCGAGGCGAGGGTGCAGCTACTTGGCGTGCGAGGCGCGAGACGTGGGTCTCGCGGGGTGCACCTACTGGGCACACGAGGCGCGAGACGAGGGTCTCGCAGGGTGCACCTGCTGGGTGCGCGATGCACGAAACGAGGATCTCACGGGGTGCATCTGCTGGGTGTGCGAGGCGCAAGACAAGGGTCTCACGAGGTGCATCTACTGGGTGTGCGAGGCGCGATATGAGGGTCTCACGGAGTGCAGTTACTTGTCGCACGAGGCACAAGATGAGGTCTCGCAACAGTGTAGGTGCTTGGCGCGCGAGGCGAAGGTCTCGCAATGTGTTGTATCTTGGTGAGACAAGGCACCATGTGGCTAACGGGGCTCCGCCTGGTGAGGCTTCCCAACACATGTCTAGGGGTGTGGGCACATGTACGTATTTGGGCCTTTATGGGACCTTAGCATGAGATGTGGGTCTTTTACCGGTGTAGAATTTTTAGCATCCACACTTTCCCCCCAGTTTATGAGAGGGCCTTTAGGCGCTCTAGTAGACTCTTCGCTATGGTGTCTTCAAAGTATAGGTGGTGTTAGTGTGTTTCTTTGCTATGGTGGTATGTAAAAACACACTTTGGAGGTGGTGATCCTCATGATCCCTTGAGATTGAATGTGAACCTATCTTTTGGCTTCGTGGATCCCAATGTGGGTGTTTGGCTTCAATTTTTACCATAGATCAAGCATTGGATTCAATGGCTAGGAAGAGTTTGAGCCTCCTACAAATAGATCTTTTCCTCAAAGACAATTGCTACACTTACTTCTTATAGCTTGGTGGTTCTTTTGTCTTCAAAACTTCCAAGAGGTGACTAGTTCTATCCCTCACAAGGGCACTTTGTCTTTCTTTTCTCTTTTTTCTTTTATATGTAAATATCAGTATATGTGCTAGGACACTAACACATCTATCTCCTTTCTTTTTGTAGGCATGTACCTTCGGCCCCTGGTATTTCTGCAGCTGCGACGGTGCGCGACTTTACCCGCTCAAGGTATGCCTTCACCCTTTCTTGTGCTTAATGGGTCTAAATTAGCGTTACTTGAGAAGGGTTATCTCGGCCGGAGCTCCTCGTGAGCTAATTTATGTATATGTACCCGTTAGCACATATACCCTCCCTTGCACCCTGTAGTTGGTTGTTTCGAGAACTTTTGTCTAGAGGTTTTGAGCTTATTCCTTTGTGTTTTTTCGTACACTTTCAACATACACTTGCACCTATATCACCAACAAGATGCAACTTTATGGCATGTGAGGGGTCGTCTAGCATTCTTCCGGGGGTCGAATTTGTAGACTTGTCCTCAGACTTGGGGTCCCTTGAAAATAACCCTTACCAAAACCACGACACCTTGAGGAGGGCCCGTATATGTCACCTTGAACGCATGGCCGAACTTAGGCATAAAATATGGCTTTGAGGGGTGATGGAGTCCCTTTCTCCTTTGATCTTAAAAATCACATTGCAAGACTTAGAGTGAGCCTTCTTGACCTACAAATGGAGCTAGAGTTCAAGGAGGGAAAAGTCCCTCCTGAACCCTCAGCCCCGTGTTCTCCCTACAGTAGCCCCGAGGTCACCCCCGGTTCCCCTCAACCCTCACCCATGTTTGATGCTTCCACACCCAATGCCCCGGCAGAAAACTCACGCAAGAAGAAGAAAATGGAGGGTAAACTGCTTTGTTTTGACCTCAGCTTTTTCCTTTAGTTTTGTAGGCATGTCAAAGAGAATGAGACGACATGTTTCTCCCGAGAAGTCGGACTTCGGTCCTTTATTGGCGTCCCCCATCATTTCCCACGTGTCAGAAACCAGGCTGCTAGAGTTGTTTGAGAAATACCACATTAGTAAGTAGTACAAGCTATATGTACCCTCTAATAAATGTCGGGCTGATAATCCCCCCCAGGGCTATGTCGCTATGAGCGAGCATACTTTGAAGGTGGGTGGGACCATTCCCCTGCACCCGTTCTTTGTCATGGTCCTGAATCACTTCGACCTTCCTCCCCTTCCGCTAGCACCCAACAACTATTTGACCTTAAGCTGCCTGTATATGGCGTTCATGAAGCTTAACGGTTGCACTCCCACGGCCCAGGAGGTGCATTTCATGTACAATCTCATGCCCACTCCTAAATCTAAGGGATTCTACTTTTTACAAAAAGCCAATTCTCAGGTCTCCTTGATAAAGGGTTCCGTTTCTAACCGGGGTTCATGGAAGCAGGACTTTTTCTTTGTGAAAGGTCCCCTTTCTATCCGCGAACATTTCCGCTCATCTCCAAGTAAGTACTTCAAGTCTTTCCTTTTATATTGAGTTTGTTATTGTGAAACTTATACTCATATTGATAACTGAGTTGATTTTTCAGAGAGTTTTAGTATCCTCGACGTTCCTGAGTCGGAGGCAGTGCCGGTAGATGTCTCCCTTGAAGAAAACCCTGCAACAAAAATGGATACCCATCTAGTTACTGTGGCCAACCTCAATCACTATGGTCTATCCAGGGTTTCGGAGCCCGACTTGCTATGGAACATTTCTAAGCGAAAGAAGAAGGCAACTCTGGCGGAACCTCACTAAAACGAGGGTGATGTTGAATGGGTGCCTAAGGAGGCTTCACCCAAATCTAAACGTCTAGCTCGGCTATCTCTAGCCTCCAGGGGACGCCCCTCTTCTGCTCTTACAGACTGCGACACGACTTCTCATTCTAGCAGTCCATAGACCATGCAAGGGCGCTTCATTCTACCTTCCTTTGATGATTTTGACAATCTTCCTTGTGCCCCCACTAGTCATGGCTATTCGAGGTACCCTTCGTCAGATGTTCCTGCGCCTCATCCTCACTCAGTGACTGGGTCATCTATCCTTGCTCACCTGGGCGATCCTAATTTGGAGGGGACATCCTAGGTGGGTCACACATCAGCCCCTTATGTGCGAAGGTATGCCCGAATAGCCGAGGGTATCCCCGAGACCGAGTGGAGAAGTCTCAAGAATTTTACCATGGCGGAGCTTGGGGAGACCCTTGTGAACTCCACAACTTGGGTGAGTTCATGCGCCTTACATTAGTCTTTTTTGTGTTTTGGGTTCCTGGTTTGCTCACTTTACGCTTCCTTGCAGGCTTCTTTGGTGGCTCAACGCTTTGTAGACTTGGCACAGAACCTATCTTCATCCAATGCTGAAAAGGATCGTTTAGCGGTCAGAGTTCAGGAGCTTGAGGGACAGCTTGCCGATGTCAACCTCATGCTGGAGAAAGCCCTAGCGAAGGCCTCTTCATCATCCAAAAAGAAGAAGAGAGAGAAAGCTAAGGCAGAGGCGTTTCAGGAGAGGGTCACTCTCCTGGAAGCTGATTTGGCAGAGGTTGAGTACAAGTTCGTAGAGCACACCCTTTATGGCATGTGGAGGCAGAATCCTAGTTTTGACTTCTCCTCCTTTGGTGACCATGCCGTTGCCAAGGCGGCTGAGTAGAATGCTCGCGACGGGGGGCCTTGAGATTTTGTTTCTACATTTTTATTTTTCACTTCGATTTGGTTGTATGCTTATTTGAACCTTATTATACTGGAGAGGTTTCTCCAGGTTTTTTTCTTTTTCCTTCAGGAACTTTGTTAAGTCCTGTTGTGGTTGGTGCCGACTTTATCCTGCAACATTATCACGACTTTGTTCTTATATATATATGTGTGCGTGTGTGCGTGTGTGTGTGTGTGTGCGTGTGTGCGTGATCATTTGTTTTTGTTTCTTTATGCTTGAGGTCCTTTTGAGCCTACTCTTGTATGCAGGAGCCAAAGGGGTTCGATAGGTCTCTCTTTTTTCTAATAACTCGTTGATACTTTATTTGGACCGGTAGTAATGGTCTCTTTGGTGCACCTTGATTGTATTTGTAAGGATATGTTGACCCTTTGGGTTATAGCTATCCTTTTATATATTTTTGCGCGCGCTTATTATTTTTTGCGAGAAGCGTCCTTCGCGTCATTATGCATAGTACTATTTTTATAAGGGTCTCTTTTAGGACCCTTTTCGGCTAGACGGCTTGGTGGCTGCTCTAGGCTTATTGGTGGATGCTCTTCCTGAGGACTTTCCTCTCGTGAAGGTATCAGCCTTTATTAAAAGGTTCTTCCTGTAGGCCCTTTTGACTCTCTTGATGTTTATAAGGGTAGCTAATCCTCCTGAACTCAAGAGATGCCTTGCAAGATTTCCTTCTTTATTTTTTTTATAAGGGTCTCTTTTTGGATGCATACTATGCCCCCATTTGGTTCGCGAGATTTATCTCGTCGGGCACTTTGATCATTTTGTTCATGCACTTTGATGATTTCAATTGGTGATAGGTACACGAGAGTTAGATACGTACTCACGTAAATGAGGAGTGTGACATGCCAATAAGAAACATATTCATTAAAAATGAGTAGAGTACACATGTATCTATGGCAACATTGTTCTTACTATATACCAGGGCAACCAGGTTACCCCTCTAATTCATAGCTGCTTCTAAGGGGAGGACTCACAACTATGTTGGGGGGCTAACTATGGTAACCCTTTTGATTTATCATACTAAAAGTGGAGCTTTACCCGATGTTCCCTCTCAGGCGCATATGCACAACGATCGATTTTGATCTCCTCAGTAACTCTGGGATTTAACTTGTGCGGGTTCGTGCTCCCATGCACTACCATCACCATAGGTTATGGTGGTCTCATGGCTGTGCGGAGGGACGTGTTGTAACATTCCCTTGCTTATTTCTGTTTCCCCTTTGACGCTCGCTAGCCCCCCCTCCCCCCAAGAGTTGGGAATTTTATGGCCAAGTGGTATACTGAGGTTATCACATTCAATTCTCTCAGGGAGGGTCTCCCTAATACCACATTGAAGGCCGAGGAACAGCTTACTACGACAAAGTTTGTCATTACAGTGGTTTGTCTGGGCGGTTCTCCCATGGTGAGGGCTAACGCGATTGTGCCCAGTGGCTATATCGAGTCTCCTGTAAACCCATACAGGGAGGAGTTATAGGGCTTTAGGTTCCTAATGCCCAGTCCCATCTTCTCTAAAGCTGGGCGATGTAGGATGTCTACGGAGCTCCCATTATTTACCAGAACCTGATGCACCTTCATGTTAGCCAGCTATACACTTAATACCAAGGTGTCATTGTGTGGAAAATTCTTACCCCGTACATCTTCTTTGGTGAAGGTTATTGAATCATTTTCCCCTTTAAAGTTTTTCGGGGGTCGTTGTTCTAAGCTTAACATGCATGGGGGTGGACTTCCTCTAGCTTCCTTGGCGTATCTATCTCGCCCCTTTCTCGATTCTCCTCTGAATCTTGGTCCTCCGAAGATTTTCCTCACCTCTCCTTGAACCTCTGGGGTTACTTCCTATGCTCATGGAGAGGGTGGTCTATCATCTGGTCTTTCATTTTCTCTTCGGACGTATCTACCCAAGTGCCCCCCTTCGTATGAGTTCTTCAATTTCCAGCTTTAAATGAGTACATTCCGCCGTGGTGTGGCCAATGTCTTTATGACACTAACAGTACTTTCCGAGATCTTTCTTTGACCGATCTCTCCTCATTGGTGGGGGTCCCCTGAAGGGGACCTGATTCTCGTTCGCTACGAAGATATGTTCCCTAGTATGTGTTAGGTCAGTGTAGAAGGCGTGGGATGTTTTCCTAGGGTTACCTGCGTGTTTGTCCTTCCTCTAGTGGTCATCTCTTGGCCCTTCGTACACTATTTTATTTTTTGCTTCATTCGAACCTTCAGGGGCTGACGGCTTGACAAGTGATTCCTTCAGGTTCTCATGGCCATCTTCAACTTGAATGTACTTTTGTGCCCATTCGTAGAAATCGTCTAAGTCAGTGACCTCCTTCTTTAGAATGTTATCCCATAGCTTACTACCCGGGCACACCCCAGCTGTAATGGCCATTTTTAATTCCCCACGAGTTAGGCTTCCTACTTTGGCTGCCTCCATATTGAACCTATGGATATAGCTCTTCACGCTCTCTTCTTCTCCTTGTTTCACATTACCAAGGTTGGTGCCTGGCATAGTGTAGTCACGTACAACATGATGTTGCTGGAGAAATTCGTCAGAAAATTGTTGCTAAGACCTGATGGACCCTAGCTGGAGTCTTTTGAACCATTTGTATGCAAGACCCTTTAACGTGACAGCAAAGCAGTGGTACCTAGCTCTACTATTAATTCCCCTCAACTTCATTAGGTTATTGAATGCGTCCAGATGGTACTTCGGATCTGTATTTCCCTCATAAGGGGTCATGTGAGGCTCTTTGAAGTTGGCTAGAAGCCGAACGACTTGGATTTCCCTAACGAAGGGTGATTCATAATCAAACTCATCGTCGACAGTGTTCCCCCCAGACGCGGTGATTATCTTGCTCTGTAGGCTGCTTATCTTGGTATCCAAATCTTGTCTCCTTTTGTTCAAGGAGTCTCTCAAGTTGGATGGATTGGCATTTTGTTTCTTTTTTCCTTCCGGAGGAGCCACAAGAGGCGTGGTCCTCTTGTCTATCCTTTTTCTATTGAGTTCTTCCCTTAAGTCTAAGGGTGTTTCCCTTGAGGTGACCCCAACTTCGTCTTGAGGGTTAGCGTCGTTCATCCGCTCTGGCCTCTTAGGCTGTTTCGTCCGTCCGGGGAGTTCATGCTGATTAGGCTGTGGGGTATTGCTAGAGGAGGGTCAAGTCCTCCCATCATTTACAGGGCTTGTGGTTTCTCCTCCTTCATGGAATTTTTCCTTTCGCCTAGGAAGAAGCATGCTTGACTTTCCTTGTAGTAGGCCATTCAACACCTCTTGTATATTCTCTAAGGTGGTTTCTAGCCTTTGATTCTTTTGGTGTAACTCGCCTATCTCCTCTTCGTAGAATCGAGTCCTAGAGCTCGATCTTATGGAATGTACTAAGGGACTCTTGTCTGGTCTACGCGTTGATGGACCCAGTTCTTGCTGGCCGGAGTTCGTTACCCGCGGCGACCTTGGGGGCAGAAACGCTCCGGCACCCCCCTTAGGGGCAGCTGCTGGACATGGACGGTTTCCATCGGGGTGAATGGCTGGGGATGAAGCCTCCCTTTCATCTTTAGGAGCCCTAGGCTCCTTTGGTGCATCCATATTTTCAGGTGGTGGAGGATTCCTCATGGAAGCTTTCAGCTGTTCTCCGTCCAAGTGGACCTCAACCTCTCATGGTTCTCTGAGACGCTTGGAACGTCATGGCATCTTTCTCTACCGGAATCAATAGAAGAACAATGGCTTGACACTTATCCTTTCCATAGACAACACTAAACTGTTGACGGTAAGAACTCGTCAACCAAGTTAGATCAAGAACCTTTTGAGTTGTAAAAGAAGTGAACTTAAACTGACTAAACTTCAAGCAAACTTCCTTATGATTTCAAGAACACAAAATGTAAATGCTAGAATTCTGGAGTGAAAAATAGAGAGAATTTTGAATATCTGTTTTTATTAGCAATAGCTGGTTACAAAATTCTCCCCCCAAAAATTCCCCCTCTTCTCAGGTGAAGGGAGGCCATATTTATAGTAGAGCACTATTGGCTCAATGTACATGGTGGTCCCTGGGGTTACGATCCTGCATATGCCACCTACAGATTATAGTGGTGTAAAGATCATGGTGGTCAACTCCAATGCATACCAAGGGTCTGCAGGTGCACCTCAACTCTAGTACCTGGTTATAGCTCCACCACCTGTTTAGTACAAATGTCAGAGGTTGGCTGGGAAGGACCACATCAGGTACCTTACTCGTACGACCACTACTTATCTAGTGTGGAGATTAGGGTCAGATACCTGGGGTCTTCAGAGCCATACCCCCGTACGTACTTTGTACTTATACGATCTCTTTGAGTCATTTGTAGGTTATTACCCTCACAAGGCATCCTATCCTTTTAACCTTTGAATGTTCCTCCTCTGCTCATATAATTGCTCCATTGGTGGCACCTACCATGGAAAGCAAGTGTTGTGAGGCTGCGTATAGTTGCTTGGCGCGCGAGGTGAGGGTGCAGCTACTTGGCGCGTGAGGCGCGAGACAAGGGTCTTGCGGGGTGCACCTGCTGGGCCTGCCAGGCGTGAGATGAGGGTCTCACGGAGTGCACCTGCTGGGTGTGCCAGGCGCGAGATGATGGTCTCATGGGGTGCACTTGTTGGGCGCACGAGGCGCAAGACGAGGGTCTCGTGGGGTGCACCTGCTGGGCGCGCAAGGCGCGAGGTGAGGGTGTCGTAGGGTCCACCTGCTGGGCGTGCGAGGCACAAGATGAGGATCTCGCGGGGTGCATCTGCTTGTTGTGCAAGGCGCGAGACAAAGGTCTCGTAGGGTGCATCTGCTGGGTGTGTGAGGCGCGATACAAGGTCTCACTTGGTGCAGTTACTTATCGCGCGAGGCACAAGACGAGGTCTCACAAAAGTGTAGGTGCTTGGCGTAAGGCGAGGGTCTCGCGAGGTGCTGTAGCTTGGTGAAACGAGGCACCATGTGGCTAACGGGGCTTCGCCTGGCGAGGCTTCCCAACACACGTCTAGGGGTGTAGGCACATGTACGTATTTGGGGCTTCATGGGACCTTAACATGATATGTGGGTCTTTAACCGGTGTAGAATTTTTAGCATCCACAAATAACCATGTTACCAACATGGCAGAATGTTTCGCTATACCAACATGGCTCCTTTCGAGTGTCCTCGAGAAAATTCCTCAGATTCACAGTGAATTCTCGGTAAATCAAGGTAAATCCTTACAAAATAAAGGCCCTAAGAGAAATGCTCGCATCTAAAAAATCCAAGGATGTTATGAGTTTGACTGGACGAATGGCAGCTTTAAATATTTTCATCTCGAAGTCTACCGACAAATGCCTGCCATTCTTCAACCATTTTAGAGGGGGAAAAAAGTTTGAATGGACAAAGGAGTGTGAGCAAGCCTTTCAAACCCTAAAGAAACACCTCGCAGAACCGCCTATTTTGTCCAAACATGTCATGAGCGAGGTCATGTACTTATATCTTGCAATAACCTAGCATGTAATTAGTGTTGCATTAGTTTAGGAAGATAAAAAGGTACAACGCCTAGATTATTATGTCAGCAAAAAAGATTACTAGGAGTTGAATCCTAATATCCTATGATGGGGAACCATGCGCTATGTCTTGTACATGCATCAAGGAAGTTGTGTCCATACTTCTAAGCTCATCCAATACACGTTCTCACTGACCAACCCTTAAGACAAGTACTGGAAAAACCAGAAGCATCAGGTCGGCTATTGAAGTGGGCAATCGAACTTGGACATTTCAAGATAACATATTATCCAGGAACGATAATTAAGGGCCAAGCACTAGTCGATTTTACAGCCGAGTGCACATGGATATCCAACGAGGAGAAGATAACCCCAGCTCGAGAGTTGCGAAAAATCAATGTTGACATATTGTCAAATGAGAATGGCTCGAGGCAGGAATTATACTTGCAACCCTCGAAGGACATAGGTTCCATTATGCGTTGAGATTTGGATTTGATGCTTCCAATAATGAAGTAGAATACAAAGCTTTACTAGTAGGGCTTTGAGTTGCTTGCAAATTGAAAGCTAAAGCAATACATTGCTACAATAATTCTCAGCTTGTAGTTAATCAAGTACGAGGATAATATCAAGCTCGATGAACAAAAATTGCATACCTAGAGAAAGTCAAAGCAGCGTTCGAGCAGTTTGAGTACTATACAATCAAACGAGGAGGAGTCAGATATGCGGTATGGGAAATAGATTTGATAGGCTCACTACCAATTGAACGAGGAGGAGTCAGATATGCGGTGGTTGCAGTTTACTACTTCACAAAGTGGATTGAAGTTGAGCCACTTGCCACTATTGCCTCGAAAAAGGCATTCCAAGATGAGGAATGTCTTGTATCAACAACGAGATACAAGATATTTCAACAAGCGAGTTCGAGAAAGGTAATTCGGAGTTAGAGATTTAGTACTAAGGCGAGTATTCTTGGCAACAAGAGATCCATCAGCAGGAGTGGTTGGGCCAAATTGGGAAGAGTCATATCTCATTGACTCAATAATTCAAGTAGGCGTATATAAGATAGGTCAGATAAATGAAGAATTGATCCCACAAGCATGGAATAGTGAACAACTACAACCTTACTATCAATAATTTAGAATTTATGTTTATTATTAGTGATCAAGTGATGTAATTTTTTATTACTATCAATAACATAATCTATTTCAACATTTTTTACATATTCTTTAATTTTTTGATCGCACCTCCTTACAAAAAAAAAACCTAAGATCATAATTTGCACATATGGTACCAGATATAACCATACCATAGGCTTGAAAAAATAGAAAGAAAAAAAGAGACTCACAAGCTCGGAAATGACATATCAAGTTTACAAACTTTAAAGGTTAAATACTTGAAAAGCCTTAGGCATTAATCGAGTTTGACTTGAAAAAGTTTACTAACTCAAATTATTTTTATATAGAACCGAGCTAATTTAAAAATCATGTGTACTATAAATTTTTGTTCAAGGCAAATTCAAGTAGTCATTCTTTAAGCTTGGCATGGTTGATATAATAAGCATGCAATTCGAGCACAATTATGCATACAAACTACATTGATAACAAGTGTAGAAATCCATAAAAAATATTTATATAAATTAGACAAGTATAACAAGTCTGATAAATGATAAGAGCTCAAAAAATTTAAACACTTAGAAAATTTGAGCAAACTATTATAACAGTTGCGATAAACTGCTTTATTTTTGTTGTATTTTGGCTGTTTTTTTTTTTGAATTGTTCCCATGTGTGGGATTAGTAGTAACCCTAGATTTGTCTTGCCTACTATCTCAAGTAGTATGCCACTTGTTAATGACCATGGCTTAGCGTTTGTGTTGTTGTTTGATGGTCTATTGTCCTTTGTTGTTACTTGCTCGCTCCTTTGGGGTATTAGTTTGCTATATTAGCTTGTTCTGAGTTGCGTTGGACTTGATCATTTATTCTATGTTTGAATGAAATCCAGATCTTAAAAAAAAATCATAGAATCTCCTACTCACAATGTAGAAGTATATTATTAGGCTATTGAAGTTGATAAATAGCACAATTTAAAATATATATGACATATACTATCATAAATATATCTAGTGATTTATAAAAATTAAAATCTATATGTAACTTAAAATACTAAAGTATTCTTTTGTTAAATATTGTAATAATTGGGTCCACCTAAGAGATGTTAATATATATGTAGATGAAAATTATTATCGGGACTTTTGACAAACCGGAACACAATACAACGACTTCTCACAAAACCTAGATCACTCACTCTTTCAAAAGAGCTACCATATATATAGCTACAGCTATATTTATATATATATATATACATATATATTACATGATTTATAAGACTATCTGGCTAACTTTGTACTTAGCAGAGATATAATATATATGGTCCACACCAAGAATCATGATTCACCATTCTGTGGTTACCATTCATCTAATATTTTTGTTGTTAAGACAATCGATGTTGATATATTTCATCACGTTTCAAAAATAAATATAACTTTTGATAATATACATTTCAACTAAGTCATGAATTATATAAACTTTTTTTGTTTGGCTTTTTAGTACCATTGCCCTTAAGTTATATATAGATTTTCACTTTGCTCCTTGAGATTTTTTTTGAGCAATTAGATTCTTATGATTATAAATCAGTGTCAATTAGCCTCCATTATTCACCTCCGTTTATTTTTTAACGGAAAGCAACCATGGTCAAACAAAACGCATTAGTATTTTCATTTTAAAATAAAATAAAAATAAATTAATAAATTTAAAATTACTAAAAAGAAAGATGTTTGATGAAAAAAATCAGTTTCTCTCTTTCTTCCCCTTTTCCTCTTATTCTTCTTCTTCGCTGTTCTTCTACGCTTTTTTTAATGGAACTGTTTCCTTTTCTCAATCCACTTCTTATCATCTCTCCAATAGAAAACCTCTCCTAAAACAATGGGAACCATATCCCTTATACCCAGGTGCTTCTTCTCAATTTCACATTTTGGGTCGTTCTCCATCCACCCAATTTGAAGCCACAATCCCTAATGAACCTAACCAATTTCCAGAGCCTGACCACTGCATCCCAGTGCCTTCCTCATCAACAAATGAGCTCAATTATCTTCAACCCATTTCATCGTCTTCTTCTCCTGTGCTCTTGCCAACGCACAACCTCAACTGTACTAGAAATGAAGATTTTGGCCACTCCGTCAGTGTAACCGACCCATTGCCGCTGAGATGCTCCCACATCGCTCCAATAATAGTCCCTGTGAGAACCAATCTCCACGCTGCTTTAAACATGTTCATCTCAAAATCCACCGACAAATGCCTACTCTTCTTTAATCTTTTGAGAGGGGGAAAGAAGTTCAAATGGAAGAAGCAGTGCGAGCTTGCCTTTCAGAATCTTAAGAAGCACCGTGTCAAATCTCCAATCTTATCTAAACCAGTGTTGGGAGAAGTATTGTATTTATACCTTGCCACAACCAAGCATGCAATCAATGCTGCATTAGTTCAGGAGGACAAAATAGTGCAAAGGTTGGTCTACTATATCATTAAACTGCTCTTAGGGGCTGGGTCATGGTACCCTCTAATGGAAAAGCTCGTGTTGTGCCTAGTACATGCGTCTCAAAAGTTGAGACCTTATTTCCAGGCACACCCAATACATGTGCTAACTGATCAGCCATCGAGACAAATACTGTCAAATACTATTGAAATGGGCATTTGAACTCGAGCAGTTCGAGATTGCATATCACCCGAGAAAGACAATAAAAGATCAGGCCCTGGCTGATTTCATAGTGGAATGCACGGGGATATCCAACGAAAAAGTCATAAGCCCGGCCTGAGAGCTATGGAGACTTTATGTTGGCAAGTCCTCCAACAAAAATGGAACAGGGCAGGTATTATACTAATTGCCCCATCAGGACATAGATTTCAATAAAAGTTGAGGTTTGGATTCGAGGCATCCAACAACGAGGTTGAATATGAAGCTCTACTAGCAGGATTACGAGTAGCTATCGAGCTAAAAGCCAAATCCATACATCGCTACAGTGATTCACAACTTGTAGTCAACCAAGTACGAGGAGAGTATCAGGCTTAAAGAACCAAAATGGCAACATACTTGGAAAAAGACAAGTCAGCATTCGAACAGTTCGAATTCTACACAATCGAACAAGTCCCAACAGAATAGAATCTGAATGCAGATGCCTTGGCTCGACTTGCAACAACCAAGGGAGCTGACACACTTTATATGGTTCTAGTAGAATTCTTACCACATCCAAGTATAACCAAGCTAGACACGACTAGAGTCGATATGATTGATTTGCAACCTACATGGATTACCCTTTAATCGACTACCTCGAAATCGGACTCCTCCCTGAAGACCGGTATGAGACTCGCAAGTTGATATTCATCACAAGATATACTCTCTTGGAAGGGAAATTGTATAGAATGGGGTATTCCATGTCTCTTTTGCGATGTGTAACTCCATCTGAGGCTAAAAGAATCCTTGAAGAGTTTCATGAGGGATTTTGTAGAGACCATGCTGGGGGCATAGCCTGTCCAAGAAGGTCATGAGGCAAGGATATTTTTGGTCTATACTAAAAGCAGAAGCATTCAAGTACGTAAAACATAGAAGCGACAAATGTCAATGATTTGCGTCGATACCTCAAGCTCCACCAACCGAGCTCACCATGATGAGCTCCCCAGGACATTTGCAGTATGGGGCATAGACCTCATTGGATCATTACCCATAGGAAAAGGAGAAGTTAAGTATGTAGTAGTGGCATTGGATTATTTCACTTAATGGACCGAGGTTGAACCTCTGGCAACTATTACTTCGAAAAAAATCCTTGACTTTGTGGTTAAAAACATAATATGTCGATAGGAGATACCAAGGAAGATAGTTTTGGATAATTGAACCCAATTCGATAGCCAGTTGTTCACTCAGTTTTGTGAAAGAAATGAGATAAAAAAAAAGGTTGAGTTGTTCACTTAGTTTTGTGAAATAAATGGGATAATAAAAAGCTTCTCCTCAATAACTCATCCACAAGCAAATGAACAGGTTGAAGCTCCCTAAAGAGTTTGACTCAAAGAGGCCAAAGGAAAATGGCCAGAAGAATTACAACAAGTGTTATGGGCTTATAAAATGACAACTCGAACCTCGATTGGACACACACCCTTCTTGTTAGCCTATGGCTGCGAGGCCATGTTCCCAATCAAGGTCGAGGTTCTGACACTAATACGTGAGGCATATACACAAGGCTCGGACCAATCACAGCTCGAAGAATCCCTATACCTAATAGAACAAAAGTGAGACGAAGCTCAGTTTAAGAATGTTGTGTATCAACAACGCGCCACAAGGGACTTCAACAAGAGGGTTCGAGACAGACACTTTGGATTGGGAGACTTGGTGCTCAGAAGAGTATTTTTGGCCACACGAGACACATCAGCAGGCATGCTTGGGCCAAAATGGGAAGGACCCTACCAAATTGAATTCATCATTTGACATGGAGTCAACAAACTAGCTTGATTAAATGTAGAATTTGTTCCACGAGCTTGGAACGGTGAACATCTACGACCAGATTATGAATAAATTTTGGAAAGATGTTGATTTAGTTGTAACCAAGCTTGTATTTATTCTTTTAGTATTATCAATAAAATACTATTTAGTTTCATTATTTTTATTTTTTTATAATTTTTTGCTTGCTCTCAATAATAAATATTCTAAGATTTTACAATCATAGGATTTAAAGGGGGCATAAGTTGTATACAGTGATACCATAAGCTCGAAAAAAATATAGCAAAAAATAAAAACAATTATCAAGTGCATGGATCATAAACCAAACAATAGACTGATTATATGCGAACCTAGAATAACCAACATTCATTTCGAAATCTTTAAGTTGGGAAATGTTTGTACACGTACAATTTTAACCTTGAAACCATCATCATGGAAGAGGACAAAAAATGTTTACTAAGAAAGAAATAACTAGACAAATAACACTATACACTATTAAGTATTTTCCAAAAAGAAGATACATGGTGTAAGTAGAATTCGACCTTGACTAAAATGAGATCGAACCAAGAGTAAATGAATAAACCATGTATGATTACATGGAAATTTGAGATAAGCTCGAAATATATTTGTGTGAATAAACAAGTAAGATAAAATCCACATATTGAAAGCTCAAAATGTTTCAATAAAGAAATATAACGTATAACATGAAGGCTAAAATTATAGGGAGACAATATGCATAAAATTTTTGAGACAGAAAGTTAAAAGCATAAAACTACTGTTAGAAAAATAATTACACAATCAAAACATAATGAAATAGCTCGACCATGTGAATTATAAATTGTCTTGGCCAAAAGGACCTTAAATATTTACAAAAATATATATATATGGGTCGTAGCCCAAGAAAAATACTTTATGGCTTGGTGGCTCCAATATCCACCTCGCATGTTCCTTTGTTGGCCTTGGCAACCTCCTTGGATACGACAACGGACTCTTCTTCCTCCAACCGAGCCTGCCACTTCTCCAGGTATTCCTCATCTTTGCTGGCAAGGAAGCTGGTATCAAGGTCGCGATTAATAGACCAAATCCGGTACATAGCCAGGTCAATGGTGCTATCCTTTTTTTTACCTTAAACTCCTCTAGAAGACGAGACTTCTCACTCTCCATGAACTCGAAGGTGGTCATATTTTCCTCCTCGAGCTTGGCATTAAGCTTCTGAACCCTATCAAACTCAGCTGTTTTGGAGGAAAACTCCAACATTTTTGTTTCCAGCTCCAACATTCTTGTTTCCAGCTCCTTCTTAGTCTCCTCAAGTTCTTTCTTCGCCTCTTTGAGGGCATCCTCAGCTCGGGTCTGAGCAGCCTTGGCACCATGAACATGCCCACGACTAGTGGCTGCCTCATGACTCAGGATTGGGTATTGGCAAATGAAGGTTAAAGATGAATAAATATAACTTTGAACTCGACATGCAATAATATTTACTGAGGTGTATATTATCAAAAAGAGTGGTGGCATCGTTACAACCTCTAAAGAACTCCTAGTGGGGACCTTGGAGGTTGCTGCATGCACATCTCAGACGAGTAAGGACCTCCGAACCAAGCTCGACACTAGTACCAACCTCGTTGTCAACCACAAAGGCTCGTGGGGAGATATGGTATGCTTTCAGTCAAGGTTGGGTGAACTAGTGGTGTAACCAGTGTCAGGGGGCATCCACCAAGGGTACAATTGTGACAGTCAGAATCCCGTGATCCGCAGGGGGAAAGAACGGGTAAAATTTGTGCAATCCCACATCGTCTGGAGAAGGTCAATTGTTATGATTCTAAGACTATGTAGGTATGGGACTACACAATTGAATAGGGCTTAAATGGATTGATGGGTACTACCTATGCCAACAAGATGCATCTTCTTTTCGATAGCCCATCAGTTGAGAACTCCAAAGTTAAGCGGGTTTGATCTAGAGTAGTCTCATGATGGGTGACCTCCTAGGAAGTTTTCCCCGGAAGCGTGCGAGTGAGGACAAAGCACGCTGGAAAGACTCGTGTTGGTTTGTAGGGCCAGTCTTCATTCCAGGAAGCAGTCATAGTAACGTGGGGCGTTACAACAGTGGCATGGCCTGATGAGGACGTTGAAATGAGTAGAACTTGGACGGGTCAAGGCCATTCATCTAAAAGAATTGGGTCTTGAAGTTTGGAGGGTGGTTAGGAATATCCTCAAACAATCTATTCTCTCGAGGCTATCTCAAGAGATAGTAGAATCCATCTCCACCCTTGGCCCGTGTGGGGTTGTTTTTCAAGGAAAAAAGATACAAAATCTCATAGGGCGAGGGCCCTTTCCATTCCATTTAGTGATAAAATGACCTCAGCACAGCTAAAACTCAACAGGAGCTGTACTGGACTTGGAAGGGAGCAATATTGATCCAATCGGTAAACTTCTTGAAGTAATCCTTTAAGGGTTGGAGTGACCTAGCTTGCATATGCTCGCGACTCCAAGCCGCAAGCTTGAGTTTCCTTTTCGGGTCAGCTTCACCTAGAGCATGGATACTTCTTTCGTCTCTATAACTTGACACATTAATTCGCCGGACAGTTTGAGGCCATGACAAGATAGAAAGGCCAAAATCTATCTTGTGGAAGTAATGGAACTCTTATAATGGTCGGCCTCGAAAAATTTACTCTTTGAGGCAGGAAGGGAAGTGATTTTTGAGACTGATGGTTTAGAAGGTTGGCTCAAAGAACTCTCCATAATTTCGAAGGAGAGTTTTTCTTGATGGTAGGCGATAGTTACTTTAAACTTGGTGTCCAAAGGAATTAGGCAGATTTCAAGGTCAGGATCAGGGTAAACAGCGAACCACAACCTTTTTCTTTTTCCTTCTTCGACCTCTAAAATTTGACTTCAATAGTGTGTGGTGTATGCTCAAGCTCGAGATGTTCTTCGTGCTCTCGTATCAGTCATTGGTTTCGAGTGAAAGGAGATTCGACTCAAGGCGAAGGAGGGTAATAAAGAAGGCAAGGTTAGGCCCCCACCGATTCTTCAAAGACTGCATCATCTAACAAGAAAGGAAAGAGTGAGGGCCCATTATTTAGAAAGATATGAAAAATGAAATATCTTGAGAATTTGAGGAAAAAATAAGCTCGAAACAACGAGATAGAAGTTTCGAGTAATTTGAATTGAATCTTGCTCGAAGTATTGAGATTGAACTCACGCAAAGTGGGTGGTTAAAACTCCCCATTTGGGTTATCCTAATTTTCTATGAAGAAAAGGGAAATTGCCCAAAATAGGGTTGACATCGGTTTATGCGCGTTAAAACCCTACTCTAAAGCCGTCATGTTCTACACGAAATCTGTGTCTAGTCTATTGAAAATCCAGAAAAGATGCCATTTTTAATCATATTTTCCCTATAAAAACCCATTTTTCCCATAAATATCTCACCCAGACAGATTAAACACTCTCTTTAAAAAAAAAAACAATCAGGAAAAGCTCCAAGAACACGTCAAAAACAGAGGAAAACTCATGCATGAAATATATTATTAGAAACAAGGTGAAGAAAACTTACACAAAGTTGATCGAGGAAACTAGAAAAGAGTCGACTGGAAGATCGAGAACAAAGACGATCATTTGGAATAAAATGAGTGAGACTTGCTTGATCTTTTCCGTTTGGAGAACATGCGAGAGAGCTCTGGCTTTGTTTGTCAAGAAGAGAAAGATTAAGGAGGGTTTAAATAGGCAAAGAGGTGGTGATCGATGGGAGATTTGGGCCATCTAAATGAATTAAAAAGTGATTTGAAGGACCACATTTAACCTCAAAAATTTGCGGCAAAAAGTAGAAGAGGAAGGGTCGTAGTCAGAAGAAGAGTACTTGAGTACTCTTGGTATCAATTCCCACACTGACGCGTGTCCACACTCGAGTGTGGTAGGTGGGCACATTTCTCACAAGGCTTGAAAAGATAATTTTAAGGGGCAAAGTGTTACACCCCAAATTTTGAGATACAAAAAGCAGCCTCGAAATGTAGGCTTGTGAGTATGGAAATCAAATATGCCAAAGGGTTAGTGTGAGCTTGAAGGTAAAATTTCCATCCGAAGGACAGCTTCGAAAGTCTGATAGGTGAGGAGGCAGCTCAAAGCATCTTGCAAGCTTGAAGATGCGTTGAAGCAACAACGTGTTCACAGTTATAATTCCATATAATCTTGGGCTTAGTTGAAACTGTGTGTAAACAATCCTATTTTTAAGGGATTTTAGTTTAATTAATACATTTAATGGTATGTTAATATATTCGGTTATATTTCAAATTCAAATGAGATATCATGTAACTTCTCTAAAATTAAGGGAATAATATTCGGTAAATCAGGTCTATAAATAACCTGGATTTAGTCATTTATTGGCTACGCACAAATTTGTACTCAAAGCTCTGTGAAATTTCTTTCAAGACTTTAAACGCAGAATACTTATTCAATAAAAGTGACTCGTGGATATAGGTAGATTTAACTATTGAACAACGTAAAAAATCTTTGTTCTTTCTTTTCTTCATTTATTTTTTATAAGTGCTTAATCGCTCTTACTTTTAGTTGACAAAAAACATCGTCAACATAATCATATATGAAAACCTACGAAATAATAATGTTATTTTTTTACTTGTGAGTTTCTTTTTTCAATAGTTTAACATTTACATGGAAAACATATCAAAATTATAGCTATATAATATCAACCTTCACCCTTAATAATATGTGGAAGATAACTATTAGTTTTGTAATATATATATATATATATCTCAATATTTTATGACTCATAATAATTTGTTTGTATATTATTTAAGACAGTTTTCGAGTAAGTGCCACTTTTCCTTTGTTTTGGCAAACCCCAGAAGTCTTTCCACCTCACATATATATTTATATATATATACTAAATACAAGCAACATAATGCACGTTTCTTTAATTTTATTTATAAAATTCACTAATTAGTTTTATTATACTTGTCATATATATTTCAAATAAATAAACAATATTATATATTAAAAAATGACATAAATATATTAAAAGAGAAATTAAACAAAAACATTGTTTATGATTTTTTAAAACATATATAATATGATAACCTTTTAGGTCACAAACTACCTTATTTAAGGTACAAAACATTCATGATATTATTCAAATTACACTTTAATGATTGAAGAATAAACTTATTCATTCTTGATAGAATATAAATGTTATTCTAATTTCTTATGTAGTTAAACAGTGATACTATTTATATACACACGACATACACACATATATATACTAGGTATAATATACTATTTATAATATACTAGCTATAAGCAACGTCCAATGTACGTTCGTTTAGTTTTATTTTAAAAAAATCATTATAATTTAAATTATAAATAAATAACCAATGTCATATATTATAAAAGAATGACACAAACAATATAAAAATTTTAAGCCAGAACAATATTGTCTATAGTCTTAAAAAAAAAAAAAATCATAATTTTTATTTAAAAATATAGTTAAACCAAGAATTTTTTAGACACACACTTTTTACATATAAAAATAAGATGCATTATAGTTTTAAAGTAAATTATTTGATGTTGTTTATTAGTTTTAAATTTAGTGTTCATAGTAATTTAAATTTTGATATTTTTTTATGTTTTGATTTACATAATATATATGGTAATTTTAAATTTAATTTTTTTTTCTAATTTTCTTTTAGAAAAAAATTTCAATATAATAAAATATTAAGAAATTCTAAATTAAAAGTATGAATTTAAAAAGTGTTGACCGCGTTTTTGGCCAACAACGTGAGAACGTCAAAAACGATAAAGCCTTCAAGAGAAATAAAACGACACAGACGGTTTTTGAACAGAAAGTAAATAACACAGCAATTTTTATAGTGGTTCAACCCCAATATGATAGTAATAGCCTAATCCACTTAGAGTTGTGATTATAGATCTGTACTCAAGATCAGATGAACTGAGTCAACTGAGTTTCTTCAGTACAGATTACAAGAATACAAGAATTTTTCTAGATAGAAGCACTTTCTCTCTCTAGAAAACTCAGACCCAAAATTTCCCAAAAAGTCTAAAAAGAAGAATAACCCCCTTTCTGATCTCATAAGCCATGTATTTATAGGCTTAGGATCATACATCTGATATCCCCTAGAATCGGGATATTTTATTATTCTAATTATATATAAATTACAAAAATATTCAAAATTTAACAGAACACCCAAATTGTGGAAAAAATGAGATATTCCCGCGTGTGCCAAGACCGGTTCTTGTTGAGCCGTTTCTAGGAATCTTGACTTAGTCCTCCTCTATCTGGTCGACCCATATCTCCTTCAAGCTGGTCGAACACACCTCTACTGGATAGTCACGCACTTAGTTGGTAGGATATATACTTGCTGGTCGGACATGTGCATGCTGGTAGGGCATACACTTGCTGGTAGGACCACTTGCTGGTAGGACATGCAAGTGCTGGTAGGACATGTGCATGCTGGTAGGACATGCAAATGCTGGTAGGACCACTTGCTGGTAGGACATGCAAGTGCTGGTAGGACATGTGCATGCTGGTAGGACATGCACTCCTCTCCTCTAGCATGCCATGTCTCTCGTCTAACATGGCACTCTCCTCTAGCATGCTATGTCTCTCGTCTAACATGGCACTCTCCTCTAGCATATGCCATGTCTCTCGTCTAACATGGCACTCTCCTCTAGCATGCCATTTCTGGGCAGTAATGTCACTCCTGGACAGTAATGTCGTGACTGGTCGGACAAGGTCATGCCTGGTCGGTCATGACACTTCTCAAGCCAGTCAAAATTTTATCACAACTCTGAGGAGTCAATGTATTTATTGAATATTAATGTGTTTCTTACTGACCATGTACTGCCACTTGTCACCTCTACTGCCACGTCATCGATCTCCAATTTTTGGGGATAGCAAAAAGTTTATTGGATCAAATTTTAATTATTTAATTATAAAAATTTAAAGCGAACAAAAATTTATATATAAATATATATTATTCAATTAATGGCTATAACAATTAAAATAAGTAATTTCTCATTAAAAAACTAAAAAAAAAAAAAAAAATGTATATTTATGTCTTATCTCACTATTACATATATGTTTGGATAAAGAAAATACATTAAGTTACAAAATAAATAATTAATAAAATAAATAAATAAATTTAAACACATAAAATTTATTTTGGTTATAGTTCTTAAAACATAATTGATAGTGTAATTTAAATATTTTAATATGACATTTTAAAATATGTGATGAGAAATTATTATGATTTATTTATTATTTTTTATTTTTATTTTCAATTTATTTATCTTATTTAGATAACTTTTTTTTTTAATATATTTACCTTATTTATATGACTTTAAAATTAACGTTGTTAGAAAACAATGTCCGTTAAATCTAATGAAAATCAACAATTTTCATTAAACTCGCGTTTATAATATATAAAGATTTATAATATTTATTTTTATTCAATATGAACATATATTTATATAAGTTAGATCAAATAAAAAAAAATATGTTTTCTTTTTAAATATAAATGATAAATTTTTAAATAAAAATTAAGATTATGTATTATATATTATTGTTATAATGATATTTTATAGTATTTAAATTTATATTAATATAAGTATTAAATATCTAGTATTGTATTAAATATTATTATAATAATAATATTTGAATTCATATTAATATAATTAGTAAAAAATTAAGATTATATATTATTATCATAATATTATTTTATAACATTTAAATTTATATTAATATATAGTTTTATATTAAATATTATTACAAATATTTATAATATTTGAATATATATTAATATAATTAATAAATATCTTAGTTAGTTTTAAAGATATATTTTGTTACATATTTAGAATATTTTATTAAAGTTAACAAAAAAAATATAAAAACCAAGAATTTCCATTTTCTACACAATTTTTATATAAAATTAGATACAAGCAATGTGTAATGTACATTTGCTTACTTTAATTTAGAAAATTTATTAATTATTTCTTTTAAGATTTTATGGTTGTCATATAAATTTCAAATAAATAAACAATATTATATAAAATAATGACATAAACATATTAACATAAAAATGAAACCAAAACATTGTTTATGATTTTTTTGTAAAAATATTTATATAATATTATAACATTTAAGATCACAAACTATCATATTTAAAATACAAAATATTAATGATAGTATTCAAATTACACCTTAATGATTGGAGTAGAAACTTGCTTATTCTTGATAGAAGATAAATGTTATTCTAATTTCTTATATATATTTATATATAAAGTTACACAGTCATGATATTTATATACAGACACACCTATATAAAGTGGCAGACCCATAAATTTTGTTCACACGGGCGAAATTTAAAAAAATATATTTAGATCGGACAAAAATATTAAAATATACATAAAAAAATTACTAAAATATAAAAGATAGAGGGCATAAATGTCAATTTTTACATAAAACAACTAAATTGTAAAATTTAGAGGGCATTAATGTCAAATTTTTATAAAATTGACTAAATTATATAAAAATAATATTAATTTTTTTAAGAAAAAAATGATTTAGTGTGGACAAGAGCTCACTCTAGACCCCATCTAGGTCCGCCTATGCCTATATATATAATATATTTATATTGTTTATCGTTATTCAATATGAATATATATATATTTTTTTATAAGTTAGATCAAATAAAAAAAATAACATGTTTTTTTTATATAAATAATAAAAATTTTAATAAAAATTAAGACTTGTATTATATATTATTATAATGATATTTTAAAATATTTAAATTAATATGACTATTAAATATTTAGTATTTATTACTAAAATATTATAAAAATTAGAATTATATATTATTATTATTATTATTATTCTTACCATGACTTCTAATGTCTCTTATTGGGAGACGTAGGACAAGTGACACGTCCCTCACTGGGTGACATGCCATGTGTCTTACGTCTCCCAATAAGAGACGTTGGATGTCCTCCCGGACACATGTTTAAACTCTAAATTTTACAACGTCTTCCTACACTTTTAATATCTTACAATTTTAGTAATTAATAAAAAAATCAATATCTCTCAACATAAGACATTTAAAATTCATCCTAATTTTTAATGTCTTACACCAATAGTGTAAGATATTGTATGAAGTCATTGAATGTTAAAATTGTTGTGGTGATATTTTATAATATTTGAATTTGTATTATATTTAAATATCTAATATTATATTATATTATTATAAATATGATATTTTATAACATATAACTATTTAATATGTAATCTTATATTAATATAATTAATAAATATCTATTTTTAAGGAATTATTAAATATGTAGTTTTATGTTAAATATTATTATAATAATGATATTTTATAATATTTAAATTTATATTAATTTAATTGATAAATATTTATTTTTAATTAGTTTTAAATATATATTCCGTTAAATATTTCAAATATTAAAAATAACAAAATAATTATTTATATTTTTTATATATATATATAGATATCTTAATAAAAGGATGGATATTTGGGTAGTGATAATAAAGACAAAAAAATTTATTATACCCCTATAAGACAAAAAAATTCTTGGAGCGGACTGTAATTAATAGTAATATGTTTATATTTTTTGGAACTGTCTGTAATTAATAGTTATATTTAACTACAAAAATACTTAGTTCTGAATCTTCCAACTCCACTTGTACATATGTTATTTTATATATATGGTTTGAATTTATGTTTTTATTGCTATATTATGTAATAGTATGTTAATATTAACTTGGAATTTGTATCTCACGGTGATGTGCCGGTGATGTGCCGTAGGCACATATCTAAACCTAGTATATATATATATATATATATATATAAGAGATAAAATTAGATATATTATTCAGTTTTGTTAATTTCATAATTAATTATTGTTTTGGATAAGGTTGATTGTAGACGTGAGATATTTATATATAAAATAATATATATATATACTAATTTTATTATTGTAGAATTAATTATCAGCCTAGGAATATTCGTTATCTCTCCTTTATGTGTTGATAAGACAATGGTGTCTATCTAAGCCAAGAAGTTTCTTGTATGAATTGTCCACGTAAATATTTTAAGAGACAATCATTTAATTTTGTTAGGGATATTTGTGTTGACTCGATAAAAAATACTATACTATTATACCTATATCCAAAAATATAATAAATAAGGTAATTGATTTAAATTAAAAATTCTTATTAATTACCATAAAAAATCTGTTGACATGAAAAAAAATATATTGAAAATAAAACAAAAAAGAGAATTTATTAGTGTTTCGTCAACTTAAAATGTAGAGCACATAAACAGTAAATAGTTATGGCTAGAAAAATACGATAAAACAATGAGGATTTTTACGTGGTTCAGCAGTTAACTCTGCCTAGTCCACGAGTCTTTGTTATTAGAACTTAGGAAATTTCTGAAAATTCTTCAGAGATGAATTCTCGAGAGTTTCTCTCAAGATCACAAAATTTCGGTCATTTTCAAAGGTACAGGACTTCTCAATTTATAGAGGAAGTCTCAGGATACTTTCCCACACGTTTCTGGGAAGTTATCTTTTACATTAATAAATTTAATGGCTTTAAAAGCCTGTAACTCCTATATACAAGGAATCGTCCCCTGAAGACCAGGGGGCGTATAACTAAATGATAAATATCTCTTTATTATAGGGAAGTTACAACAATAAATGTAGATTGCATCTCTCCAAGTGACTCACGAAGATGTTCGAAGTCAGCAATCAACATCGCCAGCACCGTACCAGCCCAGGTCTCTGATTGACCT
Organism: Humulus lupulus; assembly: GCF_963169125.1. Classification (NCBI taxonomy): domain Eukaryota; kingdom Viridiplantae; phylum Streptophyta; class Magnoliopsida; order Rosales; family Cannabaceae; genus Humulus; species Humulus lupulus. The sequence continues at coordinate 223,762,850 of NC_084796.1, forward strand.
TCGAGTTGTATTATTTTCTCCAAGACCACATAGTTTCGAGCTCATACTTATGTCGGACTCGGGACTTTCGATCCGAGGCCACCCAAGAATAGACGTACCCCGACGTATGTCTTTCGAACTTGCAGGACTTCGAGGCCACCCATATTCGAGGTTGCCACCTGCTTTGTAGGATCGGCGCCTAGGTTGCGGACGTGTTCTAGATATTGCGAGCTCACACCTGACGAATCCAGCTTTCGAGATCACAATTCTCAAGGCTCGAAATCTGGGTGTAACATTTTGCCCCCTCAAAAGTATTTGTTCGAATCCTATGAGAAGGAAACTTTTGAACTACTTTCTTCGGGAACTGCACCGTCACACATGTTCGAGTATGGACACGTGCCAGTTGGGTATTGCTCATTCAAGGTACTCGAGTACCTTGGAAACCTGCCCACGATCGTTCGCCTGCCACCTTTTCGGCGCCATCTTGTCATTTGTCCCTGACCGTCAAATTTGATAAGAATCCCGATCAATGGCTCGGATTAATCCCTTTTTTTCACCCCTGACAGTCTATATATAAGGCTCTAGTCATCTTCCTCATTTTACTTTTACGTTCATTAGAGGAAAGAAAGAAAAGAGAAAGTAAAACCAGAGGAAGATCCCAGAAAACCCTTACTTTTGCATGTTTTCCCAGCCAAAGAAGCAAAAGACCACCAGCTTGCTCGAGACCGTGGGACTATACTTGCAGCCTCTTCTTCAATCAACGATTTCTCTGCAACCGTCGTCTTCATTGCGTAAGTATCTGATATATATATATATATTCTTTATCAGTTTCTGGCTTTGCTGTTCTTTTAGTTCCCGGGAGTGCACTGGTTCACTTTGTAGTTTGATAAACTAGGACGCTTTGACCATTAGGTATTCAGGTTTAGGTTTTCCCGTTACTAGTTCTAAATCCAGTTTGTATGTAGAAAAAACCCAAAAATGGTTTCTTTTTTCTGGGCTTTCAAAATTTAAAGGACGTATCTTGTACACCAAGATACTGGGTACAAAATCTTGGTTTTTAAAGAAGGCACGGTACCCAAGAATACCATTTTTGAACAACCGCCATCTTTTTCCCTGATATTTCGAGATTCTCAAAGATTAGACCCACTTCCCTCCTTTTTTTCGTAGAATACATGTTTTGACCCTTAACCGGGTTTCCAGGATCGAGCTCGTCTCGTACCCATGCACTTTCCGAGCTTGTTTCACCAAGCTCATTATTCTTGACTCTTTGCATGCATGGCCCTCACCATTTTATCTTTCTCGCTAGATGTCACAAAATCTGGAAAGATGGTGGGGGTCGCTGCTTGCCATGCCGTATTCGCCAAAAACTCCGAGCCCAGAATCGCTGTTTGCTTGGGACCAACGTCTGATTCGTGAATACGATCTCGCGCGCGAACAAGAAGAAACCCGAGCTCACTATCGCCGCCAAATCGTCGAGGTCATAGAAAAAAAGAGAAGAATCCTTCGAGAGGCTCTTTATCCATAATCTGGTTCAGGGCCCAGACTGATCCCCCTTGATCCTAGGTTAAAAGTGATGGGGGAGCCCTCTACCTCGCAGCCAAGGAGGGAGTTTTTCGAGGCCGAGCACTATTGGAGCTCGGTCACCTCGCTAGGTCAGATAAACGATATCTTGGCCTTTCATGGTATCAGATTGTCAGGTTCGTTAAGGTGCCAAGCCCCTACTTCCAGCGAGCGAAGCTGCTATGCCCCAGGAGATGGAAATCCTGACAACAAGCTGAGGCATGCGGCTTGAAGCCAGGAGCATATGAATGCAGGAGCGATACTACCTTTGAAGTCTTTCTTCAAGGACTTCACAGACTTCGTTGGGTTGGCTCCATTCCAGCTCAACACCAATTCATACAGGGTTCTGTCTGCCCTGAGGTCGATATACCACGAGTTGAAGTGGGAAGGACCGACGCCAGCGGAGATCCTATATATCTTCTGTTTGAAAAGCAATCCCTCCCGAGCTCGGGGAGGAGACGGCTTCTATTACCTCTCGAGCTACCCGAAGGAGAAAAAGATGCTCGAGGATCTTCCCAATCATCCTCCTGATTTTAAGAAGGCCTTCTTTCTGGACGGATGGCCTGTCTCCGTCACGATGCTATTCATTCAGACGAATCCGTAAGTACCCCACCTCCTTTATCTCTGTGCTCGAACTTTTGTCTATAGGCTTTTATTTAGTTGAAATGTATTTTATTTTCCAGCCAACTATCATCGTCCCACTCCCTCTGCCGAGATGAAGGAGCGTAGGGAGACCCTGCTCCGACTCCCTTATGGCAGGAGATCACTCTCATACCTTTTGGATGAAGGTAAACTTCGAGCTTACGGGCTCTTGGGAAATGGCCAGTCCACCTCGGACTGGTCCAACAAAAAATACGACCGCTGGGAGCTTGTGCCCCTGCCAACAGGCATCCTCCCCCCGAGGAGAGAGGTGAGGGCCCCGCCGCCAATTCGCCGAAGGAGCTCGCAATCAGGGAACGAGGCCAATGATGAAGCCTCGAGCTCGGGCTCGGATGATCAAGGTACAGTCATCCTAAGCTCGAAAATGTGATCCCCCACCCTGTTAAAGCACAAATCCGATAGGCTAGTCCTGTGTGAAGACGATAGGAACCACTTTTATGTGTGGACTTAGGTAGATGAATGGGTTCATAGGTTCGATAGCTGGCTCGGGCAATACGATACTATGTATAGCCTGAAGGAGGTATGGAATGGAATAGTCGTCCACGTCCACATATAGGGAAGGTACTCCCCCCGCCTCTTCGGAAGATGGGGGAATTTCATGGTCTCCGAGCTCAAGCTCGGAGGAGAGTTCCAGTTAGGTTTCTCTCCACTGGTTTTTTTTCTTCTTCTTATATATCTTCTAAGTTTGTTAGCACCATGCTAAACCTTGATTGCAACTGTGCAAGTGTTATGGACTCCGACCTTGACGCCGTGCTCTTCAGTGGCAAGGGAGCTAAAAAAAGTAAGCGCCCGAGAGGCTCACGGAGGTTAGACCGACCCTCTAAAATCCCCAAGCGCATTGAGAAGACCCCTTCGGCTCCAACTGCTACAAGCACAGCCGAGGGCCTAGATGCCCAAGTCGATGCGTCTGTCTTGACCGCACCTGCCACGCTTCCTCCAGCCACAACTTTTCCAACACTCGGCCAACCCCCGAAGAAACCCTCAATCTCCAAGTCACTCCTACCATCGACCCGACCTCATGTTGATGAGTTCGTGCTTGATAGTACCGCTGGGGCCCACGGAGCCGTAATTGGTTCGGATGTCCTTTCTCGGGTAGGTCAGAGTCTTTCAGGATTTGACGCTGATCACTGGGAGTTTGTAAATAAGGCCCGAGATTGCAATACTCTTTATGATAAGAGTATTTAACTTACTGCTGCGGTAATTTCGTAACTTACCTTTAATTGCTTAGGTCTTGGCTTATGTTCTACTTCAATCTCTTTGTGTTTCAGGCCCTCGTCGTCTCAGCACAACTTAATTATAAGCTGACCAATGAGGTGCATACGAGCATGTCTCTGGCCCAGGAGTCAAGGGATCTCCAGATTAAAACGGCTGATGAACTCAAGGACTCGAAGGCAGAGCTTGAAAAGGTGAAGGCTCGTCTTGCGGAGCTGGAGAAAGCTAACGCTAAGCACGAGGAGGAGAAAGTTGCCACTTTCGAGATAATCGAAAATGAAAAGGCCCGCCTCCTTAACGAGTTCAAAGAGAAGAAAGACAAAGTGGTTGATTAAGCCATGTACAAGATCTGTGCTAACAATGCTGACCTCGATACCAGCTTCCTAGGTCCTTCTGAGATGAAGCTCGTAGATCAGTGGACTGCTCGACTTGAGGCGGAGGAGGCTGCTCAGAAGGATAGTCATGCTATTCGTCCTGAGGGGTCTAGTGCCACTGATGCTGAGAAGGCCAAGGAAACTGCTCCTTCTGGAATCTCACCTCGGGGCTACGTCCCTTTATTTTTGTAACTACTTTAATTTATGCCCGTAGGGCTGATACAATTTCTTTTTCTTTTATTTTAATACATATGCTTTACATTTCTTGGTTTGAAATATTTTGCACATTTTATATTAAAGAGTCGCGTATGTTTGTTTATTCGTACAAACATAGTTTGGATTTAGGCTCGAGGTTCAATGAATTCATGCACAGTTTGCTCGAATTATCCGCTTCTGATCTCGTTATTCGTCAAGGTCGGATATTACTTTAACCATGAACTCAAAAGTACTTGTATGGTGTGTAATACTAATGGTTTAGTTATATCTCATTTTTTAGTTACTTTTTCTCGTCCTCGGTTATCTCTCCGAGGTTATGAGTTCGAAACTATTTTTTATAAGATACTCCAGCCTCGATCTCGACTTAACATGAAGTAGGTTTATGTTCCAACTTATCGTCGATTAGTATTAGATGGTTTGCTCCAAACCTTATAGGGTCGTGATTGGTTTGTAATCCATACACTTGTATGTTTTTTGGTTATATCCAAATTATTTTAGCTCGTGCATTTGGTTACATCCAAACACTTGTATGTTTTTGACAGCTTGGTTATATCCAAACCATACCAACTGGCGCATTTGGTTATCTCCAAATGCTTGCATGCATTTCATGTATGTTATTTTATTTTTCAAGATGATGGTATATATACCAATGATGCCCCCTTAATATCCTATGAGTGTGACCATAGGTTATTAAATTAAGAGAGATTGCAAAAATAAAGAAAAACATAACATATTGAACGAAATATATCTTTATTTGATAAAATCCAAAAGTAGACAAAACAGTACAAATAAACAAGCATGGTTACAGGCAACATTCTTCCTATACTATTGATAGTAAGGTCTTAGGTGTTCGCCATTCCATGCTCGCGGTACCAGGCTCCCATCCAATCTCGCTAACTTGTAAACACTGGGCCGGATGACTGATTCTATCTGGTATGGTCCTTCCCAATTTGGCCCGAGCATGCCAGCTACTGGATCTCGTGTTGCCAAAAATACACGCCGTAGCACCAAATCTCCCACGCCGAACTTTCAATCTCGTACTCTCTTGTTGAAGTACCTGGTAGCTCGCTGTTGGTAGGCAGCGTTCCTCAGCTGAGCTTCATTTCTTCTTTCCTCGATCAGGTCTAATGTTTCTTTGAGCTGAGTGTGGTTCGAGCTTTGGTAGCTTCGCAACCATATGTCAGAGAGAACGGGGTATGTCCCGTTGATGTTTGAGCTGTAGTCCTATATCCCCATAGGACTTGGGGCAATTCTTCGGGCCATCGTCCTTTTGCTTTCTCCAACTTTTTCTTTAGTGAACTCTTGAGAGTTTTGTTTACAGCTTCAACCTGGCCATTCGCCTGGGGATGAGCTACTGATGAAAAACTCTTTATTATTCCATTCTTCTCGCAAAAGTTGGTGAACAAGTCACTGTCGAACTGGGTTTCGTTGTCGGATACAATTTTCCTCGGCATCCCATATCGTCATACAATTTTTTTTATCACAAAGTCAAGGACTTTCTGGGAAGTTATTGTTGCTAACGGTTCAGCCTCTGTCCACTTTGTGAAGTAATCTACGGCAACTACAACATACTTCACACCGCCCTTGCCAGTTGGGAGAGATCCTAAGAGGTCGATTCTTCATACCGCAAATGGCCATGGGGAAGTCATCATGGTCAACTCGGATGGTGGAGCTCGAGGAATCGTGGCGAACCGCTGGCATTTATCGCATTTCTTTACGTACTCAAAAGAATCTGATTTAATGGTAGGCCAGAAAGAACCTTGGCGTATGATTTTCTTGGACAGGCTATGCCCCCCAGTATGGTCTCCACAGAACCCTTCATGAATTCCTTCAATGATCTTCTTGGCTTCGGGTGGAGTCACGCACCGAAGTAATGGCATGGAATATCCCCTTCTATACAGCTTACCGTCCAAAATGTTGTAACGGGGAAGTTGATACATTAACTTTCGAGCCTGGTTCCGATCTTTTGGAAAGACTCCGGTCTCGAGATATTCGACTGTCGGGGTCATCCAGGTAGGCTCGGAATCAATCATACGTCTTCCTCCCCCGGCTCGTTAATGCTAGGTGTCGAGAGGTGTTCTATTGGCACAACATTTAGCTCATCATTCTCGGTGGAAGTAGCGAGCCGAGCTAAGGCATCTGCATTTGAGTTTTTCTCTCGGGGAACCTATTCGATCGCATAAAACTCGAAATGTTCCAATGCAGATTTTTCCTTTTCTAATTAAGCTGCCATTTTTGTGCCACGAGCCTTGTATTCTCGCAAAATTTGGTTGACCACAAGCTGGGAGTCGCTGTAGCAATGTATTGCTTTAGCTTTGAGCTCTTTGGCTATACGAAGTCTCGCCAGTAAAGCCTCGTATTTGGCCTCGTTATTCGATGCATTGAAGTCTAATCTTAAGGTAGAATGAAATCTGCTTCCTGCGGGAGTAATCAGAATGACCCCTACCCCCGATCCATTTTCATTAGATGACCCATCGACGTAAAGTTTCCACAGCTCATGGGCCGGGGTTATAACTTCATCGTTGGTCATGCCAGTACATTCCACTATAAAGTCCGCCAATGCCTGTGCCCTAATGGTCGTCCTCGGGTGGTAGGTGATCTCGAATTGTCCGAGTTCAACCGCCAATTTAAGAAGTCGACCTGAAGCCTCCGGTTTAGACAAGACTTGCCTAAGTGGTTGATCAGTCAATACATGGATGGGGTGCGCCTGAAAGTAGGGTCGAAGTTTACGAGATGAATGAATTAAGCTGAGAGCTAGCCTTTCCATCAAGGGGTATCTCGACTCTGCCCCTAGTAATCTTTTGCTGATGTAATATATGGGCCTCTGTACCTTTTCTTCTTCTCGCACGAGCACTGCACTTATTGCGTGTTTGGTAGTGGAAAGATATAAGTACAGTACTTCTCCCGTAATAGATTTTGATAAGATGGGGGTTCTGCGAGGTGCTTTTTAAGCTCCTGGAAGGCCAGCTCGCACTCTTCCGTCCATTCATATTTCTTGCCTCCCCTCAATAGGTTGAAAAACAGAAGACAACGGTCTCTAGATTTCGAAATAAACCTACTTAGTGCCGCCATCTTGCCGGTCAAACTTTGAACATCTTTGTGTCTTCGAGGTGAGGGCATGTCGATTAGGGCCTGGATCTTGTCTGGGTTAGCCTCTATCCCACGAGCGTTTACAATGAAACCCAGGATGTTTTCGGATGATACCCCAAAGGAGCATTTCTGAGGGTTAAGCTTCATGTTATATTTTCGGAGCACGGCAAAACACTCTTCAAGGTTATCAACATGGTTATCGTTAAGTTGAGACTTGACTAGCATGTCATCAACATAAACTTCCATGTTGTTCCCTATTTGCTCCCAAAACATCGTGTTCACGAGCCGCTGGTATGTGGCCCTAGGATTTTTGAGCCCGAATGGCATGATGTTGTAACAATATAGTCCTTTGTCTGTTATAAAACTCGTAAGTTCCTGGTCGGGGGCATGCCTAGGAATCTGGTTATATCCAGAATAGGCATCCATGATCGACATCAGTCCATGCCCCGCCGTGGCATCCACGAGCTGGTCAATCCTCGGTAAGGGAAAATAGTCCTTCGAGCAAGCTTTGTTGAGGTCTGAATAGTCAATGCAGGTTCGCCACGTCCCATTAGGCTTTGGGACCAACACCGGATTAGCTACCCAGTCAGGGTAAAAAGCATCCCTAATGAACCAGTTTGCTTTTAACCTGTCAACCTCCTCCTTCAGTGCCTTTTTTCTGTCGTCATCCAGCTGTCTTCGCTTTTGTTGCTTTGGAGGGAAGCTTTTATCAACATTTAGCGCGTGGCTCGCTATGTTCAGACTTATTCCTACCATGTCCGAATGTGACCACGCGAAGACATCCTGGTTTCTCTTCAAAAAGAAAATTAGTTGCTATTTGGTTTCTTCCTGGAGGTGTTTCCCAACCTTTACCTTTTTCGAGGGATCGGACTCTTCGAGCTGGATCTCTTCGAGCTCTTCTAACGGTTCGAGATCAACTTTCTCCTCAACCCTCGGATCGATTTCTTCATCAATCTCTAAGATCGTCCCATCTTTATTTTGAACAATGACGAGTGCTTGTGCGCTCGTTTGTTTCTTTCCTCTTAAGGAAATGCTGTAGCATTCCCTTCCAGCTAACTGATCTCCCTTCAACGTCCCGATGCAACTAGGGGTCGGGAAATTAACGGCCAGATGCCTTACAGACGAGACTACCCCCAGCCCAACCAGGGCGGGTCTTCCGAGCAGCACGTTGTAGGCCGAAGGTAGGCCTACTACTACGAACTCCATCATCTTGGTTGTTGAGACTGGGTAGTCTCCCAAGGTCACGGGGAGTTCGATGGACCCCATGCAGGCAGTCCCTTCTCCTGAAAAACCATACAGCGCTGTTGCACATGCTTTCAGGTCGCAAAGAGTGAGTCTTATTTTCTCCAAGGTGGCTTTATAAAGAATGTTAACCAAGCTCCCATTGTCTATGAGAACCTGGTGAACTCTCTTATTTGCGAGCTGGAGAGTGATGACCAGTGGGTCATGGTGAGGAAACTGAACATGGGATGCGTCGTCCTCAGTGAAAGTTATTGGCTGGGATTCAATCTTTTGATTTTTTAGAGCTCTAGGTTCGGGTTCATATGGAGACCCATCCCCAGTTTTTAGCTCGTTCACATATCTTTTATGGGCATTTCTGCCCATGCCCGCGGGATGAGGCCCTCTCGAGAAGGTTATAACATCTTCTCCATCAATTGGAGGGGGCCTATCTTCTTCCCTTTCTCTGGAATTGTTGTTTTGTGCAAGCTGTGGCGTGGCTGCCCTCTAGCTCGTAGATGCCTGATTAGTATTCTGGTTTTTGACATATTGTCTGAAATAACCCTCGAGATCAATCCTTCGATCTCGTCTTTCAACTATCGACATTCATCAGTAGTATGCCCGGTGTCTCTGTGAAATCGACAATATTTGCTGGAGTCCCTCTTGGACTTCTGATTTCTCATTGGGTCTAGACGTCTAAAGGGGACCTGGTTTTCATTAGCAAGGTATATGTTCTCCCGAGACTCGTTGAGCTCAGTGTACACTCCGTACACGGAGAAATATCTCTCCCCCTTCTTTTTCTTTCCTCCCTCGGCCTCAGGGTTACTCCCTTCGTTCTTTTTTCTCTTGGAAGGGTTTTCCGCAGCAGGCTTTGAAGCTGGTGGGTCCGTCGAGGTTGAGGCAGAGTTTATGTTTATCATTGTAGTTACGGGCTGGGAGGTCACATTAAGTGTCGACCTCGCTTCCTCTACATTGACAAACCTCTGTGCTAGTTTGTAAAACTCGGTTAGGGACCTCACCAGTTTTCTCTACATGTCGTCCCAAAGAGCACTCCCTGGCATTACTCCATCTTGGACAGCCATTAGATGACCGCTGTCATCCACATTTCGAGCTCGGGCAACTTCCAAGTTAAACCTTGTGTTGACCGCGTTTTTGGCCAATGACGTGAGAATGTAAAAAACGATAAAGCCTTCAAGAGAAATAAAATGACACAGACGGTTTAATAAAGAAAATAAATAACACACGCAATTTTTATAGTGGTTCAGCCCCAATATGTTAGTAATAGCCTAATCCACTTAGAGTTGTGATTATAGATATGTACTCAAGATCAGATCAACTGAGTTTCTTCAGTACAGATTACAAGAATACAAGAATTCTTTCAGATACAAGCACTTTCTCTCTCTAGAAAACTTAGACCCAAAATTTCCCAAAAGTATAACTAGAAGACCAAGCCCCTTTTCTAATCCCATAAGCCATATATTTATAGGCTTAGGATCATACATCTGATATCCCCTAGAATCGGGATATTTCATTATATTTATTATATATAAATTACAAAAATATTCAAAATTTAACAGAACACCAAATTTGTGGGAAGAATGAGAGATTCCCGCGTGTGCCAAGACCGGTTCTTGTTGAAGTCGTTTATGGGAATCTTGACTTAGTCCTCCTCTATCTGGTCGACCCATATCTCCTTCAAGCTGTTCGAACACACCTCTACTAGATAGTCACGCACTTAGCTGGTAGGATATACACTTGCTAGTCGGACATGTGCACGCTGGTAGGACATACACTTGCTTGTAGGACCACTTGTTGGTAGGACATGCAAGTGCTGGTCGAACACATGCATGCTGGTCTAACATGGCACTCTGGTCTAGCATGCCAAGTCTCTCCTCTAACATGGCACTCTGGTCTAGCATGCCATGTCTCTCCTCTAACATGGCACTCCGGTCTAGCATGCCATGTCTCTCCTCTAACATGGCAGTCCGGTCTAGCATGCCACTCTTGGGCAGCAATGTCACTCTTGGGCAGTAATGTCGTGACTGGTCGGACAAGGTCATGCCTGGTCGGTCATGACACTTCTCAAGCCAGTCAAAATTTTATCACAACTCTGAGGAGTCAATGTATTTATTGACTATTTAATGTGCCTTTTACGGACCATGTACTACCACTTGTCACCTCTATTGCCACGTCATCGATCTCCATTTTTTGGGGATAACACCTTGTAAGGTAAGTTTCCAATGTCTCACTTGGCTGCTGCCGAATGTTAGTCAGAGTTGATGCCTCGGGTCTAACCCCCATCATGGCTCCGAACTGCTTCTTGAAGTTCTTAGACAGCTGATTGAGTGTCTTCTATATTTTTCGAACCAGCTTTTGGCTGGTCCTGTCAGCGATGCTGGAAATAACATGCATCTGAGCTCGTAACCCACGTTACTTGCTCTCATTATGGTATTGAATGTACTCAAATGGCTGTACGGGTCAGACTTTCCCTCAAACGTTGGGACGTGAGGGATCCGAAATCCTTGAGGAAACGGAATATTGGAAATATGGGGAGCAAACGGTTCAAGCTCCTCGTCAGAATCTTCATATCGACCCTGACCTTGCTCATTTTCAAAAGCCTGAAGGCCTTTTCCAACTGATCAATTCTTTCCTGGACCGGGTCCGCGAGGGGTCTTGCCTGAAATTGGCTGTCGTCGATCACAGTTCCAGGTTCATGCCTCCGCACGGGGTCTCTACGCCTATTTAAGCAATCCCTCAGGTTCGGGTTTGTTGGGTTAACATTACCCCGATTCTGATTCAAGTGTTCCCGTAGGTCGGAGCGATTCCTGCGGCTCCCAGTATTCTTTCGACCTCGATCATGCATACTGACTGATCTGGTATCTCCAGAGTCGTCACTAGTAAGACTTGTCGCATGATTATTTTGAGATGGGTCTCTTTCATGCCGCCTCGTTTCTGTAGTGCGAGACCGGGACGTTTGACTTTTTTCAGATTGGGCGCCTATCCGCTCCCGAAAAGCTTCTCTGTTCCCTTGTCTCCTCCTCGCACGTCTTTCCTCATCATCTCGAACTGGATGAGCATTCCTGCGAGGAGGTGAAGGATATCTTATAGGCGATGGAGGGAATCGTATGGGCGACGGTGGCTGCCACCCATTTCGTGGCCTGGATGGTCCAGAGTTTGCCTGAGATGGGTCGGTTGCATTCTGTGTGTTTCCAGGGATTTGAGTCTGAGCCTCTACAAGGGCTCGGTTGTTCTCAGTTCTCGCTGGTACCTCCGCACTTGAATTAACCGGAGCCCTAGCTCGGGTACTTCTCTGGGGTCTCGAGGGAGCGGATGGCTCTGCTGGTGCCGGAGGTTGTTCCGGCCTTCTTGTGGCAGCATTTTTTCGTGGACGCTCACGAGGCCTGCGGGGAGGAACATGCACGTCCCTCGGAGGAGGGGCTTGGTTTTCACGCGGAGGCGGGGGCTGAGTCTCCTGAGCCTCTGCGGCTGTCCTAGCCAACTCCTTATTCTGCTTGTTGGCTTCTGCCAACTGCTGTTTCAGCTGCTGATTTTCAAGTTCCACAATGGGAACGTACTGCTCAGGATTGTAGTACATATCCTTATCCCTTGGAGCTTTGGGTGGTCCCCGAGAATTGGAGGACTCTCTTCTCTCTTCAGCATCCGGGTTTACCATTGGCTGCTTCCCAGGGCGTCTCAGATAGTTTTCTTTAGGAATGTTTTGATCGTTTGCGGACATAACTTGTTCAGGGACTGAATGCTTAAGGCTCTCAATGAAAGCACCAAATTGTTGACGCCGTAAACAGTAAATAGTTATGGCTAGAAAAATACGATAAAACAAGGAGGATTTTTATGTGGTTCAGCAGTTAACTCTGCCTAGTCCACGAGTCTTTGTTATTAGAACTTAGGAAATTTCTGGAACTTCAGAGATGAATTCTCCAGAGTTTCTCTCAAGATCACAAAATTTCGGTCCTTTTCAAAGGTACAGGACTTCTCTATTTATAGAGGAAGTCTCAGGATACTTTCCCACACGTTTCTGGGAAGTTATCTTTTACATTAATAAATTTAATGGCTTTAAAAGCCTGTAACTTCTATATACAAGGAAACGTCCCCTGAAGACCAGGGGGCGTATAACTAAATGATAAATATCCCTTTATTATAGGGAAGTTACAATAATAAATGTAGATTGCATCTCTCCAAGTGACTCACTAAGATGTTCGAAGTCAGCAATCAACATCGCCAGCACCGTACCAGCCCAGGTCTCTGATTGACCTTCGAGTTGTATTATTTTCTCCAAGACCACATAGTTTCGAGCTCATACTTATGTCGGGCTGGGGACTTTCGATCCGAGGCCACCCGAGAATAGACGTACCCCGACGTATGTCTTTCGAACTTGCAGGACTTCGAGGCCACCCATATTCGAGGTTGCCACCTGCTTTGTAGGATCGGCGCCTAGGTTGCGGACGTGTTCTAGATATTGCGAGCTCACACCTGACAAATCCAGCTTTCGAGATCACAATTCTCAAGGCACGAAATCTGGGTGTAACAATTAGCTATCTGGAATCTTAACTGTATATATAAATACTAGTTAATAGGTACCGAGTAATTTAAAAAAATTATTTTTTAACATTTTGTAAAAAAATTTGTCATTTTTATTTATTTAGATTATATTAATTTAATTTTAATTCAATTTTGAAAATGAGAATACTAGTTAATAGGTACCGAGTAATTCAAAATGTATATACCTCGGGTGTAAAGAATTAAAAATATATTATTTTATTAAGTTATTTGTAATTTTAATATTCATATTATATAAAAATTATAATAAAGAAAGTCAAACCTAAAAAATACTGGGTAATAAATGTAAAGTTTGTTTAATAATATATATTATTAATAACTGAGATTCTAGATTAAAAATTTGAGAATGAAACATGAAAGTAATATCTAATAACAAATTATAATTTCCTTCTAATTTATAAAAAAAAATAAGAACCGTACATTTATACATAGTAAATTAACAGGTAAAAACAAATGAAAAAGAAAAAAAAAGCATATTTAAAAATAATACATTCAATTAGAAAACAAAATACTGCAAAAGTCAGTGAGATATATCATTATAAGAAAAAAAAATTATCAGAACTTGTTACACCCAGATTTCGAGACTTCAGGTTGTGACCTCGAAAGCTGGATTTGTCAGGTGTAAGCTCGCGATAGCTAAAATACATGTTCGTAATCTAGATGACAAATCTTCAAAGTAGGTGGCAACCTCGAAGATAGGTAGCCTTGAAGTCCTTATAAGCTCAAAAGACGAACATCAGAGTATGTCCATTGTCGGGTGGCCTCAAATCAAGTGGTCCGAGCTTGGCATGGGTGTGAGCTCGAAATAAGGTGGCCTCGGTGATATTTACCCACTCCGAGCTAGTCTTGGGGAAAATAATGCAACTCGTAATTTACTCAGAGACCTAAACTGGCGTGATGCTGATTGCTGATCTCAAACGGCTTAATAGGTCACCTGAGGAGACGCAGTCCATGCATTCAAGAGATATTTATTGTTGTAACTTCCCTACAATAAAGGGATATTAACTAGTCGGTTATACGCCCCCTGGTCTTTAGGGGACGTTTCCTTGTATATAGGAGTTACAAACTTTAAAGTCATTAAATTTATTAATGAACAGAATAACTTCCCGAAACGTGTGGGATTGTATTCTGAGATCTCCTCTATAAATAGAGAAGTCATGTACCTTTGTAAAGGACCGAAATTTGGTGATCTTGAGAGAATCACTGGAGAATTAATCCCTGAAGAATTTCCAGAAATTTCCTAAGTTCTAATAAAAAAGACTCGTGGACTAGGCAGAGTTAACTGCTGAACCACGTAAAATACTCTCATTGTTTTATTGTGTTATTCTTGCCATAGCTTTTACTGTTTACGTGCTCTACATTTTAAGTTGACGAAAAATGGTGTCAACAGTTTGGTGCTTTCATTGAGAGCCTTAAGCAGTACGATCCCTGAACAGCTATGGCCGCGAATGATCAAAATATTCCTGAAGAAAACTATCCAAGACGCCCTGGGAAGCAGCCAATGGTAAATCCAGAGACTGAAGAGAGAAGCGAGTCCTCCGATTCTCGGGGACCTCCAGCACCTCCAGCCCCAAGGGATGAGGACATGTACTATAATCCTGAACGGTACGTCTCCATTGTGGAACTTGAAAACCGACAGCTGAAAAAACAGTTGGTCGAGGCCAATAAGCGAAACGAGGAATTGGCTAGATTAGCTGCGGAGGCCCAGACGGCTCAGCCCCCACCTCTGCGTGAGAACCAAGCCCCACCTCCGAGGGACATGCATGTTCCTCCCCACAGGCCTCGTGGAAGACCTCGAAAAAATGCTGCCACAAGGAGACCAGAGCAACCTCCGGCACCGGCAGAGCAATCCACTCCCTCGAGACCCCGAAGAAGTACTCAAGCTAGGGCTCCGGTAATTCAACTGCGGAGGTACCAGTGGGAATTGGGAATAACCGAGCCCCTACAGAGGCTCAGACTCAAATCCTTGGTAACATGCAGAATGTTACCGACCCAACACGGGCGAACTCAGGACCGTCTAGGCCTCGAAATGGGTGGTATCCACCGTTACCCATACGATTCCCTCCATCGCCTATAAGATACCCTTCATTGCCTCACAGGAACGCTCAGCCAGTTTGAGGTGATGAGGAAAGGCCTACAAGAAGGAAACAAGGAAATAGAGAAGCCTTCAGGGAACGGAGAGGCGCCCAGCCTACAAGAAGTCAAATGTCTCGGTCTCACACTGCGGAAATGAGGCAGCATGAAAGAGATCCATCTCGGAATAATCATGCAATGAGCCTTGCCAGTGATGATTCAGGAGACACTAGATCAGTCAGACTCAAGGTCGAGGAAATACTGGAAACCATAGGAACCGCTCCGACCTGCGGGAACATTTGAATCAGAATCAGGGTAGTGGTAATCCATCGAACTCGGACCTGAGAGATCGCCTAAATGGGCGCAAAGATCCCCTGCGAAGGTGCGAGCTTGGAATTGTGATCAATGATAGCCAATTTCAGGCAAGACCCCTTGCAGACCCAGTTCAAGAAAGAATTGATCAATAGGAAAATGCCTTTAAGCTCCTGCAAAATGAGCGAGGTCGGAGTCAGGATGAGGATTCTGACGAGGAGCTCGAACCATTCGCTCCCCATATTTCCAACACTCCGTTTCCTCAAGGGTTTCAGATCCCTCATGTCCCACCTTTTGAGGGGAAGTCCGACCCGTACAGCCATCTGAGTACATTTAATACCATAATGAGAGTAAGTAATGTGGGTCACGAGCTCAGATGCATGTTATTTCCAGCATCGCTTACAGGACCAGCAAAAAGCTGGTTCGAGAAATATAAAAGACATTCGATCACTTCTTGGGATCAGCTATCAAAGGATTTCAAGAAACAGATCAGAGCCATGATCGGGGTAAGACCCGAGGCATCAACTCTGACCAACGTTCAGCAACAGCCAGGCGAGACGTTGAAAAGCTACCTTACGAGGTTTAATTTGGAAGTTGCCCGAGCTCGAAATGTGGATGACAGCGGTCATCTAATGGCTGTCCAAGATGGAGTAATGCCGGGAAGTCCTCTCTAGGACGATATGCTGAGAAAACTGATGAGGCCCTTACTCGAGTTTAATAAGCAAGCTCAGAGGTTTGTCAATGTAGAGGATGCGAGGTCAACACTGAATATGAATTCTCATCCTGTAACTACAACGATAAACGTAAACTCTGCCTCAACCTCGGCGGACCCACCAGTTTCAAAGCCTCCTGCAGAAAACCCTTCCAAAAGAAAGAAGAACGAAGGGAGTAACCTCGAGGTCGAAGGGGGAAAGAAGAAGAAGGGGGAAAGATATTTCTCCGTGTACAAAGTGTACACCGAGCTCAACGAGTCTCGGGAGAATATATACCTGGCTAATGAAAACCAGGTCCCTTTCAGGCGTCCAGACCCCATGAGAAATCAGAAGTCCAAGAGGGACTCCAGCAAGTACTGTCGATTTCACAGAGACACTGGTCACACTACTGATGAATGCAGGCAGTTGAAGGACGAGATTGAAGGATTGATCTCGAGAGGCTATTTCAGACAGTATGTCAAAAACCAGAGTAATAATCAGGCTTCTAATAGCCAGAGGGAAACTGCACCGCAACCTGCTCAAAACAATAATTCCAAAGCAAGGGAAGAAGATAGGCCCCCTCCAATTGATGGAGAAGACGTGATAACCATCTCGGGCGGGCCTCATCTCGCAGGGATGGGCAGGAATGCCCAAAAGCGATATGTGAACGAGCTAAAAATTGGGGACGGGTCTCCTTATGAACCCGAACCTAGAGCTCCAAAATTCCAAAAGATTGAATCTTAGCCGATAAACTTTACTGAGGACGTCGCGTCCCATGTTCAGTTTCCCCACAATGACCCACTGGTCATCACTCTCCAGCTCGCGAATAAGAGAGTTCACCAAGTTCTCATAGACAATGGGAGCTCAGTGAACATTCTCTATAAGGCCACCTTATAAAAGATGGGGCTCGCGCTTCGAGACATAAAAGCCTGTGCAACGACCTTGTACGGTTTTTCAGGAGAGGGGGTTGCCTGTATGGGGTCCATCGAACTCCCGGTAACCTTGGGAGACTACCCAGTCTCAGTAACCAAGATGATGGAGTTTGTAGTAGTGGACCTGCCATCGGCCTACAACGTGCTGCTCAGGAGACCCGCCCTAGTAGGACTGGGGGCAGTCTCGTCTGTAAGGCATCTGGCCATCAAGTTCCCGACTTCTAGTGGCATCGGGACGCTGAAGGGAGACCAGCTAGTTGGAAGGGAATGCTATAGCATTTCCGTAAGAGGAAATAAACAGGCGAGCGAACAAGCACTCGTCGTTATCCAGAATAAGGACGGGATGGTCTTGGAGATAGATGAAGAGATTGATCCAAGAGTGGAGGAAAAAGCTGATCTCGAACCATTAGAAGAGCTTGAAGAAATCAAGATCGAAGAGTCAGATCCCTCGAAAATGGTAAAGGTCGGGAAACATCTGCGTGAAGAAACTAAATAGCAATTAATTTTCTTTTTGAAAAAAAACCAGGATTTCTTTGCGTGGTCACATTCGGACATGGTAGGAATAAGTTCGAATATAGTGAGCCATGTGCTAAATATCGATAAAAGCTTCCCACCGAAGCAACAAAAGCGAAGACAACTGGACGACGATAGAAAAAAGGCACTGAAAGAGGAAGTCGACAGGTTAAAAGAAAACCGATTCATTAGGGATGCTTTTTACCCCGATTGGGTAGCCAATCCGGTACTGGTCCCGAAGCCCAATGGGACATGGCGAACCTGCATTGACTACTCGGACCTCAACAAGGCCTGTCCAAAGGACTACTTTCCTTTACCACGGATTGACCAGCTCGTGGATGCCACGGTAGGGCATGGACTAATGTCATTCATGGAGGCTTATTTTGGATATAACCAGATTTCCATGCATGCCCCTGACCAGGAACATACGAGCTTCATAATAGATAAAGGGTTATACTGTTATAACGTCATGCCATTCAGGCTCAAAAATGCTGGAGCCACATACCAGCGGCTCATGAACATGATGTTCTCGGAGCAAATAGGGAACAACATGGAAGTTTATGTAGATGACATGTTAGTCAAGTCTCAACTTAACGATAACCATGTTGATGATCTTGAAGAATGCTTTGCCGTGCTCCGGAAATATAACATGAAGCTTAACCCTCAGAAATTCTCCTTTGGAGTATCTTCAGGAAAATTCCTGGGTTTCATTGTAAATGCTCGAGGAATAGAAGCTAACCCAGACAAGATCCAGGCCCTGATCGATATGCCCTCACCTCAAAAACACAAAGACGTCCAGAGTTTGACCGGCAGAATGGTGGCACTAAGTAGGTTTATCTCGAAATCTACAGACCGTTGTCTTCCGTTTTTCAACCTGTTGAGGGGAGGAAAGAAATTTGAATGGACGGAAGAATGCGAGTTGGCCTTCCAGGAGCCTAAGAAACACCTCGCAGAACCCCCTATCTTATCAAAACCTATTACGGGAGAAGTGTTGTACTTATATCTTGCCACTACCGAGCACGCCATAAGTGCAGTGCTCGTACGAGAGGAAGAAAAGGTGCAAAGGCCCATATATTACGTCAGTAAAAGGTTACTGGGGGCAGAGTCGAGATATCCCTTGATGGAAAAGCTAGCTCTCAGCTTAATTCACTCATCTCGGAAACTTCGACCCTACTTTCAAGCGCACCCCATCCATGTACTAACTGATAAACCACTAAGACAAGTCTTGTCTAAGCCAGAAGCTTCAGGTCGACTTCTTAAGTGGGCAGTTGAACTCGGGAAATTCGAGATCACCTATCATCCAAGGACGACCATTAGGGCACAAGCCTTGGCAAACTTCATAGTGGAATGTACTGGCATGACCAGCGATGAAGTTATAACCCCGGCCCACGAGCTGTGGAAACTTTACGTTGATGGGTCTTCTAATGAAAATGGATCGGGGGCAGGAGTAATTTTTATCACTCCTGTAGGAAGCAGATTTCATTCTACCTTGAGATTTGACTTCAACGCATCAAATAACGAAGCCGAATACGAGGCTTTACTGGCAGGACTTCGTATAACCAAGGAGCTCAATGCTAAAGCAATACATTGCTACAGCGACTCCCAGCTAGTGGTTAACCAAATTTTGGGAGAGTACCAGTCCCACGGTACAAGAATGGCATCTTACTTAGAAAAGGCAAAATTAGCATTGGAACACTTCGATTTCTATGCGATAGAACAGGTCCCTCGAGAACAAAACTTGAATGCGGACGCCTTAGCTTGGCTCGCTACCTCCACCGAGAATGATGAGCTAAATATCGTACCAATTGAACATCTCTCGGCACCTAGTATTAATGAGCCAGAGCTGGAAGATGTGTGTATGATTGATTCTGAGCCTACTTGGATGACTCCGATAGTCGAATATCTCGAGACCGGCGTCCTTCCGAAAGATTGGACCCAGGCTCGAAAGTTGATGTATCAAATCCCCCATTACACCATTATGGATGGAAGGTTGTATAGAAGAGGATATTCCATGCCATTACTTCGGTGTGTGACTCCACCCGAAGCCAAGAAAATCATTGAAGAAATTCACGAAGGGTTCTGTGGAGACCATACTGGGGGGCATAGCTTGTCCAAGAAAATCATACGCCAAGGATATTTCTAGCCTACCATCAAGTCAGATTCTTTTGAGTACGTAAGGAAGTGTGATAAGTGCCAACGATTCGCCACAATTCCTCGAGCTCCACCGTCCGAGCTGACTATGATGACCTCCCCATGGCCATTTGCGGTATGGGGAATCGACCTCATAGGCTCTCTCCCAACTGGCAAGGGCGGAGTGAAGTACGCGGTAGTCGCCGTAGATAACTTCACGAAGTGGACAGAAGCTGAACTGTTAGCAACTATAACCTCCAAAAAAGTCCTTGACTTTGTAGTGAAGAACATTATATGTCGATATGGGATGCCGAGGAGAATTGTATCCGACAACGGAACCCAGTTCGACAGCGATCTGTTTACCAACTTTTGCGAAAAAAATGGAATAATAAAGAGTTTTTCTTCAGTAGCCCATCCCCAGGCGAATGGCCAGGTCGAAGCTGTAAACAAAACTCTAAAGAGTTTGCTGAAGAAAAAGTTGGAAGAAGCAAAAGAAAGATGGCCCGAAGAATTTCCCCAAGTCCTATGGGGATATAGGACTACGGCCCAAACATCGACAGGACATACCCTGTTCTCTCTAGCGTACGGTTTCAAGGCTATGTTCCCAGTTGAGGTTGAAATTCCCACAATTCGAGCCCTCGCTTACGATCAAGCCTCGAACCACACTCAGCTCGAAGAAACTCTTGACCTGATCAAAGAAAGAAGGAATGAAGCTCAGCTAAAAAATGCTTCATACCAACAGCGAGCTACCAGGTACTTCAACAAAAGGGTTCGGGATCAAAATTCGGTGTGGGAGATTTAGTGCTAAGGCGTGTATTCTTGGCAACGCGAGATCCAGTAGCTGGCGTGCTCGGGCCAAATTGGGAAGGACCCTACCAGATAGAGTCAGTCATCTGACCCAATGTTTACAAGTTGGCAAGATTGGATGGAAGTCTAGTACCGCGAGCATGGAATGGCGAACACCTACGACCTTACTATCAATAGTATAGGAAGGATGTTGCCTGTAACCATGCTTGTTTGTCTGTACTGTTTTGTCTATTTTTGGATTTTGTCACATAGAGATTTATTTCGTTTAATATGCTATTTTTTTTTTTTTTTGCAATCTCTCTTCATTTAATAACCTATGGTCACATTCATAGGATATTAAGGGGGCATTATTGGTATATATACCATCAGCTTGAAAAATAAAATAACATATACGAAATACATGCAAGTGTTTGGATATAACCAAATGCGCGAGCTAAGATAGTTTGGATGTAACCAAGATATCAAACATAAAAAAAACGTACAAGTGTTTGGATATAACCAAATACGCGAACTAAGACAATTTGGATATAACCAAACTAGATTAAAATGCAAGTGTATGGATTACAAACCTAACACAACCTTAATAGGTTTGGAACAAACCATCCAAAACTAATCGGCAGTAAGTTGGAGCATAACCCACTTCGGATAAGCCGAGACCAAGGCTGGAGTATCTTACAAAACAATAGTTTCGACCTCATAACCTCGGAGGGATAACCGAGGACGAGAAAAAGTAACTAAAAAGTAAGATATAACTAAACCGTTTGCATTACACACCATACAAGTACTTTCGGGTGCATGGTTAAAGTAATATCCGACCTTGACAAATAACGAGATCGGAAGCGGATAATTCGAGCAAACTGTGCATGAATGCATTGAACCTCGAGCTTAAATCCAAACTATGTTTGTGTGATTAAACAAGCATATACGACTCTTTAATATAAAATGTGCAAAATATTTCAAACTGAGAAATGTAAAGCATATATATTAAAAGAAAGTCAAAAAGAAAGAGAAATTGTATTAGCCCTACGGGCATAAATTAAAACAATTACAAAAATAAAGGGACGCAGCCCCGAGGAAATATTTATGAAGGAGCAGTCTCCTTAGCCTTCTCAGTATCAGGAGCACTAGACTCTCCAGAACGAATAGCATGACTACCCTTCTGAGCCTCTCGAGCAGCCTCCTCCGCTTCAAGCTGAGCATGCCATTTGGCCACGAATCCTGCCTCGAAAGAGCCTAGGAAGCTGGTGTCTAGGTCGGCGTTGCTGGCCTAGATCCTATACATGGCTAAATCAACCGCCTTGTCCTTCTTCTCTTTAAGCTCGGCGAGGAGACGGGCCTTTTCATTCTCTATTATCTCGAAAGTGGCGGCCTTCTCTTCCTCAAGCTTGGAATTGGCCTTCTCTAGCTCCACAAGCCGAGCATTCGCCTTTTCAAGCTCGGCTGTCTTAGCCTCAACCTCTGTCTTCACAGCCTTGAGCTCATCAACCATCTTAAGCTGAAGATCCTTCAACTCTTGGGCTAAAGACATACTCGAGTGCACCTCGTTGGTCAGCTTATAATTAAGCTGAGCTGAGAAAACAAGAGCCTGGCACACAAAGAGATTGAATTAGAACATATGCTAAGGCACATAAACAATTAAAAGTAAGTTGTGAAAAGTTACCGCGGAAGTAAGCTCAATAATCTTATCATAAAGAGTATTGTAGTCCCAAGCTTTATTCAAAAACTTCCAATGCTCAGCGTCGAAACCACCAAGGCTCTGACCCACCCGAGACAGGATATCCGAACTGAGTATAGCCCTGTGGGCACCAACAACATTGTCAATCGCGAACTCATCAACATGAGGTCGGATCGACAGCATATGTGACTTGGAAATTGAGGGCTTCTTTGGGAGTGGGCCGAGTATTGGGTGGACTGTGACCGGGGGAAGCACGGAAGAAGCGGCCGAGATGAATGCGTCGACCTGGGCAGTCGGGTCCTCGGCTATGTTCGTAGTAGTCGGAGCTGGTGGAGTCTTCTCAGTGCGCTTGAGGACTTTGGAGGGTCGGTCCGACCCTTGCGAGCCTCTCGGGCGCTTACTCTTTTGAGCCCCTTGCCACTAGCAAGCACGACATCAAGATTTGAATCCATGGCACCTACACAATTGCAATTAAGATTTAGCATGGCGCTAACAGACAAAGAATAAAGAACAAGTAAAGAAAAACCTAACTGGAACACTCCCCCGAGCTCGTGCTCGGCGACCAAGAAATCCCTCTATCTTCAGAGGAGGCTGGGGGAGTACCTTCCCTATAGGTGGAAGTCAATCTCGAAAGGTCCCTATAGTCATTAGTTCCATACTGAACGGCTACTCCATCCCACACCTCATTCAAGTTATACATGGTGTCATATTTCCCGAGCCAGCTATCAAACCTATGAACCTTATCGTCTACCCAAGACCATACATAGAAATGGTTCCTATCATGCTCACACATTACTAACCTATCGAGTTTATGCTTTAGCAGTGAAGGAGACTACATATTCGAGCTAAGGATGACTGTACCTTGCTCATCGGAGCCCGAGATCGAGGCCTCATCGTTGGCCTCATTCCCCGATTGTGGACTCCTATGGCGGGCTAAAGATGGGGGCCTCGCATCTCTTCTCGGGGGGAGGTTTCCGGTTGGTAAAGGAACGAGCTCCCATCGGGTGTATTTCTTATTGGACCAATCCGATGTAGACTGATCTTCCCCTAAGAGCCCACACGCTCGGAGCTTGTCTTCGTGCAGGAGATAAGAGAGGGATCTCCTACCGTAAGGGAGCTGGAGCAAGGTCTCTCTATGCTCCTTTATCTCATCAGTGGGAGCAGGGCGATGATAGTTGGCTAGAAAATCAAACGCATTTCAACTATGTACGGGCCTAATAAAAAAGTTCGAGCACAGAAAAGAAGGAGGTTGAGGTACTTCCGAATCCGTCTGAACGAGTAGTATCGAGACGGGGCTAGGCCATCTATCCAGAAGAAGGCCTTCTTGAAGTCAGGAGGATGGTTAGGAAGATCCTCAAACATCTTCTTCTCCTTGGGATAGCTCGAGAGGTAGTAGAAGCAATCTCCTCCCCGAGCTCGGGAGGGATTACTTTTCAAACAAAAGAGATATAAGATCTCTACAGGCGAAGGCCCTTCCCACTTCAGCTCGTGGTAAAGTGACCTTAGGGCCGACAGAACCCTATAAGAGTTGGTATTGAGTTGGAAGGGAGCCAGCCCAACATAGTCCAAGAAGCCTTTAAAGAGGGACTTCAAGGGAAGGATAGCTCCTGCCTTCATATGCTCCTGGCTCCAAGCCACATACCTCAGCCTGCTGTCAGGGTTTCCATCCCCCAGAGCACGGCAGCTCCGCTCGTGGGCAGTCGGAGCTTGGCACCTAAGCGAGCCCGATAGCCCTAAGCCGTGAAGGGCCAGAATATCAGATATCTGTCCCAGCGATGTGACCGAGCTCCAGTAGTGTTCAGCCTCGAAGAATTCCTCCCCGGCTGCGAAGTGGAGGGTTCCCCCATCAGTGAAAATTGCAGGTCACCTGGTTTGAAGGCAACTGTCACTCTAAGCTTAGGGTCGAGGGGAATCGATCTAGGCTCGGTGTCAAGATCTGGGTGAAGGGCGACCCTTAGTATTTTCCTTTTCCCTTCTTCGACCTCGTCTATCTGACGTCGGAAGTGATCTCGAGTGTCCTCTTGCTCACGCCTCAGTTCGTGCTCCCGAACTAAATGCTGGTTCCGAGTAAAAGGAGACTCTGGACTTGGAGCTACTGGTGAATAAGGAATCGCGAGCTTTGACCCCCACCACTTTCCCGAATTATGCAGCATCTAACAAGAAAGCAAAAGGGTGAGGGCCAAGCGAGCAAGAAATAATACCTAAGCTCAAATGATCGAGGCTACAAGGCAAGCTCGATCCAAAGGATGAGGCCAATCTCAGAGCGTGTCTTCCAACGAAAGGAAAGAAGGTGAACATGTTGTGGGGAATCCCGAAATATCAGGGAAAAAAGATGGCGGTTATTAAAAAGATGATATTTTTTAGAATCGTGCATTCTTTAAAACCTAGATTTTGTACCCGATATCTTGGTGTGCAAGATAGGTCCTCAAAAATTTAAAAACTCAAAAAAAAAATACCATATTTGGGTCTTCCTACATATGAATTGGATTTAGAACCAGTAATGTGGAAACCTAAACCTAATATCTATTGATCAAAGCATCCTAATGCATTAAACTAAAGAATTAACCAACACAGTTCCAGTGACTAAGATGCAATGGAGGCAGAAACACACGTAAAAGAGGAAAAAATATATAAAGCCAAGATCAGATACTTACACAATGTAATCGGTGGGAACAGAGAAATGGATGACTGAAGGAGCGGTTGCAAGTACGATCTCACCAATTCAAAAAGTCCAACCGTGTTTAGTCTTCTCAGCTTGGAGAACATGCAAGAATCAGACAAGAATGGCTCTGGTATTTTCTCTCTAAATTTTTTTGAATGTAAGGGAAAAATAAAGAAGACGACTGGAAGCTTATTTATAGGTCCATGGAGATGTTGAAAGTCGAACCAATCTAGGCAATTGGCCAGATTCCGTGCCAAATCCGACGGTCAGGGATAAGTGACATGATGGTACTGTAAAAATGGCAGGCGAACGATCGTGGGCAGGTTTCCAAGGTACTCAAGTACCTTGAATAAGCAATACTCAACTGACGCGTGTCCATACTCGAGTATGTGTGACGGTGCGGTTCCCGAAGAAAGTAGTTCAAAAGTTTCCTTCTCATAGGATTCGAACTAATACTTTTGAGGGGGCAAAATGTTACACCCAGATTTCGAGACTTGAGGTTGTGACCTCGAAAGCTGGATTCGTCAGGTGTAAGCTCGCGATAGCTAATATACATGTTCGTAATCTAGACGACAAATCTTTAAAGCAGGTGGCAACCTTGAAGATAGGTAGCCTCGAAGTCCTTATAAGCTCGAAAGACAGAACATTAGAGTATGTCCATTGTCGGGTGGCCTTAGATCAAGTGGTCCGAGCTTGGCATGGGTGTGAGCTCGAAATAAGGCGGCCTCGATGATATTTACCCACTCCGAGCTGGTCTTGGGGAAAATAATGCAACTCGTAATTTACTCAGAGACCTAGACTGGCATGATGCTGATTGGTGATCTCGAACGACTTAATAGGTCACCTGAGGAGACGCAGCCCATGCATTCAAGAGATATTTATTGTTGTAACTTCCCTACAATAAAGGGATATTAACTAGTCAGTTATACACCCCCTGGTCTTCAGGTGACGTTTCCTTGTATATAGGAGTTACAAACTTTAAAGTCATTAAATTTATTAATGAACATAATAACTTCCTGAAACGTGTGGGATTGTATTATGAGATCTCTATAAATAGAGAAGTCATGTACCTTTGTAAAGGACCGAAATTTGGTGATCTTGAGAGAATCTCTGGAGAATTCATCCCGGAAGAATTTCCGGAAATTTCCTAAGTTCTAATAAAAAAGACTCGTGGACTAGGCAGAGTTAACTGCTGAACCACGTAAAAAACTCTCATTGTTTTATTGTGTTATTCTTGCCATAGTTTTTACTGTTTACGTGCTCTACATTTTAAGTTGACGAAAAACGGTGTCAACAGAACTAAAATGAGGAAACAAAATTAAATATTTTTAAAGAAAGTTATCTGTTTAATTGTGTACATTTTTCATATAATAATATTAAAAAAAATCATATAATAATATTTATATAAAAGTTTTATTTTTTATATAATGGAAAAATCGAATGAATAAAAGAAAAGGAGAAATATGTGATACATATATAATAAGTAGTAGATTAAAATTTTAAAAAAGTAGACACATTGTATTTAAAAAAAATAAGATATCACTACTACAAAAAATGCTTTTTAGGACTCGCGGGGCGGAGTCCTCTATTTGAGAGCCTTTAAGTAATTTTAGTCATAAAAGAATGTTTTTAGGACTCGCAATGCGAGTCGTAAAATGTCTTATTTTTAATTTTAAAAAAATTAATTGATAGCCAAAGCTTCCGCCGGAGCTTCGACGTTAACGGTGGCGCCACCACCCCACGGTGGTGGTTCGGGAAAATGATCAATCCTTTAGTGGGTTTTGATGCCCAAAGCACAAGGAATGCACTGGTGGTGTTCATTAGGGTTGGGGTGGCTCGAGGCGGTCGGAAAACACTAAGAAGAGTTTGGCAAAAATAGCACCACAACGACTTTGAACGACTTTAGATGGCGGAGGGCAGTGCGTGAGGGGCTGGGCTCGCGGGGGTCGAAGGCCGCCGACCTTTTGCGTCCATTGCGCCGGCGCGTGTAGGAGGGGGGTGATGAACCCAAAACGGGTATGTTTTAAATATTTATAAATCGCAAGCGCATGAATCGTTCATATAGAATAGTGATCGTGTAAGCAAGTATGTCGAACCCAAAGGAGTTGTCTAAAATTAAAAAGAAAACTATTTTAAATCAAAATCAATAAATTCTAACCTAGTTCGAAAGATTGATGAGAATTTGTAACAATAAAAATAAAATAAAAGATAATAATAAAGATATTAAAGACAATATATATAACATAAATTAATAATAAAAATCAAGATGGTAAAAGAAAGATTATTAAGATAATAGAATCCACAAAATATAAGTTCAATAATATTTATAAGTACATTGATTCCCAAGTTTTAGTAATAGTAGAAATTAATCAAACCATCACTTATTCAAAATAGATATTCTATTTAAGCACAAATTTTTATAAAATTATAGGATCTATCTTCACTTTTAAAAATTATAATTTCAAAGCATTTAGTATAAATCAATCTAATGAAATAACAAATAAATCAATGAACATTATTTATGAGGCAAAACATAATATTTTTGTTCTAAGCATTGGATGTGTACAATCTAATGAGACATCTTACACAAAGAATATTATGTTTTTGCACTAATGAAGAACAAAGTGTAAATATGTGCTAACAATAAAGAATACATGATATTTAAGATGAAAGAAGATATTTGAAGAAGAAAATTCCATAAACTTTGTTGCACAAATGGGAAATCAACATACAAAATAAATATTATTTAGTTACATATTGTTTCATCATCACCTTAATAATCTTAAAAAGATTAGAAACTCATAACTAAAACAGCAAATACAAAATAAAAATTACAAACATAAATAAGAAAATTTGGAGGAGAAACCCCCAAATTTTTCCTCTAAAAACTCATAGGAAAATGGACCCAAAAGAAGAAAAAGATGAAGAGAATAGAGTGGTGAAAGAAGTGGTCTAAGAGAAGGTGTCCAAATTTTGTGGTATGAGACTCCTATTTATAGGAGGGGATGGGGACCAAGAAATAAAAGTAAATTACATTGGGGATTAAAAATAAGGATTAAACCAAAATAAAACATGAAATAATAAAAAAGGTAATTTTGATGTAAATGTTGTATGTTTGAAAATTGAAATTTGGTGAAAAGGAGACAAAGTGATAAATTAAGCTTGGATATTGTGCTCAAAAGAATGGTGTTGGTGGTTGGTTGGATGGCTGGGCCAGGCGTGGGCTTTGTGTGGTGTACGGCTGGGCAGGGGCGGCTGGGAAGCTGGCTGTTGCAGAGGTGGCCCAGGCGTCTGGGAAAGGTGCTTCGGGCTGGCGCAGGGGGCTGTGTGATGAGGTGCTTGGGCAGGCGCTGAAGTAGTTGGGCTCGTGGGCCTGCTGGGAGGTTCGGTTGGCAGGGAGGAGTGGCTTCTGGGCCAGGGCAGGCAGGCTGGAAGGTGAGGCATGGGCCTGGGCTACTGGGTATTGCTTCAGCTGGAGTACAAGGCTATTGTTGGAGGCTTGAGCTTTGGTTGGGTGGTGGGTTTTGGTATTTCAACAATACTATTTTTCTCTTTTCTTTTCTCTTAAAAATACAAATTTCCTTCATTTTTCTTACTTTTCAAGAGCCCAAAAATACAACATAGCTCCTATAAAAAAAACATAAATTAAATTAAAACTAAATATTTTCAATAATCAAATATACAACATAAGTTCCATGAAAATATTAATTAAAACTTAATTTATATTTAACATTTAAGTTCCATAATACAACATTTTTTTACCTCAAATTAAACAACAATAATTCAAATAATTAACTACAACATTTTACAACAAAATAACTATAAAAACACACAAAAATATATAAAATCAAAATAAGACTAATAAATTCAAAATTACTTAAAAACTTAATAAATCAATTAAAAACTCAAGAATTAAGCAACAATTAGCACATAAAAAGTGGTAGAATAACTCTATTTTGTAGAGTTATCAGGGGGTGGCCGGAGCACCGCCGTCCGTGACGTGGTTGTGGAATTCGTGAGAAAGAGAGATATAGAGAGAAATGGGGGAAGAGAGCAAGGAGAGAGAGAAATGGGGGAAGAGAGCAAGGAGAGAGAGAGAGAGAGAGAGAGAGAATGTGTTGTTGTCTTATATATTTTTTTTTTGTGAAGTAATAAATAATAAAATTTTAGTTAAAAAAATAGAAAGGAATTTGAAATTTTTTAAAATTCAAACTTTTAGGACACACATAAGTTTTTAGGACTCACAAAAACATTATTTTAGGACTCACAATTTTAGTTAAAACAATTTGGAGGGAATTTGAAATTTTTTAAAATTCAAATTTTTAGGACACACATAAGTTTTTAGGACTCGCAATACGAGTCCTAAAAACATTCTTTTATGACTCGCAATTTTAGTTAAAAAAAATTAGTGGAAATTTGAAATTTTTTAAAATTCGAATTTTTAGGACACACATAAGTTTTTAGGACTCGCTGGGAGTCCTAAAAAGTCGAGGAGGTGTTTGTTTAAAAAAATACTCAAACTTTTATGACACACATAGTTTTTAGGACTTGCTCCACGAGCCCTAAAAGAAATTTTTTAAGGACTCATAACGCGAGTTCTAAAGAGTCCAGAAGTTATTTTTAGGACTCACACATCTAGGTGAGTACCCTAAAAAAGTATCATAAAATAGTGTTTTTGTAGTAGTGTATACTTAAAACTCTAAGAACATTAAATAAATTCAGCCCCCAAAAAAAGCAATCTTTAAATAAAAAAATTATAATAAGGGTTATAATAAATCTTTCTACTAACAAGTAATATTCCTAAATTATTTAATAATCGAGGCTTCCATATTTTACTATAGATATACCACTATTACAACTTCTGCTCTTTTTTTTTCCTCGTCAATGGTGATATTACCTGGGGAAGGGTTATTCGGCAAAATGTCTCTTTTATAGATATAAATTTGTTGTGCCCTTTTCGGTCAAAAGAGATGACTACCTACCTGGCCGTTTGTTATTTATAATGATATTATCTATGTGTGTTTAATAAATATTTTTCTGTAGACACCAAAATTATAGATAATATATATTTTAATTTTATTTTCTTATCCACAAAGGAAAAAAAAAACATAACAATCCCCTCTACAATATTGGTCCTCTATTGTATATTTATTTATCTATATATATAGCATTCAAAACTCTTAATGAGATTTAGTACCTTAAATAATAGCATGTGGCACAAACTGAATTATTGTGATTTAGATTATAATATAATTAAATATACTTGATTATGTGCTTAAAATATGTTAAAATACCCACTTTTGATAAAAAAGAGGGCATTTTCATACTTTTGATCTGTTGAGGGTATATGTGTAAATTTTATATGTTATGTGCATTGTGACCACATTATTATGTAGATATATGTCATTTTCGATAAGAGTGGATCATTTCAAGCAATAGTAGCAAAATATTCACAACGGGGTAAATATTCGGCTCGGGTCGGGTCTAGGAGTATTATTGGAATTTTCACATTTTAAGGATAGTAATGAACTAAAATTAGTTGTTAGGATATTTATGTTTGATGGACATTAGTTGTATAATTGAAATTATGGACAAGATTACTAAAATGCCCTTGTAGTTAATTAATGGAGCGATTAAAAGGAATGACATTTTGGTCATTTGGTGATGGGATTAGCAAAAAATAACAAAATTATGATGTTCTCCCTCTTTTCACATTCTAGCTCTTTCTCTCTTCTTCTAGTTTCTTCATCATCCTCACCAAAAGCTCTCAAACTAAGATCAGTTCTTTGAATTTTGTTTCCAACTTTATTAAAGGAATGTAAGCATCACGAAGGAGACTTGTAGTTGTTAGGATTCATCTTCACCATAGGAATCCAAGAAATTTCAGAGAAAGGTCTGAATTTCCCTTCATGCTCTTCATATTGCTCTGGAGTAGAAATTTGGGGGTTTAGTTTGATTTTTGAAATCCTATGAGTCTAGGTAGTTTAGATGGGTATGCTTGATTTGGAAACATGTGAGCTGCTGTGGAGCTTGAGATTTGATTAGGGACCATGAACTTGTTGAGTTTTAAGATTTGGGGAAAAATGAGGATTTGTGACCTAAATCTTTGAATTTTAATGTGGGAATTGAAATTGAGTGTTTGGTTGTGATGATTGGATGTTTTATGATGTGTATACTTGTTTTGGTACACAAATTCTGAGCTGGGTATAGGTTTAGGGAAATTTTGGGTCGGATTCAGTTGAGAAAATCATAGGAATTTTGAGTTTTTTGGGTTCGCAAAAATCGTAGGGATTCTGGGACACGAGGGCGACTGTGTCCAGGTGGGCCTAGTGCGACCGCGCCAGTGCCCTAGAACTCCAACTATTTCGGTGGGCAGTCGCCCAGGGGTTGGCGTGACCGCATAGGAGGCTTGAAATGCTACTTTTATGATTTTAAATAGTTTCGTACAGGTTTTCTAGAGTTTGTTTTGAGGACCCGTTCGGGGGGTTTGGGGGACGATTCTCCTAGCGTTTTAAATAGGTTTAGAGGTCCCAAAACTTAGGGTTTGATTCTTGGGTACGTAATAAGATTTGGTTTCTAATTGAGTGTACTGTACTGGTCGTGATTAGGGTTTCAAGAGGTTTGAGAATGATCGCACTCAAGGTTGTCTCGTTGTCGTCACTGGACTCGAGGCAAGAAAAGCTTGCATTGGACATGTTATATATGTAAACAGTTATGACCGCATAACTAAGAATTGAATTAGGGTTGTGTACCCTTACTGCATATCTTTGTTTTTTATGCTTGTTTGTATTGAGTTATCTGTAATTGATCTGCATGGGCTGTATTTGGCTATAATCACGTGGAATGTAGGCCGTGATGGCAGAGCCATTATTGGAGTACAATTTACACTCCTTCGACATAGGTCGTAAGTGTTGTCCTCATTTACGCACTCATTTAGCATAGGTCGTGTTTAATTGTTTAACTTATATGGGTTTATGATTTATGAATTTTGTGAATTATTATATATGCATGTTGAAATTATTATTTATGTCGTGTTAGACTTTTCTTGCTGAGCCTTGGCTCACGTGTGCTCTATGATGCAGGTAAGGGAAAAGGCAAGGTAGATCAGTCATGAGTTGGAGAGCTTGGCAGCAATGCATACATGTTTGGTCTGCTCAACTCGCGGGGTTGAGACATCTGAGGGACTTGAGTAAAAAATTCTCAATTTTGTTGCTTAGGTCGACCTTTTTGAAAACAAAGAGTTGTACATTATTTTGTTTTCAACTAGATGGGGTCTCTTGTAACTTTTATAACTTTAATGATAAGGTTTATATCTGTTAATCAAATTTTTGGCAATTTAGTCTCCTGTTTAGTTTTAAATCCCTCTTTTGAGTGTAAACTTTCTTGCTTAGCAAGTTAAGCACTATTTAAACATATGGGGTAACAATTCTGGATTAATAGGGCGTCGCAATATATATATATATCCAATATTTTAATATACAAGTATTTCATTTTTTTTATTAGTTATGATTATATTAGTAAAGACATTAATAAAAAAGCAAACTTCAATTACTATCAAAAGGTATACAAATACTAATCTTGATTCAATTTGCAAATAAAATTTGGATGATATGTTAAACAAGATGTATTGTTTTTTTTTATTATTATTATTAAAAGTTAGAAAAATTCTAGGTAATAATGTTTTATTTCATTTTTTTTCGTTTATTTTTTTTATATTTTATCTGTTAGTATGTCTTACATGAAAAGTGTGTGAGCACATTAAACTAAATTGATTTTGAAATGAAACTTCATGTTACTTAGATATTTCATCTCTATGCTTATACTCTCTACTATTACTATCCATATTTAGTGTCTAAACACTTTCACATCTTCCTATCTTCCTGTATAAACTACATCTCATTATACATTCTACAATATGCAAATTTAACAAGAATATATAATTTTTTTTAAGTTATATGCATATATGAAGAGAATCATACGTTAAATATAAAAAAATTCTATTAGGAGAACAATCTTTATCTATGCCGTGATAAAATATATATATATATATTATTTATAAATTATTCTAATAAAAATAAATTTAGTGATGACTTAATAAAAATATATTGCTTGTATAATTAATAATATACTTAATAAGATCTGTTCTCAAATAGGACTACATATTAGATATTTCATCATATATTAATATGCATATTTATCATTTATGTCTCTCATCATAACTTGTTGGTAGGGTTAGCATTTGATGAAGTACTTAATTATTAACAAACACCAATATGTGGGGGCTAATCACAATCTACACAAAACACTTGTGTTCTTTTGCGCTTGTTTGTACATGTTCCACATGAAAAGACAAAATTACCCTTTCTTCTTCTTCTTTTTTTATTTCTTTCTTTAAAAATAATTACAGAATTTATTTCATCAAGATTATTCAATTTAAAAAAAAAAAAAAAAAAAGGCAACAGCTGCGGCTACTAGACAACCCAAATGTTTGGTATTAGAAACAATGACGCTAGCCTAAGTATAAAGATATATTTATATAAATGTAGATAGCAATGGCCATATCAATATTAATGTTAGGTTAATTATCATAAGTCTAGCTAGGATGTCCCTCTGTCAACGTTACACTAAATTATTGATTGTGGAATTTATATACTAAACTAAATAGACTTAGTTGACTTTGATTTGGATAGAGATTTGAAATAATTACCGACTCCTTTTGTCTTCACATTGAAAGGAATGTGAGCTCTATATATTAAGAATAAGATATATCTGATGACCTTATTAGTGTGGTTTGTTAATCGTTATCTCGATTGAAATGAAATCATCACAACAAGGCTAAACTTTGTGATCACTTTGAAAATGTTTCAATAATTGATAAGATTTTTATTTTGGTAAAAGATTATGAACTATATGCATGGTTCGCATTTTCCTTTTTGAGAAAGAAAAATAAATAATGAAAAACATTACAACTCCATGCCAGCTAGTTGAATAATACATGTTATTGAAAAATGTCATCTTAAAAACAAGCAAATATAGCGCCAGTTTTATAGAATTGTAATTTATATAAGAATCTGCTTCAGTCGTGCTGTGAGAGAATCTATGCTTCTTTATTGAAGCATGAAATCATTATATGTTTATAGTAAGTTGTAATTTACAAATTTTATGAGTATATCATCAGTACATTATTTGAATATAAAATAATAATAGATAAACAACATTTAAATATCTAATAAATATAGCTACAATAATATTTTTCTAAAACAAAATAAATGTTTAACTTAAAGTGTATTTTATCAAGCTTGATAAAGAATAATTATAATTATATTTTTATTTTTATTATAAGTAATTTAAATAATAATCAAGTAAATATATAAATAACTATATATTCTCTTATAAGTTAGGGGTTTTGTTCAAAATGATTCTTAATAGTGTGTGGAAGTAACTAAATGTCCATATTTTTAATTTTGTAGTAAAATAACATAATCACATTTTTAATATTACATATTATCAAATATGTCATTTAACAAATTATTATTTTTTCTAAATATTTTAATATTATGTTATATGTATATCACTTTTATTTAATTATTTTTTATTTTAAAGTTATTTTTTCATTTTTTATGAGTTGTTGAGTGATATACCATACCGCAAAATACATATACTGAGTTGAAAAATAATATACCAACAAACCTTACAAAATTATTACTAAAATATGTATATACTATGCTAATACTACTATTAAAATATATATACCATGATACAAATTTATATACTACTATTATGTATAATAAGAAAGAAACTAAATATCATTAAAACAATGATATACCATACCACAAAAAATATATACACTAATTAAAAAATAATATACAAACAACTCATAAAAAAACTTAAAAAATCAATATAACTTTAAAATAAAAACTAATATACATATACTACTATATTAAAGTCATACGCTCCTAAACAAATAAAAAAATTATAGGAAAATGACAATTTAGATAATCAACAATGTAAAATTGTCATTTCTCTAAAATTTTAAGAATAAAAATATTACCTTCTTGATACTATTATTTTAAGTCATTTACTATAATTTATTTATAACTTAAATCTAAAGCAGAGACGTTTCGTACTTATTGGGGCCCAAACTAACTTTAAATTACAGGACCCTCTTACATATACAAATTTTTGCAAAATCAAAATCAAATTTATAAGAAAAATGGTGCTGTAAATTATGGGTTGTTGGGATCCTTTTAGAGTGAGAGACTTGACCTAAAGTTGAGTTGATATATACTGAATAAACTCTTGACCAAACTAAGACCAGCTTATGCCCAAGTCCTACTTAGTCATGGCCCCGAAATTAAAGGGTTTGCTCTTTTCTTTTCTTTTTTTTTTTCCCTTTTTTTTTTGAAGGCCTGCATTAATAATGCATGCATTCATTTATCGGCTTGATGGGACCTAGACCTATATTATATTTATTTTTAGAATTAAAAATGTTAAAATGACTTTATTAAAATAAAAATTGTAGTCCATTGCAGTTACTTAATTGTATATATAAAATATATAAGAAAATTCTACTATAGCTGAGTCCTTGTTTTTGACACAAATATAAATTATAATTCCAATTTGTTTATATGATGGTGTATGTTATAGTCATAGTAAACCTCTAAGATATTTTTGAGAAATCGTGAATAACTTAGTATGCCAAAATTTGGGTTTAAATAGTATCTTTCACACGCATACAAAAGCGAAATAAACAAGTGTGTAACAGACTATTTGAACTTTATTTTCAGCACAATAAATTATTCATAATTTCTCAAAAACATGTGGAAAGTTTGTTAAAACTATACTGTACACTGTCATAAAAAAATATTTGAGTTATAAGTGTTGGGATATGTGCCCTTAAATCATATTTCTGTAAAACATTTATTGAATGTTGAAATATAGAAAATAATTTCACTCAATTTGTAAATTTATTTACATGTCATTTATCTAGAAAGATCTATTATTATTACATCTTGAATTAAATATATATATGAGATTATATATACAAGAGGATTTAATTCAAGATAATTATAACATAAACATTGTAACGTCCTGGATAACCAAGAATGTTACACTGTGTGTTTATAAAGGTGCAAGACTTGTTAATCAAGTCATTAGTTAAAGATGTGACACTAAACCATAATCGAACTAGGGTTAAAAGATTTTGATCATAAAAGATAAATTTTATCTAAATAAACATTTGATACACGGGATCCCAAAAAACAAGGTTTAAAGAACAATTTACAAAATTTCAAAGGTTATATACAATCACAAGCCATCCTAATGGCAAAATAGACGTTTTAGGTTCTCTTGTCCCTGTCAATCCCTCAGCCGTGACGGTTGAGCAGCTGACTATGTACATTCCGCCCCTAGAGCTCTCCAATTAAGGATTGGTTCAGCTTACCCTTGCCTTTACCTGCACCACATAGCACCCGTGAGCTAAGGCCCAACAAGAAAACCATATAACAGAGCATAATCAATAACAGTAATCAAATAACTCACAAAACATTAGCCAGATATTCAGTAGACCATAGCATTCACATAAACAGTGATATCAATCAACGAATCAATAATCTATCATCCAGGTAATCAACATGCCATAATCATCAGATGAACAACAATAAACATATCATGCAATATCCAGGGTCGGCGCCGTTAGGCCGCACCCTCTGTTTATCAACATGCAGAGCTCACTGATTATATAGTTGACGTCAGCTACTAGTGGTCGAGCCGCGTCCTGTGCGCAAGTATCAATTCTGGCACTCTTAACGCTGTTTATTTCATGCTCACATGGCATAACACAATCATACATCATTATAAACAAGTATAGGTAACCCTTAGTCCCAACATAGCCAAACAAACAGGTGCATTTTTCTTACCTTTGATTCCGAGCGGAGAAAGTGAACTGGTTCTGAGCACGGTCCCTAGCCTTGAGCCTCGACGATAAACCTAGTCACAAGGGCCATTGATATCTATCAACTTCCAATCAGAAATAAAATACCTAGGGAACAAAACTAGCCTCCGGGACCTCAATTTCTACCAAACCGGGTAGTAGAAATTGTCCCGAGCACCTAGGTTCGAACCCCCGAGCCCTAACAATACTTGAAATACTTCCAAGACCAAACTTCTTAGGCGGGTCGTGACTTGGCTCAGCAAGTCGCGGCTTGCCCCAAGTCAGAGAGCAACCTCCCAAGCCAAAGGGGAGGCGGGTCGCGACTTGGCCAAGCAAGTCACGATGCGCTCCCAAGTTAGAGAGCTAACTAGGCCAGAAAGGCCACACGCGCCGCGGTGCCCCCAGTCTAGGTCGCGGCGCGCCCTGCGAACCCAGAGAAAACCTGGGTTTTCTCCTCCTTCTCCCAGCCAAGAACACCTAAGTTTGCCCATAATTTTCCTCAAAAACTTCCCCAATTCAATACCAATCAGCAACAAACTCATAACTAATTTACACATTTTAACCACTATAAAACCTCAATAATATCCCTCAATTATTAGCTCAATTCAACTAGGAATCAACATTCAAAAACCCAGAATTAAACCTACTCTAAGCTTCAAAACACTCAGCTCAAATCCATATAATTAAACCCAATTCATCTAATAATTATACCTAGAAATCCAACAAAATTCAAAGTTAAAACCACAATCCTTACCTCAATTATGACTGGGCTCCTTCTTATTTTCCAGTTTCAACTCCAGCTTAAATTCCTCTCCAACTTCTTCAAAGGTCACCAGCCCATAAACTAACCTAGGTCCTTGTTCCTTAGCTTCAACTCAAAAGAGAGCAAGAGAGAGAGAGAGAGAGAGAGATACGTGGGAGAGAGAGAGAGAGAGAGTGCTGAGAGAGAGTCTTCTTTTTCCTTCTTTCTTTGAATAAATCCACCACCTTCTATTTACTCTTAACAATTCTGAATATATCACCTAAGCAAATGACCATATTGCCCCTCCAAAGTATATAACCTTCAATTAGCTCCTAGGGGTAGAATGGTCATTTTTACTCCCAATTCCCGCTAATTCCTCCAGTGTTCCTAATATTCTCTAATTAATCCCATCATCCAATTAATCACCAATTATTTACCCAATGTCTAATAATCTCCAATATATCTTTTAAATTCCCAAAAATAACTCCAGGCTCCTCGCTGTGACTATTTCGCCAAACCACTCACTAGGATCGTCTCGAGCCATATGCTGCAAATATATCCATATAATAATGTGGTCTCAACAATCTACCACAAATAATCACATTTATGCCCTCAACAGGCCAAAATAACAAATACGCCCCTGTAAACTAAACATGGCCCGCATGCATATTAATACTCATAAATATGCATTTCACATATCCATATAATCATATAAGCATGCTTATCACATAATCATACATTTAATCATTTAAATCAAACACAATGACCAATTATGCCCTCCCAGCACGCTAATCAAGGCCTTTAAGCCTTAATAGTGATTTTGGGTCGTTACAAACATTGTCTGTAATCGCTAATATTAAAGTGGGAGATGTTGGTTGCATTTTTCGCTATCAACCTATTCTAAGAGTTTAAAGAAAATAATAGAAAAGAACACAAGGGTTTTACGTGGTTCAGGCTATAAAAGATCCCTAGTACACGAGTCTCTGGTATTTAGTGAGTTTGAAGCTTGTTTGAGCATGCTTCAATGGTGGTTCTCAGGCAGCGTATATATTGCACTGAGTTACAGAGTTTATCTCTCTAAAAATCTAACATTTTCAAGGAAATACCACAACCTTATTTATAGATGTTGGGGTCATTATGTTAATCATATATATTTAATAAAAATTCCCCCATTGATGGGGTATTAATTTCAATTAATACAGAAGGGGGTACACTAAATAGAGACTACGACCCTAGTGGATTGCACGGGGCCCATTGCAGAAAGTTACCTACCAGCTTTATGAGAAACATGCCCCTGACGGTGTTAGGGTGCGGCTGAACGTTTTCCCCATGTCAGACAGTGTAGTGGGAATTGCCGATTTTCGAGTGTACGACTAAACACAACTATTGGAGGATTTTCCAAAAGGTTGTCAGACGATCTTCTGGTGGCTCATATGTGCAGTGATGGACACCTGGCAACTCGTCTAGGTCCCAAGGACAAAAACCTAGACAAGGAGGACAATCGACTGAGGAAGGTACGAGGATCTCACTTTGAGACATCCACACCTCTAGGAAGGACCTCAGGGGGTGGCCTCCCTTGGAGACATCCACGTCTGGCTGGCTCAGGATATTTGGAGGAGTTCACACTCCGAGAACATCATACCTTGTCTTGTTTACTCCTAATTGCCACGTGTTAGGTGGTAAAAATACAGACAATATGAGCTTTTATATTAATGAAGATTATGAGCATGGTCTATCTTTTGACTTTGACAGGATAGTCTATATGGATTGTTACATGTAGTTGACATTGTTGGAAACTAAGTTCCAATGTGCATAGTGGAAGCGAATGAGGGGTTGTTTGATTCTTAAAAAAAATATGGATTTATTGATATACATACATTAATCAAAACATAAATGAAGAATGGTCATACCAGTTGAAGTTTATCAATAATTTACTTTAGTATATTAAAATGAACATCCAATCAAAGCTTTTCATCAAGAACTCAACCAAGATCTTCCGAACTATTTTCTGCACCTCAAGATATGTGTGGGCACGTAGAGAAACTATGAAGTTTATTTTTTATTCACAAGATGTACTAAACCCATGAGATCTTGGAATAGGCTTAGAGAAAATTAGGTTTTTCTTAGAGAGGAAATAATACGATATATTTTCTTCTCTGTTAATTAATGAGATCTGTTATGATTGGTTAAATGCAAAGGTTAAGTGTTGTTACACAAGCTAGGTGTAAAAGACTTGATAATTTCACATAGTGAAGATGTGAAATTGGAGTTTCAATTGTAGCCACTCACAAACTGTGGTTTTGGGTCCAAAGTGATACAATGAAGGATCTGTAAAAGCCCAAAAAGTTTGGGAGCATTTGAAGAAATTTTAGGATCCTTCGTGGGGGCTTTGGGCAGAGAGGGTTGCATTGCATCACCTCCTTGGAGGCATTGCATCACCTAAATGTGAAGGGGCTTAAAAACCCCAGCATGCGATGCATCGCCTGACATGGCTGCACTGACATGTAATTTTAGTTCCAAATGATGTGTCAAAAGGCTCTAATCCTTTTGCTTAGACCTAATGGCAGTGCCTACTCTATAAAATGGTTCTCATAGAGTTTTGGAAGACTTGATCACTCTGTCAAATCTCTTTCTCTCTCTCTTTCTCCAGCTTTCAAGTTTTCTCCAAGAAACTCATAAGGAAAGTGCTTGAATTTGTGAGTTCAAAGGCTTGTTTACTTCCAATTCTCATTTCCTCTTAGAAAAGGCTCAAGCATCCATGGAGGGCTAGGAAATAGAGAATTAGGTCAGTGATACACCTCTTGTATTAGCCTTGGTTGTGTTTACAAAGGACGAAGAAGAAGTTTCAAGTGGTGTTC
Organism: Humulus lupulus; assembly: GCF_963169125.1. NCBI lineage: Eukaryota > Viridiplantae > Streptophyta > Magnoliopsida > Rosales > Cannabaceae > Humulus > Humulus lupulus. Next base: position 223,803,062 of record NC_084796.1, read on the forward strand.
TCAAGGCTAGGGTTTGAAGCTCCAAGAAGACATAAATGGTTTTGTTCTACTACTAGGGTTTGCATTATCCAATTGTTTCTTTTATTAGTCTTTGTTAAGGAAAATCTTGTGTAGTTTCTTAATATTGTGGTGGTGTAATCTTATTCTCCTTAAACATTCTATTTTTCTATTATCTGAGAAATATCACCATGCAAGAAGCTTCTTCATTTTCGGCTTTGAAATACATGACACAAAATTTTGTATGACTAGATAGATTTGATGGTACTAACTTTGTTCATTGGCAAGATAAAATTAGGTTCTTGTTAACTACACTCAAGGTCTTCTATGTCTTGGATAAAGACCTAAAGGCTATAGAAACCGCCAAGAAAGATGACACACAAGAAGTCTTCAAAGAAAGAAAGAATTGTGAAGAAGACGAATTGATTTGTAGGGATCACATTCTCAATGCTCTATCCGACCGGTTGTATGATCTCTACACAAACACCAAGACCGCCAAGGAAATTTGGGAAGTTTTGGAGAAAAAGTACAAAGCGAAAGAAGAAGGTACAAAAAAATTTCTCATTACTCAATACATGGAATTTAAATTTTATGACATGAAACCCCTTCTTCCCCAAATACATGAGTTGCAAAAAATTGTGAATAAGTTATCTACCCTCAATATCATCTTGCAAGAGCAATTCATTGTTGGTGTCATTATAGCCAAGTTGTTTCCTTATTGGAGGGGCTATAGGAAGAAAATCCTCCATAAGAATGAGGAGATTTCATTGGAGGAAATCCTCAAACACTTGAGGATTGAGGAGAAATCCTGTTCTAGAGATACGAATGAGGGGTAGTCTAATGTAGAGACTTCAAAGGCCAATGTGGTGGCCAATCCTCCTAACAAGGGCAAATGGATTGACAAGAATAAAGGCAAGGGTCAAAGACTCTTAGGGCTTAAGAAGAATGATGGACAATTAAAAGTTCCAAGGGACGTTGCTTTATGTGTGGCGAGAATGGCCACTTTGCTAGAGATTGTAGATTCAAGATGAACCATAACAATGAAGCAAGAGTCAACTAAACCGAAGAAGAGCTAGTGGAAATCCTAAGAGAAATCAATGCCACTCATGTAAAGGTGAATGGGTGGGGGTATGATACTTGTGTCACCATTCATGTTAACCATGATATATCCTTATTCAAGACCTTTGAAACTTCAAAGGAAGGGCATGAGATTTAAATGGGAAATTAAAAATGCCCAAGGTTGAAGGAAAGGGGACTATAGACTTATTCTTCACATCCGGGAAAAAGGTTCTACTCACTAATATCTTGTATGTACCAAAAATGAGTAGAAATCTTGTGAGTAGAAATTTTCTTGGCGAACCGGGAATCAAGGTTGTGATAGATTTTGGCAAGCTTACATTGTCAAAGGGAAATGTATTTTTGGGGAAGGAATATGCTTGTGATTGCATGTTCAAACTTTGTACCTCTATTGACAATATGAATAATAAAGCTTATACTTCTTCTTGTTATATGCTTGAAGAAACATTTTCCTATTGTTGAAAGAAATTCTAAATTGTTAGATTTGATACATAGTGATTTATGTGAGCTAAATGGAATGTTGAATAGAGTAGGAAGTAGATATTTTATTACTTTCATAGATGATTTCTCTAGGTTCACATATGTATATTTTCTCAAGAATATGTATATATATATAAAGAATTTAATGTGTTTAAAACTTATAAAGCGGAAGTTGAAAATCAATTAGACAGGAAAATAAAAGTGCTTAGAAGCGATATGGGTAGTGAATATTTTTCAAATGATTTCAAGTTGTTTTGTGAAGAACATTAAATAATTCATGAATGTACCACCCTTTATATCCCACAACAAAATGGTATAGTAGAAAGGAAAAATAGAACATTTCTTGAGATGATTAATGCTATGCTTTTACATTCAAAATTGAGTTTTAGTTTGTGGGGTGAAGCATTGTTATTCGCTTGTCATATTTTGAATCATATTCTCATGAAGAAAAACAATATATCTCCATATGAGTAATGGAAAGGAAAGAAACCAAACATTGGTTATCTTAACATGTGTGGGTGTCTTGCTTGTTTCAAGAACACGAATCCCAAAAGGACCAAGTTGGGTCCAAGGGCTATAAGATGTCCATTTGTGGGTTGTGCTCAAAATAACAAAGCTTATAGATTATTAGACTTGGAGTCTAATGTAATAATTGATTCAAGAGAGGTTGAGTTATTTGAGAACATGTCATGCGATGACAACAAGTCAATAGAACAAACTCATATTAGAGAACCTTAAGAGGAGATTTCTAAGGGAGTTGGTGAGCAACCTCTATTGCCAAGAAGAAGCCAAAGGCTCAATGACTTGGGATCAAGTGAGAAGTGCTCTAAAATAAAGACACTATAGCTTATAAAAGGTAACAACGAGGAAGTAACTTGGCAACATCCAATAGTACTTCAAATAGAATATGATCCCAAAACATTCAAAGAAGCTATGTCTTCAAAGGACTCTGCTTTTTGGTAAGAGGCAATAAATGACGACATGGATTCAATTATTTCTAACCACACTTGGGACTTGGTTGATCTTCTAAAAGGGTCTAAATTAATTGGGTGTAAATGAGTATTTAAAAGGAAATACCATATCAATGGAACCAGATAAACCTTCAAGGCTAGATAAATAGTCAAGGTTTCAAACAAAAGGAGAGAATAGATTACTTAGCCACATATGCACCGATAGCAAGAATTACTTCTATTATATTTTTATTTGTCTTATCATCTATACATTAACTTTATTTTCATCAAATGGATGTCAAAACGACATTCCTAAATGGGGATCTCGAGGATGACGTCTATATGGAACAACCATAGGGTTTTGTTCTTCAAGGAAATGAACATAAAGTGTGTAGACTTGTCAAATCATTATATGGTTATAAACAAACTCCAAAACAATGGCATTAGAAATTTGAAAAAGTCATCGTTCCAAATAGATTTAGAAAGAACAATGCGGATAAGTGCTTATACTGTAAGACTTGTGATGACTATGTCATATTAGTGTGTTTATATGTAGATGATATGTTGATCTTGAGTCATGACATGAAAGAAATAATAGAAAGAAAGAGGTTTCTATCTTCTAACTTCAAGAAGAAGGAACTTGGAGAGATCGATACCATTCCAGGTATCAAAGTTAGAAGAAATTGTGGGGGTTTTGTATTGATTCAAGTCCATTATGTCGAGAGAATGCTTGGCAAATATAGTCATCTTAAAATCCAATAGGCAAATTCACCATTCAATTCAAACATGAATTTTGAAAAGAATGAAGGATGAGCAGCGACTTAATTGGAATATGCAAGTGCAATAAGGAGCCTAATGTACGCTGCTCATTGCACAAGAGCGGGATATTGCATATGTGGTTAGTAAACTTAGTAGGATTACTAGCAATCAAAGTATTAAGCATTGGAAGGGTATTGAGAGGATTCTTGGATACCTTAACGGTACCAAAGAATATAGCCTTCACAATTAAAATTTTCCAAGGATACTTGAAGGATATTCTGACTCTAGTTGGATATCAGGAGTGGGAGATAATCTCTCCACCACCGGTTGGGTATTTACTCTTGGAGGAGGTGCCATCTCTTGGTGCTCCAAGAAGAAAACTTGTATATCACACTCAACCATGGAATCAGAATTTATAGCTATAGAAACAATTGACAAAAAGGCCAAGTGGCTTATGGATCTTATGTTGGATATTCCTTTTACCGTGGATATGGTATCAAAAATTTCTATACATTCTGATAGACAATCCACTCTTGCAAGAGCATATAATAGTGTGTACAATGGGAAGTCTAGACACATTAGTCTAAGAAATGAATATGTGAGACAATTAATTCAAGATGAAATTATATCAATCACATATGTTAAGACAAGTAAGAACTTAGTGGATCCATTTGCAAAACCTCTTGTGAGAAGGTTAGTAAGTTCTACTTCAAAAGGGATGAGACTGAAACTCCTAGAACAAAATATTCACCAATGATGGCAACCCAACTCCAAAATTGTAAACATCAAGGGAAATAGTTCAATGGGTAAGAACAACTCATTGATAAGTGAATGGTTGATACACTAAACCTTTAGTGACTTCCATCCAAGATGGTTAGTGTTGGTTGCTACCAAGCAAGGATTAAGCCTAGCGCTTTTAATGAAGTTCAAGGAAATAAGCATCTATAAAGGTAGCAAAGATATTGTAAGAACTTCATCAATGTGAACTTAGAGGTGGTGCCGCCTCTCATGGGAGTTGGAGTTTCTCCCTAGAAAGTTCACGAAGGGATGAGCACATGGCCATATGAGTGCTAAGTGAGAAAAGTGAGAAAACAAAAGATCTAGTGGAGATGTGTGAGATATTACTGGTTTCATCATAAAGAATACTTGGTTCAAGCTTTTAAGCAACCAATGATTTCGAAAAGACTTTGTGGTATTTTCACTAAGGTAAAGTTCAAGTCAAAAGGTGCTTTACTTTAGGCAGCAATATTGTTTTGAGCTAGAGATAGAAATTTGTACTTAACCAAGTGAGAGAATTTTATGATTGGTCAAATACAAAGGCTAAGTGCTATTACACAGGACTTGATAATTTCTCATAGTGAAGATGTGAAATTGGAGTTTCAATTGTAGGCACTTACAAATTGTGGTTTTGGGTCCAAAGTGATACAATGAGATATCTAAGGAAACCAAAAAAGTTTGGGAGAATTTAGAGAAATTTTAGGGTCCCTTTTGGGGGCTTTGGACAGAGAGGGTCGTGTTGCATCACCTCCTTGGAGGCGTTGCATCATATGAATGCGAAGGGGCTTGAAATCCCCAGCAGGCAATGCATCGCCTACTGGTAGGCAACGCATCGTCTCATGTGTCCATATAGACACGTAATTTTAGCTCCAAATGATGTGTCAAAATGCTCCAATCATATTGGTTTGATCTAATGACGATGCCTACTCAATAAAAGGGTTCTCGTAGAGTTTTGGAAGACTTGATCACTCTCTCAAACCTCTCTCTCTCTCTCTCTATATCTTTCAAGTTCTCAAGTTTTCTCCAAGAAACTCATAAAGAAAGTGCTTGACTTTGTGAGTTCAAAGGCTTGTTTACTCCCAATTCTCATTTCCTCTTAGAAAAGCCTTAAGCATCCATGGAGGGCTAGGAAATAGAGATTTGGGTCAGCAATACACCTTGTGTATAAGCCTTGGTTGTGTTTACAAAGGAAGAAAAAGAAGTTTCAAGTGGTGTTCTCAAAGCTAGGGTTTGAAGCTCCAAGAAGACATAAGGGTTTTGTTCTACTAATAGGGTTTGCATTATCTAACTCCGTCTTTTATTAGTCTCTGTCAAGGATAATCTTGTGTAGTTTCTTAATATTGTGGTGGTGTAATCTCACTCTTCCCCCACAAGATTTGGATATCGTGAAACTATATCAGACCTATAATCAATATTATCTATATATATTATAAGAGAAAATACCAATTTGGCCTCTATGTTTTTGCCGAATATGCGATCGACCTTTATGTTTTGTTATATGACAATTAAGACTCCGTGTTTTACAAAAATGGATTAAAATAATACCCTATACCCGATTTTGGTCAAAACTTTTCAAATATAATCTTTCCTTCTCAGCTCCTCGCTTTTTTGAACCTATCACATCGCCAACGACCTAAGAATTGATCTTATAATTGAAAATATTGTGACCAAAATTTGATCTAGGGTACTAATTTGATCTATTTTATAAAACACAGGGTCCAAATTATCATCTAACAAAACACAAGGGTCGATTGCCTATTCGAGAAAAACAGAAGGGCCAATTATCATCTAGGGTTTTGATATTTTTTTATTATTTTACTATTCCAATTTTATTAAATAAAATTCAAACATTTATGCTTAATAAAACAATAATTAAATAAATAAAAGAGCCAAGACTGAGTCTACCCTCAATGTTACACGCCAATCACAGTACAAGCACTGTGAATGGGATGGGCATATATTCAAATTGATATTCTTAAGAAAATATCGTGGTAACCGATAACCAAATTTAATCAATGTTATAATTAATTATCTTTGATAATTATTTATTTAAATAAATATTTAATCTTAATCCAAATCAAATTGGAACTACCAGGTTAATATCTCACTTTTATGAAAAATTTAATTAATTCAAAATTAATTATTTTATTTGTTTATCAATTAATTTAAAAATTAATAAATTAATTAAATAATAACTTTAATTATCACATAATTACTGATAAATACAATTTTAGTTATATATTCGTTATTTCCTTAGGCTTAGAAATGGTTAGTTTTTAGTTATTTTAATGATTTTAATTTTGTTTTTTGTATTTTATGATTTTTGGCTTATAAAGAATTTTAGGAGTTAAAATACACTTTTATTACTATAAAAATAGATTGAGTTTTAATTAAAATTTCAATGGATTTAATTTAATATATTTTTTATTTGGAAATATTTAATTTTGATTTAATTTATTTGGTTTTTATAGGAAAGTGTGGTATTTTTATGAAGAAAATAAAAGAGTTGGAGCCTAAACCCGAGCCAGAGCTGGAGTTGAAACTTCTTGCGCGATTTTGACATTGTTGTAGCCATACTTTTGGAATTTTGGAAGAAATAAACATTTTAGATCTTTTTCTTAGCTTTCCATATGAAGTGCACCAAAATTTTTATTATTATTTTATTGTTTGAATTAATTAATGGTTATTTGTATGATTTTATATTTGTTTGATTAATTATTAATTGTATGAATTTTATTTGATTGCTTGTGTTATTTTAATTGGAATCATTAATATTTGAATTACTTGGAATCCTTTCTTTCCTTTTTGGTATTGTTTTGCCAAGTGTGTGTGTATGGTATTATGGTGTGTACTCGACTATGAGCTGTAGTGGAGAGTAAGACATCTAGTTAAAGTTTTGAGAAGTTTCCCATTTATTGTGTGAAAGGGAATAAGGTACAATGGTTCTTTCATTTATGAGAGGATATGAAAATCATGAGCTAGAGTGATCTTGTGTGAGTGTGTGTCACAACCAGCCAAGGAAAAAGGATTTGGTTTATTTTTTTTCTTTATTTCTTGATAGGTCAATGGTCTTAATAGATAGAAATGAGGAATAGGCAATCAATCAAACATAATTTGGGGACCAAGAGCACTAGGGTTTCGACTAGGGTGTGCATAAGAATATGTTTCCTGTTCTTTTCCTCTCCCACATTTCTTCTTCTTCCTCCCAACACCATAAGGAGAACTTGTCTCTCATTTCTCTCTTGCCATTAACACTAGGGATGCTAGGATTTGTGAGTTCCAAAGAGTCGAGGTAAGGTGATTATTCTAAAATATTTTTCCATTATCTCAATCTCTTCTTCTATGTTCTAATCCAAGAATATTTTTGGGGATTCTTTGAACTAAGATCTTGTGGTGGTACTAGCAAGAGGTTCACGAGTTTTTGCCTTATAGTGAAGTCGACCACCAAGCCAAGAGGTTTAGGCTCATGAATTGGAAGAGGTATAATGGTAGGTTTTGTTTTCTTATTTTCTTTCCCTTGTCCTTACCTTTCCATCAAAGATTTCTAAGATATGGATACTTTGGGATGTCTCGCTTCTAGGTTCTTGTGATAAGAGGCGAGGGTGTCAAGAGACACAATTCTAGAGTTTTTTTTGGCTAAGCAAGTTTATCAAGAGGTTTGTGATCTTATTCATGGCTTCTTGGATATTTCTATCTCCCTATGTGTGTTCATGATTGTTCTCCATGTCTCTATATTTTTTTTTCCTTTGCTTGATTCATAGAAACATGCTAAGATTATATGGGTAGTACATGCATGAGTATTTTCTATGAACAAATTCGTTTATGTATATGTGTAATTATGCATGTAGGAATTATTTTATTTTAGTTAATATCCTATGAACTTGTTTGTGAATTTGGAAGATGGGAGCATGTTAGGGTTCCATGAAAATCCTCTAGAGTATTGATTTTTAATTGTTGAAAGATTAATATTGGAATATTGATGTTTCAATAAATCATGATGTTTTGGGTAATTAAAATGCAAAATTAGAAGTAGAAACATGGACATAGGGTTTCGACCTAGGTGTTTTTTTAAAATGAATAAAGAAAATTTTGGTTACTCCTTGATGTTATTTTTTTTGAAAAAAAATCATTTACTATGATATGTCCATTTGTAATTTTTTTGAAGATGAGGCTATGTGGGTTTCGTCCTTATGAGTATGGTAGGGTTTGTGGTGGTTTGATTTTGAGTTGAATAAATTGCATGATAAATTGTCATATCAAAATGCTTAAAATGTAAAAGACCATGTTAAGTTAATTTGTTAAATTGTTGTAAATGATTTTAAGTATTTGTTAGTATTCTAGGTGGATTTATGCCTGCTGAATTTTGTTGACTCTAAATTGGCAATCTGTATATTTTAGGTGGATTTAATTGGTGAAAAATCAAGCTATAACTTAAAATGCATATTTTAAAAACCAAGACAACAAAAAGAGTGATTTTCAAATGTTAATGATGTTTTTATCTAATTAAACACATGCAATTTTTTTATATATTTTACGAAAGAAAATATGGTTTTAGTTCAATTATGTGATTTTAAACAAATATAATACTTATTGGAATTTTTGGTTTATTAAGAGGAAATGTCTTTTAAATAAAATAAGTAAAAGTATGTGCTCAATAAATTAAACCTTATACTATGTATATGGTAAATGTAATTTTTCCACACTTTAATATGTATTTTTCTCATTATATTTATGCAGTTTTTTTTTAATAATTAAGTAAAATTATTTTCTAAAGATGATCTAGGAATTCATTTAATAATTATAAGTAGTTACAAAATTTTGTCACTTCTTTTAAACGTTATTAAGTAATAAATGAGATTATTATTTTATGCAAATTAAAACTAAGAAATTGTTTTGGTAAGTTAAAAATTTGGAATAAACTTTATGAATGACCAATATGTGATTTAAAGGAATAACGTAGTAGTAATTAAGTGGAAAATTATTTTATACTTGCAGAATTTTTGTGAAATTGACAAGAAAATAAAGGAACAAATAATTCCAACTTCAATGCGAGTTTTAAGAACCATCGCATGTATGCATGTTACATGCAATCTAGGTTTTACGTTCAAATATACGCCATTTAATTAAGTGCACGATTCTTGTTTTACAAACACTAAGGATTCACTAGTACACTTAAGATTATTCTTTTAAGATTTTATGTGAAATTGTTGAATGTTGATAGTATGGTACAACATGTGCCACATGTGCATGACACATGCACACGTGTGGTATGTATGTTAGGCATGTATAATTTTACATGATTTTAAGATGAACGTTTGATTGTGATTATAGAGTCCTTGTGACATACCCGCATTTTACTTTTGCTTGGACTTGACGTAAGGAAGTTAGATAATATTTCTATGAATATGTGTTATGAAAAGTATAAACTGATATGATATCAAGAGTTATGGTGTTATGGAAAGTATGAGCTATGGTAAGCTAAAGTGTTATGAAAAGTACGAATTTCTATGTTATGATATGAAATGGTGTATGCCTGCTTGTATGTTGTATGAAAAGCAGTAGGTTGGTAGCATGCTGAACGCGACACAACAAAGGAGTTACTAAGAATATGACATAACTAATATGGCGGACGCGTTGAGGTTATTCGAGGACCTGAGATTCTATTTACCTCATAAAGGAGGTCTTACCGGTTTATGCTTTTGCTGGTTACCTCATGACGTGACATGGACAATAAGGGTGCCATGAACAGATGATGTATGATTATGATTATTATTATAATTTATGAATATGGATTTGATATGAATATGAATGACTATGATATGGTTATGATATGTTTTTCCATGAGTTTACGATATGAATATAGTCTTCTTGTGTTTTCTTAAATATTGTTACATTTGTTTGTACTTGCTTAGTGGGCTTTTAGCTCATCCCCCTTACTGTAGAGTCTCAGAACCTTACTTAGCTAGTTAGATAGTAGTAGTAGTAGTAGTAGTAGTAGTTATAGTATAATAGTTACTGTGGTTTTTGGTTCAAGCCGGGACTTAGTTGAACACTTGTAGCAACACTTATAGATTTTATAAGTTTAACCTATAGTTTAAGAATATTAATTATAATAGAAGGTTTGATTAATATAGCTGATTCTAAAGATGTCATTTATTATACTATAAGGTTTAGATGGAATTAATAAGATCATGACAGTTGTCATGTGCATATTTATTTAAGGATTTAATTATAGCTTAAATAAAAGAAAGTTCTAGAAACTCTAGAATCTTCCAAGACCATTAAGAGCATGACACTTGTCACAATCTTGTTTATTTGAGGATTTAAGCATTTTAAGTGGATAATTCAAAAATAGAAGTTTCTAGAAGCTCTAGACTCTTCCAGAACTTGCTGGAGTCACATATTACTCAGTCAAACCTAATTAATTAATTCAAATTATGCTAAAAAAGTGCAATTACGTGTTTAATATATTTACGTATGTCGATATATCGCAGCATAGGGGTCGATATATCGCCTACGGAAGATACGAAAAATACGTCGACTTTGCACGAACGATCGAACCAGCCTCGGGAATACTGGGAGAGGCGATATATCGCCTATAGGGGGCAATATATCGGCCCCACTTATGTATTTTTGAAAGTTCGGTTTTTCAATTTTAAAAATAGCCTTAACCTCTTGACTAGCCTCTTAACATTTTTGACCGAGTCTTAAGCACCTGTTGAACGAATATGTTGGTTTTTATTGATCAAATCAGAGATTATACGCAGCGGGACAACAATCAAATTGTTAGATTAATCCCATAAGATTTCTAGATCTACTTCTTCGCATGCATATATATATATTGAATCAAGGACATGAATAGAAAAATTACCTTAGGTCCTTCCTTGCTGCTATCTTTTCGTATGGCTAAATCCTTGAGATCTCACACCAAGATCTTCCAAAATGTTCTCAGGCACACAAAGAACGAGTGTGGGCTCGCTATACAATTAATAGGCAATAAACTATTTATCAGATGTTCTCAACACATGAGATCTGATAAAGTTTGGACCTAGGTTTTGTGAAGAACAATGACTTTTGATTATGTCACTGTTCTCTTTCTTTGAGAGAGATTTCTAGATATTTTTCTATCATTAAAAAGTTACGTTCTATGAAAAACTGATATCCTATATATTAAAATATTTGTTATTTTAAACAAATTCAAAATAACTGATCAGTTATCAAATTTTGTTTAAATAATAAATTTTAATCATATTAAAATATCTCATTATTTATTTAATATTTAAATAACTAAAATTGTGGAATCAAGAGACTTAGTACACTCTCTTATGCGTGTAGCACAGTGCCTGTGCACTGTGCCACACGTGTACCACATGCCTGTGATGGCATGTGATTTTTCCTAATTTTTATTATTATTTAAATACCAAAAATCCCAAAAATAAATTAATTCAAAATTAATTATAATTTTTATAAATCAAATAATTAATTAATTCTTAATTAATTAATTACACATAATTAATCAATAATTATGTTTGATACATAGAAAAATATTTTACTTATCAAATAAGTCCTTTTTGCCCATTTTTGTATTTACCTTTGTCAGTGTTTGTTTGAGCCATTTTGGGGACCATGAACCTATAACATTAAGCTCCAATAAATAAACTAAATAATTAAACTCTTTAATTATAATGGTTAATTTATTAATTCTGATATTACTCCACTATAAATTCAGAATTGCACTCTTTATGTTATAGATATACTTTTACAGAAATCTTTTCTTAAGTCGTCCATTGATATAACCATCTTACAATAGTTCAACCCTCTAATTAATTAGTTCATAAATTAGAATGGAAGAATTACCATTTTACCTTTCTAATTTACTTCTTATTCCTTAAGTACCATTAATTCACTAATGAATAATTAATCTATAATCTAATTATAGATTTGAGCTCAAAATCATTCAGTTCCAGAATTAACCCTTAAGGGAACTAATATACGATCCGTTAGGAAAGATTAGATTCCGTATTGTTGATACATGTTCCCAGCCATCCATGATATTAAATCTCCAAAACAAAAGTCATTAGCCTCATTCTGTGAAGAGACCTTAACGAATGAATCAAAAGATTTAATAAACACGAACAGGAGTTCATGAACACTCAGGATTTAGGTTGATCTATAAATGATCATCAGTTATGATATGAATTACAAGTCTTTATTATTAAATGGTTTTTGGATAAAGACTTTAATTCATATCAGTCCATGTCATATATAATCATATTATATAAAGCACCTTTACCGAGATGTCTTTCCACATCAATAATCCGAATCTAGATTATTTGTATCATTATGATACTCAGTAAACCGTACTTACAACTCTAATTAAAGAATTCCATAACTTTAATTTGTTGTTGTTGACTATTTTTATTCATTCATGTGATCTTAATTCTCTCGTACTAATACAAGATCACATCCTCAATAATGAATATGGAATTTTTCTGATATTTACAAAATTATTCAAACAATAATTTAACAATCTAAATATAACAATAATAATAAACCATTGTATTTATTTATTCACAGGAAAAACAAATGTCTTTACATGCTTTTAGGACACACTCCTAACAGAATATTCAAATATTTTTCAATTAATATTCATTATTTTATTCAAGCTAAAAGGAGGTAGTTTCACTCCTTGAACTCTGTAAATAGGACCTAGTACCCAGCCATTTTTCTCATTCTTCAAGCTGTGTTCAGAGCCTTCAAGCTGTTAGGGTTACTATAGAGTGATAAACACTTGGGTTGGGATAAAAGCTTTATCATCTTAAGCTTTATAAACACTTGGGAAGTGAGATATAGAGTGTGTTTTCAATATCGAGGTGTAGATCGTTTCTAGTACATCCAAAGGTATTCTTACTTTCAAGTTCATTTCTGTATGGTTCTTTAGTTTTCCTTAGTTTTCTTCATTCATATCCTAACTCATTGTTTTCAATTCTTGGTTAGGTATTTAAGTTCTTTGAACTTAAGGTTTCTTTTCGATAAGCTTTGTCTTGGTGGTTTAGTTGTCTTCTTTATCATCTCTTATCTTTAGAAATACTCACCATTCTTATTGTTGGTTTTAGGAGTGTTCCAAATCCCGTCCTTGTTCTCAAATATCCCGGTGTTGGTAAGGAAAATAGAATAGTTTCTATATGCTTATATGTTATGATATGTTATGATATATATATATATATGAATATGTTTTTATGTTGCTAGGGGCTCATAGTTGCTTAGCTAGCAAACCTCAATATATTTTGAGGCTCATAGTTGCTTAGTTAAGTAAACCCCAATGTTTTTATGGTATTTAGGAATCATAGTTGCTTAGCTAGCAAACCTCAATGTATTTTTAGGCTCATAGTTGCTTAGCTATCAAACCTTAATGTTTATTATGTACATGGGTCAGAGTTGTGATATATGTTTTATAGTATATGTTGTTTTATAGTATATGTTTTGTAGTCTTATGTTTAATGTTGTATGTGCTAGTAGATTTTCCTTACTGGGCATTAGGCTCATTCCTTTATTTTTTTATGTATGCAGGAAAATAGTTATGGCGGCGGAAGGATTCTTGGGAGCTTGGTTTGTGTATTAAGGATGAAGGGATTCGATGGACTGCGTGACGATTCGAGGACAATGTTATTTTTAGTCTCTTTAAATTATGTCTTTTTTATGTATTTTCTGCATTCAACTTTGTAAACAATTTCCTTTAGCAAGTTATGTTTTATTTTAAAACAATGGGATCCCATACTGCTCATTTATGTATTTCAATATTGACTTTGGAGTTTTTAATAAAATTATGAATATTCCTTATGTATGTTTTCTAAAAAATAGTGGCTATGTCTAGTAGTATTAATGGTCCAAGGTCTTAGAAATAGTTGGGTCATTACACTTACTTTTCCCCTTTCAGGTAGGCAATAGGGTTTCTCCTTGGCACGCACAGTGATGTGAGAGGTTCTGACGTCTAGGCAATAGGTTAAGTCAATCTTAATTCTGAGTGATAATATTCTGCTAATTATATTATTTAAATCTTTTGACTTGTTCGTTACCAGCTTGCCCTATGGTCTAGCCCATACTTACATCTTGGAGATTTAGTAGTGTAATTGAGTGGGAGTATTATTCATAGATATGAAATCTATAACTTCTGTATGAGAAGTGAAAAGATGATTTCCTCAATTGCTTTGTTCAAAAGGTTAAATGATAGACATCTCATTTCTGTGATTAAGTTCACGGAAATATCATTTATAAGGAACTTAGTGGGAGTTAAGGATAAAATAATGATGAGGGGTAAAACAGTAATTTGCACCCAGCTCGTTAGTAAGTCATCGATAGAGGATTGCCTGACTGTAATGGTTATAACAATGGATAACGTATTTATGGTTTGGAAAATATGTTCTATGAATTCAAGAGTTAAGTTCTGAGTCTATAGTGGAGTCATGCAGAATTAATAAGGTAGTGAAATTATTCATAAATAAATTCACAGTAACTTATTGGAGCTTGATTTCATGGATCCATGGTCCCCACATCACCTTTGAGTAAATCATCTAGAATATCTCAATTAATTGATTTAATTATCAATTAGGATTTTTAAAGTTGACTAGGTCAATTTTGGAAAATTTACAGAGATATGAGATTTAGAGAATGAAAGAGAAACTTTGGGTAAATTTATTAATATTGATAAATTGGTGTCAATATAAATAAATAATATTAAATCAACTTTCAAATTATAATTAGATAATTTGAATAAAGATTTAATTAATTAATTAAAAAAAATAAAATGTTTTGAATTTAGGCCCAATTGAGATTTAAATTCAAAACAAAGAGATTGGGCCCAAGTCCATTTATGGCAGCCCAAGGATTTTATTTTTTTGTTTATTATTTTTAATTAATTTAAATTTAAATTTAAATAAAACCCATTAAGTTTCCTATATGAGGAATATGATATCTAGGGATTTCATAAGGAAGTCAGTTTCAGTTGATTCATTGGGTAAGTGAAAACCTAGACAGTCTAACATTTCTTGGCCACTCTCTCTTCTTCTTCTCTTCTAGATCTCCATCTCATGTGTTGAGAACCAGCCCACAATAGTTCTAGGTTGATCAAAGGCTTGGTGATGAAGACTTTGTTGCTAATCTAATTCAATCTCTTGATAATACTCTACTAAAGAAATGAATCAAGGGTTAGAAAGATTGAAGGAAGGAGTTGTTCCAGTTCCGCTGCGTATTCGTAAGTTTCTACATCTTTGTGTTTATGTTAATTTTTGAATCTGATGTTCATATGCATGTTGTGTTATTCTATGTTTCTATTATGTGTTTGGAAAAATAATAGGAAGCATGCATCTAGATTTAAATTCCAAGATCCTACAAGTCATAACTCATGCAATGTGTAACGACTCAAAAAATATACAAGACCAAAATTATGCAGAAAATTTAAAACGTTTACTTTAGTTCATCTTATCGAAAATCCATAAAAAAAAACTTTTAAAAGATCGTGTGAGCACACTTTTAGTTTAGCAAATTGAAATACAAGTAATTATCCAAAAAGTTGTAATATAGTAATTATCCCAAAAGTCATATCGAGTTTTCAACTTTGTATTTTCAAAATGGTGATCCATCAAAACAATCCACAGTCCGGGCCACATGTACATCTCTGCAAGTAGACTCCAGCGCTCACCGTTCTATCTTGCTCTTACCTACAACATGAATAATTAGGTAAGCAACAAAGCTTAGTAAGAATAGCCTTACAACACAAGTATACTAAACCTCGATAACAGGTTGACCTAAGGTAGTTACCACTATCGGTCACTAGGGTATTGATAAGTTCCAACCCTATCACCCCATTTTCTCAAATAATAGCCATATTTGAAACTAACACTTTGGTTGTACCTAACAACCAATTTCACACATATCATAACACCTGCATTCAAAAAATCTCAAAATATTCAAGATAGATAATTACACAATTTAATCAATTCAAACAAACACAAAGGATCCTAGCTCCAACCCAGATTCACTCTTAATGTCCTGGCTCCAACCCGGATGGTGTTACACCAAGGTTCTTGCTCCAACCCGGATGGTGTTACACCAAGGTTCTTGCTCCAACCCGAAACCACTTACCATTTAGTCGCAGAATGCATAAGCATTGCAAATGTGGGTATCAGGCATACCCTAGTCTTAATGACCCAAACAAAACTAGTGTAATCTACTACTACAAGCACACATTAGTATATTCATGTTATAGCCAAGAAAAGGAAAGGCTAAATTACACGGATTCCTTAGCTTCCAGTAGGATCCTTAATATTGCTAATCGTTTTCCCCTTGGCAGTTATTGTAATTAATACAGTGCACTCAGATTAAACTATGACATATACTTATAGCTAATATTCTATGATAGTTGCACTCAATCAATACTCATAGACTCTATACAGTAGTCTCCTACACACTTCATAATGTATAACGGTCGGATTTTTGTTTCGATCTTTAAATTATCGTAAGAATCGGTCTCAAAGTAGCATGCTCTCCATATTTATTCGTGAAGAAACTATTTTATTTGATACTTATGTACTCTTGTCTAGAATCAAAAGAGTTAACCAAATCTCTTTTTAGAAAAATACCATAATTTTTCCCTCTTTCAGGAAATCCACCATTTTCTACAAAATACTCCTTGTCTCTTAATTATATATATTTTGAAAAAGTTACCCTTTGTTTATAAAGATTCTTTTTAGCATGACCTTCTATATTATTTTACAGATTTTAAAAGATAGCCTAAAACCTCTTTTATGGTATTTTTGAAAAGAAGGGCAATTAGACCCTTAATTTATTAAAATGGTAAAAATCACACTTTACTTATCTCAAACTGACTTACATTGATTTAATATCCCAAATCCTTAATTAATTTCGTAAAAAGAACAAATCTCCATTTTTGTCACATTTTAGACTTTTAATTTTTTAATTAAGCGATAAGGTCCATTATCAAACCTCTGCCATGTCTCAAGTTTTTGGCCATAACCCCTGAAATTTTGTCCACTTATTTCTTGCCCGAAGGAGAGGAAGTCAGACCATGAATTTCGGCAGTATATATTTTTACTCACAACAATATTACCAAACTTTCTAGCATAAACCTAGGCCACAAGCATGCATGTAAATCATCACACCACCCAAATTCAAATCTGAACATAAAATAAGCTCAACAACTATTAAAAATACCCTATACAACCTAATCTACAAGAATAGCTAACGAACTTACGAAAAGCAAACATAAGGCTTTACCTCTTGAAACCCTAGCTTGGAAATGAGTTCCTTAGCACTTCAAACTTATCCCATGGTGTTCTAAACCCTCAAAACGAGCCCCAATCCCATCATACAGATTTTCAAAAAGAGATTAGAGTAGAAAAATAGGTGATGGACAAGAATATGCAAGCTTTACAAAGTTCCTTACCTTGTCTTGCTTTGATCACAAAAGGTGTTCAAGCTTTCAGATCTAGCTTGTATGTACTCCTTTGAAACCTAGAACACAAGAACAGGCCATGCATGATTTTCAGATCCCATGCATGCACAAGAGCCCTATAATTTCGGGTTAGAGAATAAGGAGAAAGAAAATGAATCACCAAGAGTGATTTAACTTACCTTGAACTCAGTTTGCTTAAGGTTGTTCACAAGCTCAAAAGGAGTTCCTCCATGGGAGAGAAAGAGATAGGGAGAACCAAAATGAGAGGGAGAGAGAGAGGCTCTGATTTTTCTTTTCAGAGTTGAAAAATGAAAAATGAAGAGGAGGGAAATGGGGTGCCTCGGTTTTGGGGAGGGACATAGGGAAGTGGAGGACGCTTGGTTACTTGATTGGTTGTGACTATCTAGAAAGTAGAAATTGCTACTTGCATGCTTGAGTGACAATTCATGCCTTACCATTCCCTCATTGCCCAACCCTCTTCATTTATTTATCTTTTTATTTTATTTCAAAACTAACTTCAAATAATGTCCAAACTAGCTATTAGCCAATTTTCACCATTATGCTAAATAGGCATTTTCCTCTTTTAATCTATAGTTTTTAAATTTTAATACATGAATTAATTTGACCATTTTATGAAAATAAATCATATTTGTCACACTAATTTAAAAATAATTGTTCAATTTATCACATATTGACCAAATTGCCCTTCAAGGCCAAAACAAGCATTTTTCACCCTTAAGAGTAATTGATTGGAATTCAAACCTCAACCAATTTCTTAAAATTTATTGGCTTAGCAATAAATTCCCCAATTGTCTAAAAATATTATTATGCCTGAGTATTTTTCCTATTTAATCTGAGACTTTTCTCCCATTACGGTTCACCCCTTGGTCCAAGACCAAGTTTTTCTTTGCAAAAAGACTAGATCATTCACCAGATCATCACAACGGTTATAACAAATCACGATTTGTCTCAAATGTTGGGATTTTATGCCCTAATTAAAAATCAATTTATTTGTAATCTCATTTTATTATCAATAAAAGAATAGAAATCATTTTTTGACATGGTCAATCACTTTGCTCACATGTTTTATTGTCATGATTATTTGTTTAATATAAACTTATATTAAATCCAGTGCATATAGCTAATCATATTCATAGTGACGTAATCACAGTGCAATATAAATATGAGTGTATGTTCAAAATAAGTTAGTCCTAAGATTAGTCAGTGGACAAGATTTACACTGACTTGCCAATCTACGATATGATCTACTTACACATCACAGTGTTATATTCTTTCCAGAACGTTAGCAAAGTAGATAAGATTGGATGTATTTGTTACATCAGTCTGGATTGATATTGACAGTAGATAGGATAAGTAAACATACCGTTATTATCTATTCTAGTCATATCATATAGTTGACCATAGGTCAATTCAATCTCAATTTTGAGTGGTTAGTATTCTATCTGATTGTATTATTTGAGATCTTTGACTTGTTCGTTACCAGCTTACCCTAAGGACTAGCCCATACTTACATCTTGGGAACTTAGTAGTATAATTGAGTGGGAGTGTTTATCATAGATATGGGCATCTATAGCTTCTGATGAAGAACTGAAACGATGGTTCCTTTTAGTTTGGTTCAAGGTGCTAAATGACAGCGATCAAATTTCAGTAATTAATATTGGTTTACTAAAATATCATTTACAAGGAACTAAGTGTTTTAAGGATAAAATACAATGAGGGGTAATACAATATTTTAGTCCCATCTCATTGTAGACCGTTTATAGAGGATTGAGTGACAATTATGGTTGTAACAATGGATAATTAATAACGTATCTATATTGCTTATAGAGCATTCTATGAATTCAAGAGTGCAATTTTGAGTCTTTAGTGGAGTCACGAGGAATTAATAAGTTAGTAAATTTATTTGTTAGATTTATGATAACTTATTGGAGCTTGATTTCATAGGCCTATGGTCCCCATTGTACCTTGGATAAAATCATCTAGATAGTCTCAATTAATTGATTTAATTATTAAAGTTGACTAGGTCAATTTTGGATAGTTTCATAGAGTTATGTAATTTAGAGAAGAAAAGAAAAATTATGGCAGATTTATTAATTAAGATAAATTGGTGTCTAAATTAATAAATAAGTTTAAATCAAGGTTCAAATTATAAATAATTAATTTGATAAAGGATTTAAATAATTAATCAATAGAAAATAATACAGGTCTTGATTTTAAGTCCAGTGGGCTTATAATTAAATGAGAAATTTCTCGGGCCTAAAGCCTATTAGAATTTCGACCTAGGGCTGATAATTGACTATTATTTTATTAATTTTTTCATTAAAATAAATGCCCTAATTGAGTCTATAAAAGGAGTGCTAAGTGAGAGTTGAAAATACACTTGTTTCTGAGATGATCAGAAGATCTAGTAGGTTTAAAGATTCTCTCTACAACATAAGTTCTTTTCTAAGCCTCAATATTCTTTTCTATTCTTCTCTCTGTATCTATCTCATGTGTTGAGAATTGCCCACCCCTAGTCTAGGTGATTCTAAGGATACTTTGGAAGGCTGTGAAGAAAATTAAAGAACGGTTCAGTTTCTTGGTGATACTCTGTGACAGAAAGGATACAAGGGTTAGAGAAACTGAATGAATGACTCAATCATTCTGCTGCACTAAGTGTTCTTATCATTATCTCTATATGAATTCAATTTTAGAAACATGTTGCAGGTTATCTTATATTAATATGTTTAATATATGATTTACATGAAAATAAACATGATCCTGTATAAGTTTTCCCAACAACTGACCTCAGAGCCTTTGGTAATCTTTATTTTCATGCATGAACATGTTAAAAATTGAATTATTTGATGTGTTGAGTAATTGGATGGATTTCATGTTTTTATGAAGCATATTGATTTTATGTGATTATTATAAATTTTAGGTTATTTTGTTGTGTTTTCTATGCCATTAATTTTTATAAATACTTTATTTTGTGCAAACTTGGGAAAAATTATTTGGAAAACGATTTTGGTTTGAAAAATTGCACACCTCCACGCACGCATCTCCCCACCCCTAGGCACGCGCGCATCTCCCCACCACCACGTACGCGCCCTCGGCATCCAGCCAGCCCCACCTCCACGCACGCACCCTCAGCAGCTAGCTCCCCTCCGCGTGCACACCTTCAGCAGCCAGAAGCAATCTGCACGTGCACTTGTGGCCACAGTGAACGGTACACGACCCGGGTACTGTTCATCCAATTTTTAATTTTTTTTTTTTTGTATAAAATTGAAGAAAATAAAATTGCGAAATTGATTTTTATATGTCAAACCCAAAATATCAGATTTATTTTATCTTTTATTTAAAAAAAAAAAGATATTTTTGTTGTTTGATATTTAAAAATGATATATTTTCTACAAAAATTCAAATTCAAATTTAAAAATAGGCTAACTACTTAATTTGAAATCTTTTAATATATTAAAATATTAGAATTAAGATATCAGATATTAAAGATAGTTCCTTTTAAATACTTGTTATTTTTTAATTAAATCTTTATTTGAAAATATTAATATCTGTTTATTCTATAGTTTTTAATATTTAAATTATTTGAAATTTGAAATTTATTAGTTAGATATTTTTATGGATATTTGAATTTGTTTAACTTTTTAAAGATATTTTAGGGTTGTTATAACTATTAATATTTTAATTTTTTTAAATTGTTAAAATATTTGCTCATAGTTGTAACAACACAATATATATTTTTGTGAAAAATAGTTAAGATATAGTTAAAATTGGTTAAATTTTGAAAAAATCACCTTTTTTCAACCAATTAATAAAATATATTTTTAAATGGGATTTAAATTAAGTATGGTTAATTGTTGATAAATCCTATTTAAATTAAATTAATATTTTTTACTTTCAAATTAACCTAAACCAAGTTGATTGTTGATAGATGAAATTTAAATTAACTATTGTTAATTGTTGATAAATTTCATTTAAATTGACTTATTTTTTGTAAAAATTTAATAAATTTGAATTTTTTGATAAATTCTAAAAAATTAATTGTGTTATTTTTGTAAATGAAATAAGTTGTGGTATTTTTGCACAAATTCATAGAGTCGCTCATATAGTAACATGACTAGGCCCATCCCATTATAACATGTTTGTTTGCACTATATGTGGTATTTTTGCAATTGAGCATAGATGCATATAGTGGCCCATATGTTTGCTTAATATATAGATTTTGCCAAATAAAATATTCATAAAATGATAGGTTTTATTTGGGCCCATTAGAAAATGTAAAGTTTAAATTTCTCTCTTGTGGGTGGTTCCACTTGTGGAGGCCCATTTGCTTTGTATGACTATAGTGAGCCTAATCAATTAATAACAATTAATAAAACGAAGGTTTAAATTCTTGTCTTTTGGACCTTGTGTGGAAGTAAGGGGGCCTTAGTAGTGGGAACGACATACTAGACCTAGCCCTCCTCCATAC
This sequence comes from Humulus lupulus, assembly GCF_963169125.1. Classification (NCBI taxonomy): domain Eukaryota; kingdom Viridiplantae; phylum Streptophyta; class Magnoliopsida; order Rosales; family Cannabaceae; genus Humulus; species Humulus lupulus. The sequence continues at coordinate 223,825,062 of NC_084796.1, forward strand.
AAGTCCAATTGTTAAGGCCCATTTGCTTGAGTTGGACTTAATTGTATACGTTCATTATAATAGTTAAACCGAAATATTGATTAGCAACAAGTTAATGATAATTTAATTGAATTTGTTTCAATGTGACACTTTAGAATTAATAGAAAATTATAGGACTTTGGTTTTAAAAATTTAACTTTTCAATTTTTTTTGAGAACCATAGTCATTAATTTTCGAAAATAAATTATAAAAATACTATTTTTAATTTTATAATGAGCTTATTATAAGAATTATATTCGATCTCCACCGTTGGTTTAACAAGGTCAATACCTTAATGGGGCCTCAAGACGCTTTGATTTGTCCCCCTACGGAAGGTGTTCATTAGTTATTTTAACAAGGTTAGATTTCGAAATATAGATAATTATATGTCAAATTCTACTAGACTCACCCCTACGGTGACTACTAGGACTAAATCTATGATTATCAAAACCGTGGGTCTAGCTCATAAAATAAGAAATTTGTTTTCCTATTTTGATCGAATAGTAGGTTGTTAATAATGGTGTCCATTATTAAATAAGTTTACAACTTTATTTAACTAGTGGTATTTTTTACACTTGTCAACCGAGACAAGGATATCATAGATTATTTAAAAACCTAAAGAAATAGAGATATGATTGTTTTTTGTATTTTTTCTTCTTACATATTTTGGGTGTATGGTGTGCTATTTCTTGAAATTTGTGTGAATGGAAGTTTTATTGGGCAAATGTGATTGATTTCTATTTTATTGATAATTTGTAGTTTTAAGTATGGTTGTGTCTACTCCCATCCTTTCTCAACTTTCGATGGAGAAACTCACTGGAGAAAACTTCCTTAAATGGAAGCAAAATATCAACATTGTGTTGATTGGTGACAACTCCAAGCTCTTCATGATTGAGGAATCCCCATAAGTTCTAGCTGAAGGAGCTACCAAGTTTGTGAGGGATAAGTATGAGTGTTGGCAAGCGTCTAACAACAAATCGTGGCACTACATGTTGACTAGTATTGTCGACACTCTCAAGACAAAGATGGAGAATGTCGAGATGGCCTATGAAATAATGGATCAGCTCCAAGAAATGTTTGGTTCCAAGTTAGCGCAGACTCGTTTTGAGGCCACCAAGAAAAATAGCAATGCTCGAATGGCACCATCTTAACATGTTTGTGATCATCTGATCAAAATGACAAACTACTTTCTCAAGAGATGAGGAAACTCAAGTCGGCTTAATCCTCAACAGTCTCTCTCTAGCTTTCCTATTGTTCACCACCAAATATGTGTTGAATAAGCTCAACTATGGTCTGATGCTACTCATGAACGAGCTTCAGACTCTTGAGTTTATCATGGGTGGACCAAGTAAAGGAGGAGAAAAGAAGACAACTACTACTATTGTTGCTGAACTAGCTAAGGCTGAAGCTAACCAAGCTTCATTTACGAAAGCTGAAAACAAGAGGAAAGGTGGACAAAACAACAACCCCAAGCCTGCAAAGACGAGTGCACAACCAAATGCACAGACGCCTAAGGGGAAGAACAAGAAAAACAAGAAAGGTAAAGGTACATGTTTTCACTGTAAAGAGAAGGGGCATTGGAAACAGGATTGCCCCAAGTTTATAGCAGTGAAAAACAAAGGTAATGATTATTGTTCATATATCTTAGAAACATATTTAGAGAATGATAAATTCGTTTGGATTATTGATTCTGTATCTACTAACCATGTTTGTAATTCTTTACACCTTCTTGAATCGTGGGAGGAAGTGGACAAAGGCGACTTAAAGCATAGAGTTGGGAATGGAGCGTTCGTTGCAGTCCAAGCTAGAGGAAAAGCTTGCCTAAAGTTCGAAAATAAATTTTTAATTTTTAAAGATGTATTTTTTATTCTAGATTTTAGTAAAAATTTAATTTCAGTTTCAATGTTGCAATTAAAATAATTTGTTATGACTTTCACAAGTTCTAATATATCTATTTCTTTGATGGATCACAATTGTGTATTGCCTATTTGGAAAGCAGGCTTTATATTCTGCGACCTAACGTACCCCTCGCTCTTACAATGATTTATTCAAAGTTGCTAAACCTAGAACCAATAAACATCAAAAGACCGATAAAGATAACATGACGCAATTATAGGTCACATTGGCTATGATAGGATTCAAAGACTTATAAAGGACGGGCCTTTGAGGGAACTCACCATAGGTTAATTACATGTCTGTGAATCTTGTCAAGAAGGCAAACTGACTAATTGTCCATTCTCTGCAAAGGGTAATAGGGTAATGCCCCAAATTCTCCGATATGGTTTAATGGCGGGACTAGTAGGCCGGGAGGGCCATACTTGTTTAATTATGCCATTAAATGAATATATGCATGTTTATGTGAATTATATTATAATATGATGTTAAATGCATGCATGTGGGTCCACATTTTAAATTACAGGGGTGTGATTATAATTTGGCCTGTTGAGGGTATAATTGTATATTTGTAAGCATGTCGGTGATATATTGTTGAGACCACATTATAATGTGGGTTTGTTCGAGTTATTCGGCATGAGACGATCTTGGAATATTGATTAGCGGTCTAGTCATAATAGGTTTTAGTTCGGGGCTCAGGATGAGTCTCGGGGTGATTATAATGATTAGAGCGTTACCGGGAGTTAAGGGTAACGAGATATAAATTATTAGTGTTTGGGATTATCGAGAATAGCGGGAATTGGAGAGCATTAATTATGATTAACGAGATAGGTTGGAAAGGTCAAATTTTCCCTTGGGAGCCTTTAGAAACCCTTAATTGACCTAGGGGTATAATGGTCTTTTTACCCCTAGGATAGATATAAACTACCTTTGGCTGTGAAATAGAGGGAAAACAGAGCAAGTTCTTGAGCTTACCTGTACCTTCTTTCTCCTTCATCTTCTTTGTGATTTTTGGAGCCCTTGTTAAGGATTCAAGATTGGGAGGTAGACGTTGGGAGTTTGGGAGAGTGTTCTACCATTGAAGAGCATCACAACCTGAGTTTGAGGTAACCGCTAAGGGACCAAAAAGGTTGATCGTTCTCAGGGGTCGTTCTTATTATATTTCTCGCTCGAACCTGAGGTAAGAAAACTGCACCCTGTGAATATATGACATGCGTGATTGTTATTGAGGCATGTTGATTGATAAATGTGGACATGGATTACCTATTAAATGCTAGCGAATGTTGTTTACTTGTATATGTACTGACTAGTCAGGGACACTGACCTAAGAGTCAGAAATGGCATAGCATCATGAACGCAGGGCCAAATGAAGATTAGATCTAATTGATATCAGCGTTGAATGGCTCTAAGGCATTAACGCTGGACCGACCCTAAGGTCTATTAACTTATAAGCACTTGGCTAGTCTAAGACTAGTTACTAGAGCCAGGGCCTAAGGCCTACGTGACCGTTTGTCACATGGCTAGGGAACGATGTTCTAAGGTTATGACTCTATGGTTATGAGGAAGGTTATGTTGGTGACTAGTCACCATGCACCTATCCTGTTTGAACTAATAAAAGGTTCACCTATCTATTAAGCCCCGGTGACCCTATCGTCACAAGGCTAAAGGGAGGTAGACCCAACTTAGTGACTTTTGCGACTGTCACCTATTTGTTTGGACTGATAGTCTTGAATGATTATCACGACCATTGTTGATATTATATCATGCTTTATTGTGTTTTCTTGTTGGGCCTTGGCTCACGGGTGCTATGTGGTGCAGGTAAAGGGAAAGAAAAGCTCACCCGGCCTTGAGCGAAGAGCTTAGGTGGTGATGTGTACATATGCGGCCGCTTGACCACCACGGCCAAGGAGTTCTCAGAGGAAGTAGGGGGTTTACCCTATTTTTGCCGCTTAGGTCGGTGGGATTGTAATTTTGAAACAGTAATGACCATTTGGAGTTGTAAATAACTTGTAAATGTTCTTGTGGGCCCATGAACAGCTTTATGTATTTAATAAAATATATCATTTCCTTTTTGTTGATTTTCCACCTTAGCCTGTTAATAACACTTAGATACACGTTTTTTACCAAAGGACTCGTGTAGCGGGTCAAATTTCTGGTTCATCGTTCACCGTAACTGTTCTGGGGTAACCAGGGTGTTACAACTTGGTATCAGAGCATGCCAAGGTTAAGGTTCCTGTAGACTAGCTGGGTATGTACATACATCACTGAAGTCAAGCTCGACTCATGGTTTGGTAACTATTTATGTAGTTATATGTATAACTGCTTAAATATAGTATATATGCTTTACCTGTATGCATGAGACATTATGTTAAACCTGTAACGACCCAAATTTCCTAATAAGGTTTAGGACCTTGATTAGGAGGCCGGGAGGGCCATAATTGATTTATTGTGCCATTATATGATTATATGCATGATTATGTGGGTCATATTATTATATGATGATAAAAGCATGCATGGTGTTATATACTCTGTTGGGAGGGTATTTTGGTAATTTGGCTCATTGAGAGCGTAATTGCGTACTTGTGTATATATTGGTAAGCTAATGTCGAGACCACATTTTTATGTGGATATATATATATATGTGTGTGATCTGTGACTCGAGACGATCCTAGTGAGCAGATTAGCGAAAAGTCATGGCGGGGATTTATACCCGGCTCGGGGTGAGCCTGGGGGTATAAATGGGAATTTAGTGAGTATACTGGAGTCTATTATGATATCGAGGAATATTATTGGTGATTAATTGGGTATTGGGTGGTAAGCAGTAAATATTAGAGACACTCGAGGAGTTAGCGGGAATTGGGGTGAAATGACTAAAATGCCCCTGAGTGGACTAAAGGGCTTAGAATTAATAGGGAGGGAATTTTGGTCATTTGGCTTTTTAAAGATAGATACTATTGAGGCTTTATGTTAGTGGAGGTGGTAGAATGTAACAGAAGTCTGAAGAGAAGGAAAAAGAAAGGAAAAGAAAGGAAGGGAAAGCAGAGTAGTTTTCCTAGAGTCGGTTTGTGGTTTTTCTCACCATTTCTCTTCATTCTTCTTGGAGAAAAATTCAGAGGAGAGCTAGGTCAACTAAGCCATAAGGTTTCTGAGCTAAGCTTGAAGATTTGGCAAGGATAGGCCATCTACTTGAGGTAAGACCTTGAAGTTTCTTCAGTTCTGGTTTTGGTTTTTAACTAAGGTATTTAAGCTGAGTTGATGGGGAATTCTAGGGAAGTTGGAGCCAAGAGTTGAGGAGGAGCAGGCTAAGGAAGTCTAGAGGAAACTTGAGGTCGAATTTCCATCAGAGGTATAAGTTCTAAGCTTTTAACTTTGATGTTTTGACTGGTTTCTGCTGAGTTTTGAAGTCTAGAAGTGGCTATGGTGAATTTTGAGATTAGGGATGCATGTGCTTGGGTTTTGAGTATTTGGGATTCTTGGGATGAGTGGAGTGTGTTAATAAGCTTGTTTTTGAGTTTGGTGAAGGTTTGGAGAAGTTTTGGTTAAGTTTGGTTCGAGGAAATCGCAGGAGGGAAAACTGGGATATTGCTTGTCTGTGACTAGCGCTAGCCTTTGGGCGCTGTAGCACTAGGCCAAGCTTTCTGGGATAATTGGTTATGCTTGTAGCGCTATAGCGCCCTCCTAAGAGCGCTGTAGCGCCCTCCTAAGAGCGCTGTAGCGCTGCCCTGTTTCCAGAAAATGATTTTAGGGTTATTTGCAAGGGTTTTTGACCAAGGGTTTGGGGTTTGGTTCCACCACCTTGTTTGGTGGAACTAGGACTTTCCGGGGGCTCGGGATTGGTCTCGAGGCTAGGTTTTGGACTTGAGGTTTGGTGATGACTTTGACCTATGATTGTGTTTAGGTGAGCGCTAGGGCTCGAGAGGGATCGTGCTCAAGGAGTTAAGTAATCAAAGCTAGCGAATCGAAAGGTAAGAAAGCTGCACCTGATTATGTGGCTAGGTTGGGACTAAGTGTTCCCTATGTTTGTATGCATTGTTATGTGAATGTGATTAATCATGTGGACACGGTGGGACTAAGAGCTCCCTACATTTGTATATCATGTCATGAGATGGCATTATTATGCCATGGGACATGCGATAACCGGCCTAAGAGTGCCGGAATCAATATTTGCGCACAGGGCGCGACTTGGCCACTAGTAGCTGAGGCAGCTTATTTATCACTGAGCTCGGTTAAGCTGGCTAGAGTCAGTGAGTATTACATTGGGGGCGGCCTAAGAGAGCCGAAGACAGTGTGTTAAATAGAGGGTGCGACTAAGGGCGCTGACCCTGAATATCATTTTATGATGTGATAAACTGTTGATTATGATCGTGAATATTGTGTTATGAATATGATTTGTTGGCTGTTTGGGTGACAAACTGTTAATCTGTTGTGTGTTGTCACTGATTGGATAAATGTTATGAAGTGCTGAATTCCTGGTTGTGCATTGTGGGATATTTGATAAATGATGTTGATCTTGCTATGTTATCATGCTTTCTTGCTGGGCCTCGGATCATGGGTGCTACGTGGTGCAGGTAAAGGCAGGGGTAGGCTGAATCAACCATGAGTTGGAGAGCTCTGGGGGCGAGGTGTACATTGTCAGCTGCTCGGCCGCCACGGTCGAGGAATTATACAAGGACGGAAACCTAAAATGTATATTTTGCCATTAGAGTGGCTTGAATTATTTGTAACTCTTGGAGTTTGTTGTAACTAAGACGTCTAAACCCTGTTTTGAGTTTCCATGTATTAAACTGTCATTTTTAATGAAATAGCCTGTTTATGACCAAAATATTTTATTCCTAATCTGTTGATGACATTGAATTCACACTTTGTTTAAATGACTTGATTAGCAAGTCTTGCACTATTTTAAACACACAGTGTAATGGTCTTGGTTATCCAGGGCGTTACAAAACCTGTGCCCTGAAATATCATATCCTCAGAAAATGTGTGCTAATTAGTACTGAGATTGCTAGAACATACCTATAAGTATGGTTGTTTATGAATTATTATGCGATACATGCTAAGTGTTAAATGCTATAAACATGTATCTGCTTGTGTATTGTAAGACTGTGGAATATGATAATTGTCTCCTTGTTCTTGGACCGTAAGGCGGCAAGAGGTTTAGTTATTACTACCTGACTGATCGTATTGATCATTATTTCAGCAAGGTGTCAGAAAAGAATGAATCCAGGGCAGACAGATACTTCAGCTGGCTAGAGTGATCAGGGCCAGAATAATAATAATAGTCACGGTCAGGAAAATGACCAGTCTCAGATTCCACAGCCAGCTCCTGTAAACTGGCAGCAGATAGTGAGTGATCTGCAGGCTACAATATTAATACAGGGAGAAGAGCTTCGTCTCCTGAAGCAACAACAAGCGCCTTCAGTGGCCAGTGTATCAGAGGCACCTCCTGTGTCGGTGCCAGTAGCTGGGCAGCTACCTGAGGTTGGAAATAAATGGGAACGTCTCTATGAAAGGTTCAAGAAGCAACAACCTCCAGTTTTTTAGGGCAGTGCAGATCCTGCCAAGGCTGAACAATGGATGAGTATGATTACCACTATCCTCGATTTCATGAGGGTATTTGGTAATGAGAGGGTGGCCTGTGCCACCTATATGTTTCGGGAGGATGCCCGAATTTGGTGGGAGGTGATTACCCAGACCAAGAATGTAAATGCCCTGAGTTGGGAGGAGTTTCAAACTCTGTTTAATGAAAAGTATTATAATGATGCTATCAGGGCAGCTAAAGCTGAGGAGTTCATTAGGCTACTTTAGGGGAATTTATCAGTCACTGAGTATGCCTTAAAGTTTGATCGTTTGGAAAAGTTTGCCATGGAATTGGTGCCCACTGATGGGACCAGGAGAGAGAGATTTTTGCAGGGGCTACAACCCAGATTAGCCCATGATGTATGGATCACCACTGTGGCTGGGGTTACTACTTATGCACAGGTGGTTGAGAAGGCACTCACAGCTCAGAGTGCAGAGAACATGATCTGGCGTGACAGTGCAACCAGAAAGGAATTTAGGAGGACAGTTCCTCCATTTGTGGGTTCAGGTAGGGGTGTTGGTCCCAGTGATCAGAAAAGGAAGGTTCTTGACACCTTCCCAGTTCCAGGTCATGATAGGCAGCCCCATGGTATTATAATGGGTCTTCCAGGTGGTAGTGAAGCATGGAAGTCTTATCCTAAGTGCCCTAGATGCAAGAGGCATCACTTGGGAGAGTGTAGGGCAAAGGCCTGCTTCTCATGTGGAGTAGTGGATCATCTTAAAAAGGATTGCCCTAAGGCAAGAAAAGAAGAACCCAGAAAGGCATACAACTTGGCCCCAGCTCGAGTGTTCGCATTGACACAAGTAGAAGCTGAGGCTTCTTCCTCAGTTGTTACAGGTCAGATTCTTAGTGCTGGAACCCCTTATAATGTTTTGATTGATTCTGGTGCTACACACTCTTTTGTTGCTAGTAGTGTTATTGATAGACTGTGTAGACCCTGTGATTTTTGTGTTGTGGGGTTTGGTACTTTGTTATCCACTGGAGAGTTAGTGGTATCCAGGAGATGGGTTAGATCTTTGCCAGTGACAGTGGAGGGCAGAGAGTTGTCAGTGGACTTGATAGAGTTGGTTATGACTGACTTCGACATGATACTGGGTATGGATTGGTTGGCAAAGTATGGGGCAACCATTGATTGCAGAAGGAAGATGGTCACCTTTGAGCCTGAAGATGAGGATCCTTTTGTGTTTGTTGGTGCTGTGCATGGACCTCGTATTCCTATGATTTCTGTGTTGAGGGCTAGGGATTTATTGCAAGGAGGTTGCATTGGGTTCTTAGCCAGTGTGGTTGATACCACTCAGGTCATGCCAGTGAGACCAGAAGATACTAGACTTGTATGTGAGTTTCTGGATGTGTTTCTAGAAGATTTTCCAGGGTTGCCACCACACAGAGAAATTGAGTTCGTGATAGAACTGGCACCAGGGACGGAGCCAGTGTCTAGAGCACCTTACAGAATGGCCCCAGCTGAGTTAGAAGAATTAAAAGTACAGTTGCAAGAGCTGTTAGATTTGGGTTTTATCAGACCTAGTTTCTCACCTTGGGGTGTGCCAGTTCTGTTTGTGAAGAAGAAGGATGGTTCTCTGAGAATGTGTATTGATTACAGAGAACTGAATAACCTGACAATTAAGAACAAGTATGCTTTGCCAAGGATAGATGATCTGTTTGATCAGTTGCAAGGTAAGAAGATATTCTCTAAGATTGACCTTCGTTCTGGTTATCATCAGTTGAGGGTCCAGGAGGGAGACATACCGAAGACCGCTTTTCATATCAGGTATGGGCATTATGAGTTTTTAGTCATGCCATTTGGATTGACTAATGCCCCTGCTGCTTTTATGGATCTGATGAACCGAGTATTCAAGGATTATCTGGACCAGTTTGTGATCGTCTTCATTGATGATATTCTGGTATATTCTCAAACTGAGTCAGAGCGTGAGCAGCATCTGAGGTTGGTTCTACAAAGATTGAGGGAACATAGATTGTTTGCTAAATTCAAGAAGTGTGAATTCTGGTTGTCTCAAGTATCCTTTCTTGGGCATATTGTCAGTAAGGAGGGAATTAAGGTAGATCCAGCAAAGATTGAAGCGGTCAGAGATTGGCCAAGGCCAAAGAATGCTTCTGAGGTTAGAAGTTTCCTTCGGTTGGTAGGTTATTATAGACCTTTCGTGGAAGGGTTCTCAAAGATAGCTAGTGCTTTGACTGAGCTGACACGCAAGAGCCAGAAATTTGTGTGGTCAGATAAATGTGAGAACAGGTTTCAGGAACTGAAGCAGAGGTTGATTACAACTCCAATTCTAAGTCTTCCGACGCATCAGGAGAAGTTTGTGATTTACTGTGATGCTTCTCATCAGGGTTTGGGCTGTGTTCTGATGCAATCAGAGAAGGTAATCGCTTATGCTTCTTGTCAGTTGAAGGAGTATGAAAAGAGATATCCTACTCATGATTTAGAGTTAGCGGCTGTGGTTTTTGCTTTAAAGATATGGAGGCATTATCTCTATGGAGAAAAGTGTGAGATTTATACAGACCACAAGAGCCTGAAGTACTTCTTCACCCAGAAAGATCTTAATATGAGGCAAAGGCGTTGGCTGGAGTTAGTAAAAGATTATGATTGTGAGATTCTGTATCATCCAGGAAAAGCCAACGTGGTAGTTGATGCTTTAAGCCGGAAGGGTCCGGGACAGATTCATGGTATGAGGCTGATAGCCAGGGAGTTAGCAAATGATATGACCAGAGCTGGTATAGAGTTGCTGGTGGGCCAGTTGGCTAACATTACGCTACAGTCTACGCTGTTGGAGAGAATCAAGGAAGGTCAGTTGAGTGATCCACAACTGATCAAGATCATAGAGGATGTTCTGGCTGGAGCATCCAGAGATTATACAGTGTCTGAGATAGGCTTGTTGAGATACAAGGGGCGGATATGTGTTCCACTGGACACTGCTTTGAGGCAAGAGATTCTGGATGAATCTCATACTACACCTTACTCTTTGCATCCAGGCACCACGAAGATGTATCAAGATGTGAGATCATTATATTGGTGGCCAGGGATGAAGAAAGATGTTGTGGAATATGTGGCTAAGTGCTTGACTTGTCAACAGGTCAAGGCTGAGCATCAGAGGCCGGCAGGGTTATTGCAGCCTCTAGATATCCCAGAGTGGAAGTGGGAAGACATCACAATGGATTTTGTGGTGGGCTTACCCAGGACTGTTGGTCAGCATGATTCTATTTGGGTGATAGTGGATAGCTACACCAAGTCAGCTCATTTTCTGCCAGTGAGGAATACTTACATAGTTGACCAATATGCAGATCTCTATGTGAGAGAGATCGTGCGCCTCCATGGAGCACCTAGGTCGATCTTGTCAGATCGGGACCCTACTTTTACTTCCAAGTTTTGGGGGAGTTTGCAGAAGGCCATGGGGACACAGCTGAAGTTTAGTACTGCTTATCATCCTCAGACAGATGGGCAATATGAGAGGACGATCCAGATTCTGGAAGACATGCTGAGAGCATGTGTGCTGGACTTTGGTAGATCTTGGAGTAAGTATCTACCTTTGATAGAGTTTTCCTACAACAACAGTTATCATTCTACCATTGGAGTTGCACCTTATGAGATGTTGTATGGTAGGAAATGAAAATCTCCCATTCATTGGGATGAGACAGGTGAAAGGAGATACTTAGGTCGTGAGGCAGTTCAGAGGACCAGTGAGGCCATTGAAAAGATTAGAGCTCGGATGCTCGCTTCTCAGAGTAGACAGAAGAGTTATGCAGATCCCAAGCGTAGGAACGTGGAGTTCCAAGTGGGAGACTATGTTTTCCTTAGAGTCTCGCCATGGAAAGGGGTGAGAAGGTTTGGGAAGAAAGGCAAGCTGAGTCCTAGATTTGTAGGTCCATTTGAAATCCTGGAGAGGGTTGGTCAGGTGGCTTACAGATTGGCTTTGCCTCCAGCGTTATCAGACGTGCATAATGTATTTTATGTTTCAGCTCTTCGGAGGTATGTATCTGATGTGAGTCATATTTTGAATTATGAAGATCTGGAGCTTGAACCAAATCTCTCCTTTGAGGAGCAGCCAGTTCAGATACTTGACAGAAAGGATAAGGTCCTCAGGAATAAGACGATACCTTTGGTTAAGGTATTGTGGAGGAACAGCAAGGTCGAGGAAGCGACCTGGGAGCTGGAGTCATATATGCAGAGTCAGTATCCCGAGCTGTTCACGTAAATTTTGAAGACGAAATTTTTGTAAGGAGGGGATAGTTGTAATGCCCCAAATTCTCCGATATGGTTTAATGGCGGGATTAGTAGGCCGGGAGGGCACTACTTGTTTAATTATATCATTAAATGAAGATATGCATGTTTATGTGAATTATATTATAATATGATGTTAAATGCATGCATGTGGGTCCACATTTTAAATTACAGGGGTGTGATTATAATTTGGCCCGTTGAGGGTATAATTGTATATTTGTAAGCATGTCGGTGATATATTGTTGAGACCACATTATAATGTGGGTTTGTTCGAGTTATTCAGCATGAGACGTTCTTGGAATATTGATTAGCGGTCTAGTCATAACAGGTTTAAGTTCGGGGCTCGGGATGAGTCTCGGGGTGATTATAATGATTAGAGCGTTACCGGGAGTTAAGGGTAACGAGATATAAATTATTGGTGTTTGGGATTATTGAGAATAGCAGGAATTGGAGAGCATTAATTATGATTAACGAGATAGGTTGGAAAGGTCAAATTTTCCCTTTGGAGCCTTTAGAAACCCTTAATTGACCTAGGGGTATAATGGTCTTTTTACCCCTAGGATAGATATAAACTACCTTTGGCTGTGAAATAGAGGGAAAACAGAGCAAGTTCTTGAGCTTACCTGTTCCTTCTTTCTCCTTCATCTTCTTTGTGATTTTTGGAGCCCTTGTTAAGGATTCAAGATTGGGAGGTAGACGTTGGGAGTTTGGGAGAGTGTTCTACCATTGAAGAGCATCACAACCTGAGTTTGAGGTAACCGCTAAGGGACCAAAAAGGTTGATCGTTCTCAGGGGTCGTTCTTATTATATTTCTCGCTCGAACCTGAGGTAAGAAAACTGCACCCTGTGAATATATGACATGTGTGATTGTTATTGAGGCATGTTGATTGATAAATGTGGACATGGATTACCTATTAAATGCTAGCGAATGTTGTTTACTTGTATATGTACTGACTAGTCAGGGACACTGACCTAAGAGTCAGAAATGGCATAGCGTCATGAACGCAGGGCCTAATGAAGATTAGAACTAATCGATATCAGCGTTGAATGGCTCTAAGGCATTAACGCTGGACCGACCCTAAGGTCTATGAACTTATAAGCGCTTGGCTAGTCTAAGACTAGTTACTAGAGCTAGGGCCTAAGGCCCAGGTGACCGTTTGTCACATGGCTAGGGAACAATGTTCTAAGGTTATGACTCTATGGTTATGAGGAAGGTTATGTTGGTGACTAGTCACCATGCACCTATCCTGTTTGAACTAATAAAAGGTTCACCTATCTATTAAGCCCCGGTGACCCTATCGTCACAAGGCTAAAGGGAGCTAGACCCAACTTAGTGACTTTTGCGACTGTCAGCTATTTGTTTGGACTGATAGTCCTGAATGATTATTACGATCATTGTTGATATTATATCATGCTTTATTGTGTTTTCTTGCTGGGCCTTGGCTCACGGGTGCTATGTGGTGCAGGTAAAGGGAAATAAAAGCTCACCCAGCCTTGAGTGGAGAGCTTAGGTGGTGATGTGTACATATGCGGCCGCTTGACCACCACGGCCAAGGAGTTCTCAGAGGAAGTAGGGGGTTTACCCTATTTTTGCCGCTTAGGTCGGCGGGATTGTAATTTTGAAACAGTAATGACCATTTTGAGTTGTAAATAACTTGTAAATGTTCTTGTGGGCCCATGAACAGCTTTATGTATTTAATAAAATATATTCTTTCCCTTTAGTTGATTTTCCACCTTAGCTTGTTAATAACACTTAGATACACGTTTTTAACCAAAGGACTCGGGTAGTGGGTCAAATTTCCGGTTCACCGTAACTGTTCTGGGGTAACCAGGGCGTTACAGACAGGGCCAAAGAACCACTTGGAGTTGTGCATTTAGATGTTTGTGGACCTTTGAATGTACAAGCCAGAGGTGGTTTTGAGTATTTCGTCACTTTCATTGATGATTATTCTAGATACTCATGTCTTTACCTAATGCATAGGAAATCAGAAACATTTTCAAAGTTTTAGGAATTCCTAGCAATGGCTCAGAACCAATTAGGTAAAACATTAAAGATCTAGCGATCTGATAGGGGTGGAGAATATTTGGATATGCAGCTCCAAGATCATTTAACTGAACTTGGGATTTTATCACAACTTACTTCCCCAGGTACTCCGCAACAAAATGGTGTAGCGGAACACCAAAACATAACTTTATTAGAAATGGTTAGATGCATGCTTAGTTACTCAACTCTACCAACTTCATTCTGGGGACATGCAATTGAAACTGTGAATGACATTCTCAATGTCGTGCTGTCTAAATCAATCCCCAAAACACCTTTGGAACGCTGGAATGGTCGTGATTCTAGTTTACCCCATTATAGATGTAACGCCCTAGGTAACCAAGACCGTTACACCGTGTGTCTAAAGTAGTGCAAGAATTGCTAATCAAGTCGTTTAGTTGAAAATGTGCTCCTAAAGTCATAAATAGGTTAGGGTTAAAAGATTTTGGACATAAACAGATAATTTTTCATTTAAATAAGCGTTTAGTACATGGGTTCCCAAAAACAGGGTTAAAGGAAAAATTTACAGACTTCCAAAAGTCAAATACAAGCAAAGGCCACTCTAATGGAAAAATACACATTTTAGGTTTTCTATCCCTGTACAATCTCTCGGCCGTGGCGGATGAGCAACTGGCAATGTACACCTCGCCCCCAGAGCTCTCCAACTCATGGTTGATCCATCTTACCCTTGTCTTTACCTGCACCATGTAGCACCCGTGAGTTAAGGCCCAACAAGAAAACCATATAGCTTAGCATAAACAATGATGCCAAACATATGATCCATAAAACAGTTAACCAATCATTCAGCATGTCATAACAGTCGCCTAATCAGAGAGGACAATCAATGATTCACAAGCCATTCATCCCAGTATTTAACAAGCTATAAACATCAGATTAGCAATGGTAAACATATCAATACTCATCAGTTTATCATAATCATCATACAATACTCAGGGACGACGCTCTTAGGCCGCACCCTCTATTTAACCCACTGACCCTTGCTCGCTTAGGCCAAGCTCATCGATTATCTAGCTGACCTCAGCTCTCAGTGGCCGAGCCGCCTCCTGTACGCAAATATCAGTCCCGACACTCTTAGGCCGTTTATTTCATTCTCACATGGCATATCATAATCATACAACATCTGTATTCAAATATAGGGAACCTTAGTCCCAACACAGCCACATAGGGGTGCAGTTTTCTTACCTTTAATTCCAAGCGGAAAAAGTGAAATGGTTCCGAGCATGATCCTTAGCCCCGAACCTTAGTGGTAAACCTAGTCACAAAGGCCAATGGGTATCCATCAACGTCAAATCAAATTAAAAATACCTAGGAGATAGAAACTAGCCTCTGGGACCTCAATTTCTACTAAACTGGGTAGTAGAAATTGTCCCGAGCGCCTAGGTTTGAACCCCCGAGCCTTACCAATTCTTGATCCTATTCTAAGGCTAAAATCCTTAGCGGTTCGCGACTTGTCCCCAAGATAGAGAGGAAGCACCCAAACCAAAGGGGGAGGCAAGCCACGACTTGACCTAGAGAGTCGCGGCGCGCCCCCAAGTCAGAGGCCACATCCAGGCCAAAATGGCCACACGCGCCGCGGCGCCCCCAGGCTGGATCGTGACGCACCCCCTTCGAACCCAAAAAATCTGGGTTTTCTCTTCTTCTTCTTAGCCAAGAACACCAAGACTCTACCCATAATTTTCCCTATCAACTCCCCTCAATTCAACACTGAACCAGCCACAAATTCAAGATTAAACTACCCATTTTAGACACCGAAATCTCATAAATTACTCATCAATTACTATCTTAATTCAACCGGAATTCATCACCCATGAACCCAGAATATGAACCTATTCTTAAGCTCTAGGATACTCAACTCCTTTCTATTCAATTAAACTAAAGTCATCAACTAATTTATACCTAGAAACCCAACAAAATACAAGGATGAAAACTAGAGCTCTTACCTCAAATATTACTGACTTCTCCTCTTTTCCAGCTCCAATTCCAAGCTTGATTCCTCTCCAATTCCTTCTGTTATCCTTCAAAGATTTCCAGCCCAAGCCTAGCTTATGCACCCCTTGGGTCCTTAGCTTCAAAATTCATTAACAGAGAGTGAGAGAGAGGCAGTACGTAAGAGAGATGAGAGAGGGTGAGCTGAGAGCTTTTCTTTCTTTCCTTGAGTTATTCTACCACTTTCTATTTTGTTCTAATAATTCTAAATATCACTTAAGCAAAAGACCTTTATGCCCCTCCAAGTTTCACTAATCCTCAATTAGCCCCTAGGGATAGAATGGTCATTTTGCTCCCAATTTACAACTAATTCCTCGAGTGTTCCTAATATCTACTAATTGATCCTGTCATCCAATTAATTACCAATTATTTATCCAATGTATAATAATCCCGATATATTTTCTAAATTCCCAAAAATACCCCGAGGCTCCACCGAGCCGGGTATCAATCCCCGCCGTGACTATTTCGCCAATCCGCTCACTAGGACCGTCTCGAGCCATATACTGCAAATATATCCACATAATAATGTGGTCTCCACAATTTATCATATATAATCACATTTATGCCCTCAACAGACCAAAATTACAAATATGCCCTTATAAGCTAAACAGGGCCCACATGCATATTTAATACTCATAAACATGCATTTCATATATACCAATTATGCCCTCCCGGCACACTAATCAAGGCCCTTAATACTTATTAGAAAATTTTGGGTCGTTACAACTATCCCCTCCTACTGAGAATTTCGTCCTCAAAATTTACCTAAATAACTCAAGAAACTGATCCCGCATCGCTGATTGAAGCTCCCAGGTCGCTTCCTCGACCTTGCTATTCCTCCATAACACTTTAACTAGAGCAATCGTCTTGTTCTGAAGAACCTTATCTTTTCTATCTAAGACCTAAACCGGTCGCTCCTCATAAGACAAATGTGTCTGTAATTCCAGGTTCTAGTACTTCAACACATGACTTGTATCTGAGATGTACTTCCGAAGCATAGAAATATGGAATACGCCATGAACTCTCGACAATGACGGTGGCAAAGCTAACTTGTAAGCCACCTGCCTATTCCTCTCCAGGATCTTGTAAGGTCCAATGAATCTAGGGCTTAGCTTGCCCTTCTTCCCAAACCTTCTCACCCCTGTGAAAGTCACAGAAACACATGGTCCCCAAACTGGAACTCCACATCCCTGCGCTTGGGATTAGCGTAGCTTTTCTGTTTGCTCTGCGAAGCGAGCATTCAAGCTCGAATCTTCTCAATAGCCTCATTAGTTTTCTGAACCATGTCCGGTCCCAAATGCCTCCTCTCACCCATCTTATCCCAATGAATGGTGATCTACATCTCCTCCCATATAACATCTCATATGGAGCTACTCCAATCGTTGATTGATAACTATTGTTATACGAAAATTCAATCAACGGGAGATACTCCAAGACCCCTCAAAGTCACACGCTCTGAACATGTCCTCTAACACCTGAATCGTTCTCTCAGACTGTCCATCAATCTAAGGATAAAAGGTCATGCTGAACTTCAACTGAGTCCCCATAGCCTTTTACAATCCACCCCAAAACTTTGAGGTAAAGATAGGATCCCAGTCTGATACTATAGACTTAGGAACCCCATGGAGATACACAATCTCCCTCACATACATCTTGCGTACTGATCCACAGTATAAGTCATCTTCACTGGCATAAAGTGAGCTGACTTGGTGTATCTATCTACTATCACCCACACCGAATCGTGTAGCCCCACTGTCCTGGGTAAACCTCCCACAAAATCCATCGTAATATCCTCCCACTTCCACTCAGGAATACCCAAAGGCTGTAGCAATCTTGCTGGTCACTGATGCTCAGCCTTCACCTGTTGACAGGCTAAACACTTGGCCACGTAATCCACTACATAATTTTTCATCCCAGGCCACCAATACAACGTCTGTAGATCATGATACATCTTCGTGGTGCCTGGATGGAGTGAGTACGGCATAGTATGGGATTCATCCAATATCTCACGCTTAATCCCCATATCAGTCGGAACACAAATTCGACCCTGATATCATAGCAAACCAACCTCAGAGATGGAATAGTCCTTAGCCACTCCTGCTAAGACATTCCCTCTAACTTCCTGCAACTGCGCATCTGCTAATTGACCCTTCTTAATTCGCTCTAATAGGGTCGATTACAAAGTAATATTTTCCAACCGACCCACCACCAACTCTATCCTTGCTCTGGCTATCTCCTCTTCCAATTCTCTCGATATTTGAGTATAACTAAACAACTGTCCCGAGCCCCTCCAGCTCACTGCATCCGCCGCTACATTGGCTTTTCCTGGGTGGTAAAGAATGTCACATTCATAGTCCTTCACAAACTCCAGCCAACGCCTCTTCCTCATATTCAGGTCTTTCTGGGTGAAGAAGTACTTCAAACTCTTGTGATCGGTGTATATCTCCCACTTCTCTCCATATAGATAATGTCGCCACACCTTCAGCGCGAATACCACTGTTGCCGATTCTAGATCATGGGTAGGGTACCGCTGCTCATACTCCTTCAGCTGTTGTGATGCATAAGCTATGACTTTCTCATTCTACATCAACACACATCCCAAACCCAACCTTGATGCATCACAATATACCACCAAATTTCCTCCATCTGAAGGAAGACTCAACACAGGTGTTGTAATAAGCTGTCGCTTCAATTCCTGGAAGTTGTTCTCACACTTGTCTGACCATACGAACTTCAAATTCTTCCTTGTCAATTCTGTCATCGGTGCCACAATCTTCGAGAATCCTTCCACAAACCGCCTGTAATATCTTGCAAACCCAAGGAAGCTCCTAACCTCTCAGGCATTCCTTGGCCTCGACCAATCTCTCACTACCTCCACCTTAGATGGATCCACCTTAAATTCCATCCTCACCAACAATATGTCCAAGGAATGTCACTTCTGGTAGCCAAAACTCACACTTCTTAAATTTGGAATACAACCGATGCTCTCTCAACCTCTGCAAGACCTATTGGAGATGTTATTCATGCTCTGCCTCTGAACTGGAGTATACTAGGATGTCATTGATGAAGACAATCACAAACTGATCCAAAGTCCTTGAATACACTATTCATTAGGTCCATAAAGGTTTTTGGGGCATTGGTCAAACCAAGCGACATGACCAAAACTCATAATGCCCATACCTCGTTCGGAAGGCCGTCTTCGGTATATCCTCGGTGATAACCAGATCGAAGATAATTATTTGAGAACACCGTCTTTTCCTCCTGCTGATCAAACAAGTCGTCAATCTTTGGTTAAGGGTATTTATTCTTGATGTTTAACTTGTTCAATTCCTTGTAGACTATACACATCCTTAGATTTTCGTCCTTCTTCTTCACAAACAAAATCGGAGCACCCCACGACGAGTAACTAGGCCTGATGAACCCTAAATCAAGAAGCTCCTGTAACTATATCTTTAATTCTTTCAGCTCTGCTGAAGTCATTCTATATGGTGCTCTAGACAGTGGCTCAGTCCCCAGCGCCAACTAATTGACGAACTGAATCTCCCTGTGGACAAAAACTTTGGTAAATCCTCAAGGAACACGTCCAAGAACTCACTAACTAATCTAGTCTCTCCCGGCCATGTTGGCAGAACTCTGGTAGTATCCATCACACTAGCTAGGAAACCTATACATCCTCCCTGTAATAGGTCTCTAACTCTCAAAGTGGATATCATGGGTATGCGGGGTCCACATATCGTACCCACAAAAACAAAGGGATCCTTTCCCTTAGGCTAAAAAGTCACCATCTTCTTCCTGCAATCAATGGTAGCCCCATATCTGAGCAGACAATCCATCCTTAAAATCATATCAAAATCCTCTATACCTAAATCAATCAAGTCTACTGATAGCTCCCTACCATCAACCATCATTGGCAGTGTTCTAATCCATCTTCTAGAAACCACCAGTTCCCCTGTAGGAAATATTGTCCCGAACCCCACAGTATAATACTCACTAGGTCTACACAATCAATCCATCACCTTACTAGAAACAAATGAACGTGTAGCACCAGAGTCAATCAATACAGTAAAAGGAGAGTCAGCGCTAGAAATCTAAACTGTCACCACTGAGGGACTAGCCTCGGCCTCTGCCTACGTCAAGGTGAACACTCGAGCTGGAGTCAAGTTTTCCCCCTTCCTTGCTTCCTATTTCTTCACTGTTGGGTAGTCCTTCTTGAGGTGTCCCACCACCCCGCATAGATAACAAGCCTTTGCTCGACATTCGCCCACTACTTATTCACCTCGTGCACTCTGGGTAGCTCCTCCATGTGTCACTGCCTCCCTGGCGGCCACCTTGAACACCCCGACCCCTCCTATCAGGACCAACAACAGTCGAAGTGTCAGGGGTCTTCCTCTTCAAATCACTGGGGCCTTCACCCCAACCAGGCCCAGAATATGGAGGTACCACCCTGCGAACCTCTCGTCTCCCAGCGTTCTCCCTCCAAATCTTGTTCTCCGCTTCCTTAGCGGTAAGAGCCTTCTCTACAGCTTGGGCATAAGTCGTCCCCCAGGTACTGTTGTAATTCTCACATCTCGAGCTATCATAGCATTAAACCATCTAATAAATCTATCCTGCCTAGTTGCATCAGTAGGCACAAGGTCTGGTGCAAACTTCGCAAGTCTATCAAACTTTAGGGCGTATTCTGTAACTGTCATGTTGCCCTGTACTAACCCCACAAACTCATTTGCCTTCGCTGCCCTGTCAGAAACGTTATAATACTTCTGGCAGAACAAGTCCTTAAACCCATCCCAACTTAAAGTAGACACATCCTTGGTCTTTGATGCCACTTCCCACCAAATGTGGGCATCCTCTTTTAGCATATAGGTGGCACAGGCCACACTGTCATTACCTTCTACCTTCATGAAATCTAGAATCGAGGTAATCTTACTCATCCACTATTCGAACTTTAGTGGAATTGGTCCTCCCTCAAAAGTTGGAGGGTGCTGTCTCCTAAATCGCTCATACAATGACTTCCACCTATTCCCAACCTCAGGTGTCTGTATAATTGGTGCCATAACAGGTGGCACAATAGGTGCAACGCTCCCTAACAGAGCCTACTGTCTCAGTAATCGAATCTGCTCTTCTTGACTCTGCAACCGAGCTTGGATGTCGGCAAGTATCTGCTGCTACTTCTCAGGGACTGACGGAGGGTTCTGGTTCTAGTCATCATCTCTAGCCTCAGACCCTGTGTCGGCTATTCATATGGATCACCTTGGATGCATAGCTATGTAAGTTAATCTGCAATTAAGATATAAAAAATTGTCCAAATATTCATCCACATGCAGCAACAATACTAATAAGCATGCCTCAATATCATCACACAATAGTCAAGGGCCAGACCCTATCAGTATCTCATGCTCCCTATTAATCATACAGATTAAAGCATTCATATTGTAATGCCCCAAAATCCCTAATAAGGTTTAGGACCTTGATTAGGAGGCCGGGAGGGCCATAATTGATTTATTATGCCATTAAATGATTATATGCATGTTTATGTGAATTATATTATTATATGATGATAAATACATGCATATGGGTCCACATTTCATTGTAAGGGCATTTTGGTAATTTGGCCCGTTGAGGGCATAATTGTATATTTTCATGCATGTGGGTGAATTATAAATAAGACCACATTATAATGTGGATTTGTTGGAGCCATTCGGCATGAGACGATCTTTGAATGCAAGTTATCGGTCTGGTCATAACGAGAATTAATTTCGGGGCTCGGGGTGAGTCTCGGGGTGTTTTGAGATTAGATCATTACCGGGAATTAAAGGGTAATGGGATATGATTTATTAGCATTTGAGAATATTGAGAATAAGGGGAATTGGAGGGCGTTAATTATGATTAATGAGATAGGTCGAAAGGACGGTTTTGCCCTTGGTAGCCTTAAGAGGATTTTAAACGACCTAGGGGCATTTTGGTTTCTTGACCTTAAAGATAGATATAACCCTTAAGCTACAGCAAAAACAAAGCATCATTTATCTTCTGTCCCGTACACCATTTCTCTCTGAATTTTGAGCTCTTTTTGAGGAACCAAGCTAAGGAACCAAGCCTTGAGGGTTTTGGGTTGTGCTCTATCATTGAAGAGGGTGTGTTACTGAGATTGAGGTGAGTTTTTAGCCATTAAAACTCTTGTTCTTGCTCTGTTTTCTCTTTGAGTTTCAGTTGGGATTTTGGTTTGAAAGTTGAGTTTCAATGGGAGTTTTTGGCAAAGGTTACTTGGGTTATGATGCCTAGGATATGTGTAGATGGTATTTGGGTTCATTTTGGGGTTTAAATGGAGTTTGGAAGCTTGAATTTCAGGTTGAAAATGGAGGATTCGAAGGAGGAAGAACCAGGGCCATTTCTGCCTGGTCCTAGCGCAATAGCACCCAAAGGGTAGCGCTACAGTGCTAGCTAGGGCAAAATGCCCCTGGTTGTAGCGCTGGGGAGCTAGGGGGATAACGCTGTAGCGCTACCCTATTTTCTCATATGCATGTTTTGGGTGTTTTTAAGGGTTTTTGGCTCTGGGTTTCAATTCCTAAGGCTCGGGATCGATTCTTCTCACCGTTTGGGTACAATTCGGGGTCCCGGGAGCGAGGTTAGGTCAGGACCCTTTTATTGTTCATTTCATTAATTTGATATTGTATTTGGTTATGAATAGGTGACCGCTAAAGGATTAAAGTATCGATTGTTTACAAGGGTCCTTCTTAACGTATTTTTCGCTCGAACCAAAGGTAAGAAAACTGCACCCCATATGTGACATGCGTGGTTATAAATGAGGCATGTTAAGTGTTTAAATATGGACATTGATTGCATATCAAATGCTCAGCAAATCTTGCTCACTTGTGAATGGCACTAACTTATTAAACAGTATTGGCAATGGTGTCGGTACTAATTGTGAAGCTGTAACTTACTAGTCAAGTTCGGCAGTAGTACCGACCACTAGTCGTATGGCATTGACTTTTGAGTCAAGGATGGTTTTAACGTATTTAACGCAAGTTGATAAAGATTAGATCTAATCGACATCTGCATTGAATGACTCATCATGAGCATTAATGCCAGACCGACCTCAAGTTCGATGAAAACTAAAAGGGCTTTTCTAGTTTAAAGGCTAGTTATTTAGAGCCAGAGCCAGAAAGGCTAAGGTGACCTACACGTCACATGGCTAGGAGGGTATGGGACCTCAGAGATAGACTTATCAGTCATCTGACCGGGATAGACTTATCAGTCATCCGACTGAGATAGACTTATTAGTCATCTGACCAGGATGGACTTATCAGTCATCTGACCGGGATGGACTTATTAGTCATCTGACCGAGATAGACTTATCAGTCATCTGACCGGGATGGACTTATCAGTCATCTGACCAGGATGGACTTAGTAGTCATCTGAATGAGATGGACTTATAAGTCATCTGACAAAGATAGACTTATTAGTCATCTGACCAAGATAGACTTATTAGTCATCTGACTGGGATGGACTTATCAGTCATCTGATCGGGATAGACTTATCAGTCATTTGACCGAGATAGACTTATCAGTCATCTATGTAGAGATTGACTTAATAGTTAACTATTCAAGAAATGAATTATTAGTCATCTACTTCAGAGAGACTTATTAGTCATCTACTTCAGAGTCAAAGACATATTAGTCATCTACTCAGAGCGCAGGACTTCACAAACATGTATTTGTACCTGCTTGCATGCATGAGTAGGGTTATTACTGCTAGGCATGCCTATTATGACTTCGTAACATGTTATTACTTGTTCATGAGCATATTCAGTTTTCTTATTGGGCTTCGGCTCCCTGGTGGTATGTGGTGTAGGTAAAGGCAAAAGAAAGCTACACCATCCTTGAGTTGGAGAGCTTAGGTGATGATGTGTACATATGCGGCTGCTCGACCACCACGGTCGAGGGTTTAAAGAGGAACTAGGGTTAAACTCTATTTTTTCGCTTAGGTCGGCTGGTTGTAAATATTTTATTGTAATAAACCTTTCAATTATATTTTTGGGATCCCAATGTATACATTAAACGTTTTAGTGAAACGTTTTATCTTAACCAATTTTTTTATCCTAAACCGCTAATAATACTTAGTTACACGATTATGGCCAAATGACTCGATTAGCGAGTTTAGTACTGTTTAAAAGGCACACCGTAACGGTCCCTAGAGATTAGGGCGCTACAACTTGGTATTAGAGCAAGCCAAGGTTAAGGGTTCCAGAAGACAAGCTCGGCATGTACACTCGTCACTAAAGATAGCTTCACTCAAGGAATGGTAACTATTTCTGTAGTTATGTGTTTAACTGCTTAAATATAATGTAAATGCTTTACCTGCACATTGTATAAGGGAGCATGAGATTCTGAGAGAGCCCGACTCTTGACTATTAAATGAATATATGGTTACATGCTCCGTGAATATATATGAATGTGATGATATGATTACCTGCTCCGTGATTATATAAACGTGATATTTTCATGTTGGAGTTGGAGGCATGGTGTGAATGTTGAGAGCAGGGATTGTGAATGATGTATGAATGCCATGGGCATGTTTCTAGCATTGCAGTGATTTGTGAATGTGGTGTGGTAAGATTGTTCCTGTGGGGAAAGTTCTTGATATGCTTAACATATTTAATGGATCAAGTTATTGACTTCAGATTCAACCAGCAGGAATGTATCCAAGGAAGATAATGAGGCCTGATGGTGGTTATACTGAGGCTGGGAGTTTTAGCCAGGGGTTGAGTTCTTCATTTACCCATAAGAATTTCCAGCAAATGCTTACAGATGTGCAATTAATATTGCAGAGGTAGGAGGAACAAATTAGGTGTTTGAAGCAACAGCAGAATCTGTCGGGGAACACCTCTTCCTTTGTTATGCTAGGAGTAGCACCAATTCTGGCTCAGCCTAAGGTTGAGAGCAGATGGGAATATTTTGGTGGAAGATTCTAGGAGTTTACAATCCAGTCTTCGAGGGAGGCCTAGATCCATTCAAAGCTGAGCAATGGATGGGCATGATCAGTTCCATTCTAGATAGTATGGGGCTGGTGGGTCACGATAAAGTGATTTGTGCTACTTATGTACTGCGGGATGATGCCCGGACGTGGTGGCAAGTAATATCCCAGAACGAGATACAACTATGATGGATTGGAAAGAATTTAGGCAGCTTTTCAATGAAAGGTATTACTGTGATGCGGCCCAGACTGCTAAGATGAACGAGTTTATGAACCTGGTTCAGGGCAATACGACCGTAACCGAGTATGTTAACAAATTTGATGGGTTGGTCGAGTTTTCTTTTGATATGGTACCCACAGATGTAGCTTGAAAGGACAAGTTTATCCAGGGATTGAATTCCAGGATAACTCAAGGTGTTAGAGTTGCCCCAGTGCATGAAACCTCCACCTACGCTTAGGTGGTACGGAAGGCTCTTGTTGTTGATAGCATAAGAAATGAGAAGAAGAGTTCCAGAAAGCACGAAGCTCAGGCAGTGACACCTCCATTTATTGGAGCGAACAAGAAAAAGAGTTGGATGACTTATCCAAAATGTGCCCAGTGTAAGAGACATCATCCGGGAGAATGCCGAGCAAAGGCGTGTTACTTATGTGGAATGGTTGAAAATTTCATGAGGGATTGCCCAAGACAAGGAGAAAATGAGAAAAAGGGGATGGAAAGCTCGATTGTAGCTCGAGTGTTCATTCTAAGGTAGTCTGAGTCGGAGACTGAGACTGAGGCTGGTTCCTCAGGGACGGCAGGTCAGCTTTCTAGTTCTAATTTTGTATTATGCTGACTAGTTTGGTGTTATGTTGTTCTTTGCTTTTTGCATATATAGAGGCATAGAGATGGTATGTAGATTGCATGATTATTTTGTGATGAGTTAGGTTATGGTGGAAAGGACTCATCAGTTGTTCTGATAAAGTTGGTTATGACCGACTTAAGTATGATCCTGTATATGGATTGGTTAGCCAAGTGTGAGGCAATGATAAATTGAAAGGAAAGGATATTAACTCTTGGATTTGAGAGTGGGAAACCCTTGTGGTAGCTGGCACGGTGCATGGATTTGGTATACTGATGACATCTGTAGTTAGAGCTAGAGATCTATTGCAGGAGGATGCATGGAACTCTTAGCTAGTGTGGTGGATACCACTTATGTTGTGCTAATGGGATCAAGACAGACTGGATTAGTCTGTGAAGTTCTGGATGTATTTCCAGGGTATTTGATAGGATTACCTTTATACAAAAAGGATAGAATGGTTATTGCATTGGTTCCAGGGATGGAATCAGGCTTAGGGCACTGTTTTGAGCGGCTTCAACAAAGCTGTAAGAACTAAAGGCTCAGTTGTTGAGTAAGATGGTAATCTCCAAGGATGATCTTTGATCTGGTTACTACCAGCTAGAGATCAGGGAGAAGGATATGTAGAAGACTGATGTTATATTAGATAATGGCACTGGGAATGCCAAGTTTTTTTTTTTATGAATCAGATGAACAGAGTATGCAAGGATTATTTGAATTGAATTTGTGATCGTTTTGATCAATGGTGTTGTGATTTATTCTATGTAGAGATTTGCCAAGGTTAAGGAATGCCTTAGGGGCAGGAGTTTCCTTGGACGGGCAAGATATTAAATGTGCCTCAGGAAAGAGTTCGAAGTCTTTTTCCAAATCAAAATCAATTGGTAGGTTGTTATGACACCTCAGTGGTAGGGAGAAAGGGATTGCCTATGCATCATGTTGGTTAAAGGATATGACCAGAACTAGAGTAGAGTTTCTGGTGGGCCAGGTGGCTAGTTTTATGCTTGAGATTACTATCTCAAAGAAGGTCAAAAGGAAAGACATTTAAGTGAACCACAGATGGCCGAATTGAGAGCAGTGTCTTAGTTGAATTAGCTAAGGGTTATGCAGTGTCAGGTATGGGCTTATTGTGGTATAAGGATCGAATTTGGAATCCGATGGACACTGGGATTAAATGGGAGATTCTGAATGAATCTCATAATATCCTCTTATTCTCTTCATCCAGGCATCATGGAAATGTAATAGGATATGAAAGCTTTATAGTGATGGCCTAGGATGGAGAGGGACATAATGGAATACATGGCAAAGTTCTTAACCTGTTAGCGGGTCAAGACAGAGTATCAGAAACTAGTAAGGCTATTATAGCCTTTTGAGTATTTCATAGTGTAAATAAGGAAAAATCGCGATGGGTTTCGCGGTGTGGGTCAGGGGGATTTGGATTTGGTCATTATGGACCAGTATTTAAGGTGAGCCACTCCTATTAGTAAGGACGAATAACACAACTGATCAGTATTCAGATCTTTGTGTGAGAGAGAGGAGGTATGCCTTCATGGAAAATTCGAGGTTCATCTTATCAGATGAAGACTCTATTATTACTTACAAGTTTTGGAAGGGTTGCAGAAGGTGATGAATACACAGTTTATTACTCTCAGACTGATGTTAAATCAGAGAGAGAGAGAGTTATCCAAATATTATTGGACGAACATCTTATAAGATGAATGAGATATTATATCTCGATCCTGAGGTAGTTCAGGGGATCATTGAGGTTATTGAAAAGGTTAGAGCCTGGATGCTTACTTCTCAAAGTAAATGGAAAATTTGTATTGATTTGACTTGTAGGAACATGGAGTTCCAAGTAGAAATGGTTAGATGCATGCTTAGTTACTCAACTCTACCAACTTCATTCTGGGGACATGCAATTGAAACTGTGAATGACATTCTCAATGTCGTGCTGTCTAAATCAATCCCCAAAACACCTTTGGAACGCTGGAATGGTCGTGAATCTAGTTTACCCCATTATAGATGTAACGCCCTGGGTAACCAAGACTGTTACACTGTGTGTTTAAAGTAGTGCAAGAATTGCTAATCAAGTTGTTTAGTTGAAAATGTGCTCCTAAAGTCATAAATAGGTTAGGGTTAAAAGATTTTGGACATAAACAGATAAATTTTCATTTAAATAAACGTTTAGTACACAGGTTCCCAAAAACAGGGTTAAAGGAAAAATTTACAGAATTCCAAAAGTCAAATACAAGCAAAGGCCACTGTAATGGCAAAATACACATTTTAGGTTTTTTTCTCCTTGTACAATCTCTCAGCCGTGGCAGACAAGCAACTAGCAATGTACACCTCGCCCCCAGAGCTCTCCAACTCATGGTTGATCCATCTTAACCTTGTCTTTACCTGCACCACGTAGCACCCGTGAGTCAAGGCCCAGCAAGAAAACCATATAGCTTAGCATAAACAATGATGACAAACATATGATCCATAAAACAGTTAACCAATCATTCAACATGTCATAACAGTCGCCTAATTAGAGAGGACAATCAATGATTCACAAGCCATTCATCCCAGTATTTAACAAGCTATAAACATCAGATTAGCAATGGTAAACATATCAATACTCATCAGTTTATCATAATCATCATACAATACTCAGGGACGACGCCCTTAGGCCGCACCCTCTATTTAACCCACTGACCCTTGCTCGCTTAGGCCAAGCTCATCGATTATCTAGCTGACCTCAGCTCTCAGTGGCCGAGCCGCCTCCTGTACGCAAATATCAGTCCCGACACTCTTAGGCCGTTTATTTCATTCTCACATGGCATATCATAATCATACAACATCTGTATTCAAATATAGGGAACCTTAGTCCCAACACAGCCACATAGGGGTGCAGTTTTCTTACCTTTAATTCCAAGCGGAAAAAGTGAAATGGTTCCGAGCATGATCCTTAGCCCCGAACCTTAGTGGTAAACCTAGTCACAAAGGCCAATGGGTATCCATCAACGTCAAATCGAATTAAAAATACCTAGGAGACAGAAACAAGCCTCCGAGACCTCAATTTCTACTAAACCGGGTAGTAGAACCTAGGTTCGAACCCCTGAGCCTGACCTATTCTTGAAACAATTCTAATGCTAAAATCCCTAGGCGGGTCGAGACTTGGCTTAGTGGGTCGCGAATTGCCCCCAACTCAGAGAGAAAGCTCCCAAACCAAAGGGGGAGGTGGGCTGCGACTTGACCTAGAGAGTCGCAGCGTGCCCCCAAATCAGAGGCCAAGCCTAGGCCAAAATGGCTGCACGCATCCCGACTCCCCCAAGCTGGGTCACGACATGTAACATGCCATCCTTGAGGGCATGTTACAAACTAGGATGGTGCTCAGTCAGATACGCGCGTGAGGGTGTCGGCTGGTGAGCATACGAATGCCTAGTTTGTACGACAGTGGCATTTTTGTAAATATCTTCAATATTGTCGAAAATGGACGGGACTTGGTAGGTTTCTTATTGAAGGGTTAATGAACCCAATGATGCTATCGAATTTGGGAGATTTAGAGAATTGGCAAGCTGAGAGCCAAATATGTCTCCCAAGCAAAAATCATATATGTTCCTGGTAGAAGGCTAAAAGCTCAAAAGGCTCTTTGTAGGGGGAGCACCTGGTGTTAGCTCTCCGCCACCCCTGGCACAGGTGCATCAAGTGAGCTACTAGTAGTTGGGAGGACTAGTAGGGCGGGCATATGAGGACCACGAGGGGACTCATATGTCTCCATGAGTAGGAGTACTCATGGACATTACCGGGCTGCCCTGATAGTGCGTCGAAGTGTGCTGGCAGAGGTTTATGGGAACGGTTCCCTTGGCTTGCCAGGATGCCGCTTGCATGGAACATGGCCCAAACCTCTAAGAGACGTCATGGTGTGCCATGGCCATGAGTCTTGACATGAGATGGCATGGGAAGTCATTCGTGGGACTTGCTAGCATATAGGGATTGAAGAGTGCACAATGCTTGACAAGGACAGAGGTCCAGTGTGTGCTACTAGTTTGGCAGCTAGTCTCGAGGTCCTGCCAACATGCATGAAGGCATGATGCCTTGAGGATTGGACCATGGATGTATAGGAGTCCTTGGTATGTGATGTGAGCTAATCAGATAGTATCGAATGAGGCATGATGAGAGGTGCTGGCACGTCAGCTTGGTGTTGGCTTTTGGCCACACATGCTACCTTGGCTTGCGAATGTCTGGGTGAGCATCGGTGTTGGGATTTGCTTTGCCATAGTGAGAACCTATGGATAGTGTGAGTGTATTGGCTAGATAGCCTTGATGCATGATTACACTTATAGATGCTTGAGAGCGTGACTCAGCGAGAGTTTTTCGAGAGACGGAAGTGTGCAGAGGCACACGGTCGCGTGAAAAATGTGCCCATTGTTATTCGAATGGTTGGAAGGCTGACCTTGGATCAGAGGAGTCAAGGTACCGCATGATCATTTCCACTGTAAAAATTTCAGCCTGTGACAGTTGGTATCAGAGCCAGGTTCATCTCAAGTGGGGGATGAACCTGGTTGGCCCATCCTAGAGGCGATGTAGGCGTACAGAAGGATCAGAAGGTCTGGATACTTGAACAGATGTCATTGAGTCATTTAGTCACCTAGAAAGGATCAGTAAGCTGAGATAAGATGAGACTTGGTTGCTCTTCTTCGTGGGAATACTGGACATCCTAGAAAAGGGACAAGATCAAAGTTCAGTGATGCTAGAAAGACAACAATCGTGTGCAATTGTGGGGGGGCGCTAATGAAGAGTTGGAACTCGTTGGCATGAGACCAGGTTTGATTGAGTTGTCAAGGTTGTATGCTTGGCTCACTAGTTCAGGTTCACCTGAGTGACAGTGTAAGTCACACAGAGCATTGTTGTTGAAAAGGGAACTTGTACGCAAGAGTGTGGAAGCATAATAGTGGTCGTTAGATGCTTGTTAGTCACGACAGTGATCGAGAGTGGACAACTTTGAGGGATCATATTAAGATGAGCATGAAATGATTCAAATGCTACTTGTGGGCCAAATGGCATCACATGGAGACCAAGGTGGCAGTAGTCGCGACTGTCACAGGGTAGTCGTACTTGGAGGTGTTTGCATGTTATCTTGTTTTTCCTGAGAACGGAGGCGTCGAGACAATGGAGTGGGAAATGTTGGCTCACAGAGATGTTAGCTTATGTGAGCTACACTAAGGCATTGTAGGAGATGCTGAGTTGTGGAATATATGCATCCAAGGCCAGCACGGCCGAGTAGACCGCGCATAGTGGTTAGAATAGTACTAGAGTTTCTAGAGTACTGGAGGGTTGCATCAAGGAAATTTAGTACTACAAGAAGGCTTAGGGAGGAATAGATGGTGCTTGAGTTTAAATGTGGGTCATAGGGCCTTTCTATTGGGACTTAGTGACCAGAGAAGCCTAGAGAAGCTGCCCAGAGGGGCGAGATGCTAATATAGAATAGATGGATAGCTATGTGGCAGTGCATGCATATGGGAATCGACAGATGTCAGTCCGTGACACGGCGCCCCCTTCGAACCTAGAAAATCTAGGGTTTCTCTTCTTATTCTCAGCCAAGAACACCAAGACTCTACCCAGAATTTTCCCTATCAACTCCCCTCAATTCAACACTGCACCAGCCACAAATTTAAGATTAAACTACCCATTTTAGAGATCAAAACCTCAGAAATTACTCCTCAATTACTATCTTAATTCAACCAGAATTCATCACCCAAGAACCCAGAATATGAACCTATTCTTAAGCTCTAGGATACTCAGATCCTTTCTATTCCACTAAACTAAAGTCATCAACTAATATATACCTAGAAACCCAACAAAATACAAGGATGAAAACTACCTCAAATATAACTGACTTCTACTCTGTTTTCCAGCTCCAATTCCCAGCTTGATTCCTCTCCAATTCCTTCTGTTATCCTTCAAATATTTCCAGGCCAAGCCTAGCTTATGAACCCCTTGGGTCCTTAGATTCAAAATTCATTAACGGAGAGTGAAAGAGAGGGAGTACGTGAGAGAGATGAGAGAGGGTGAGCTGAGAGCTTTCATTTCTTTCCTTGAGTTATTCTACCACTTTCTATTTTGTTCTAATAATTCTGAGTATATCACTTAAACAAAAGACCTTTATGCCCCTCCAAGTTTCACTAATCCCCAATTAGCCCCTAGGGATAGAATGGTCATTTTTCTCCCAATTTCCAACTAATTCCTCGAGCGTTCCTAATATCTACCAATTAATCCCATCATCCAATTAATTACCAATTATTTACCCAATGTCTAATAATCCCAGATATATTTTCTAAATTCCCAAAAATACCCCCAGGCTCCACCGAGCAGATATTAATCCCTGCCGTGACTATTTCGCCAATCCGCTCACCAGGACTGTCTCGAGCCATATAATGCAAATATATCCACAGAATAATGTGGTCTCAACAATTTATCACATATAATCTCATTTATGCCCTCAACGGGCCAAAATTACCAATATTCCCTTATAAGCTAAACAGGGCCCACATGCTTATTTCATACTTATAAACATGCATTTCACATATCCACATAATCATATAATGATGCATTTAATCATTAAAATCACACATATACCAATTATGCCCTCCCGACATACTAATCAAGGCCCTTAAGCCTTATTAGCAAATTTTTGGTCGTTACAATAGAGTTTTGGGGTGTCCCGCCCATGTCCTGAGGAAAAAGAAAGGAAAGCTAGAACCATGAACTGAATTTTACATGTTTTTTCGCTATCCTATAGGTCCTCGGAGTGGACTTTTCTATAATCATTCAAAAAAAAAAGTGTTTACTTCTACAAATGCTACTTTTCTTGAAAATGACTATGTCCAAATCTTCAAACCACGCAACAAAGTAGTTTTAGAGGAGATGGTTGAAGAATTGACTCCAACCAATGTTTGAAGAATTGACTCCAACCAATGTTCCATTGTCATCAATGCAAATTGATGATGAAATTCCCACTCTTAATCTCCAACCGATGCAAGTCAATTTAACTGAAGAAAGTACCACTGTTCCTGAGCAAACAGTCACGGAGTCTCGTCGTAGTGGGATGGTTTCTAGGAACCCAATTCGCTATGGTTTGGATGGTTAAACCAATATGGTTGTTGGTGACACTGGTGATGATGATCTATTGTCTTTCAAATAGGTAAAGACTACCCTTGAAAATGAACTATGGCTTTAAGCCATGAAACAGGAAATGGAGTCCATGTACTCAAATTCCGTCTGGGATCTTGTGGAAGCACCGAGTACTTTAGGGCCATTGGGTGCAAGTGGATCTACAAGAAGAAATGAGGTGTTGATGGAAATATCAAAACTTATAAATCTCAATTAGTGGGAAAGGGTTATACCCAAAGAGATGG
The DNA here is from genome assembly GCF_963169125.1 of Humulus lupulus. Classification (NCBI taxonomy): domain Eukaryota; kingdom Viridiplantae; phylum Streptophyta; class Magnoliopsida; order Rosales; family Cannabaceae; genus Humulus; species Humulus lupulus. Next base: position 223,858,033 of record NC_084796.1, read on the forward strand.
TGTGGACTATGAGGAAACTTTTAGTCCGGTAGACATGCTCAAATTCATTCGCATCCTCCTATCCATAGCAGTCGCTCTCGACTATGAGATCTGGAAAATGGAATTCAAGACAACTTTTCTTGATGGAAACTTGACGGATTCATTTATATGGATAAGTCAGAAGGATTTAAAGTAACTGGACAAGAAGGAAAAGTTTGCAAGTTGAATAGATCCATTTATGGACTTAAGAAAGCTTCTTGTTCTTGGAACCTTAGCTTTGATGAAATAATCAAAACCTATGGCTTTGAACAAAATATTGATGAGCCTTGTGTTTACCAACTAAAGGAAAATTAAATAGTGGTATTCTTGGTTCTTTATGTAGATGATATCTTACTCATTGGAAAAAATGTTAAGAAATTGTCAGATGTGAAGAATTGGCTGGCACTTAATCCCAGATGAAGGATTTGGATGAAGCAAGTTATGTTCTAGGTATCCAGATCATCAGGGACAGAAAAAACAAACTCTTAGTTCTATCTCAAGCAGCTTACATTGATAAAGTGCTTGAATGTTTCTCAATGACAAATTCCAAGAAAGGACGTCTATCGCCTCGCCATTGAATTCATCATTCAAAGAAGCAGTCTCCCCAAACTCATAAAGAGGAAGATGCAATGAGAAAAGTTCCTTACGCATCTGCAGTTGGAAGTCTGATGTATGCTATTATAACGTCCCAAAAATGCTAATAGGGTTCAATGCCTTGATTAGCATGTCGGGAAGGCATAATTTGATATATGTGTGATTGACTGATTAAATTTGTGACTATGTGGCATGCATGATATATATGATAATATGAGTATAATTATATGCATGTTTATGAGTATTAAATATGCATATGGGCACATTATTGTTTATAAGGGCATATTTGTAATATTGGTCCGTAACAGGCATAAATGTGATTATATGTGTTAAATGATTGAGACCACATTATTATGTGGATATATTTGTAGTATGTGGCTCGAGGCGATCCTAGTGAGCGGATTGGCAGAATAGTCATAGTGGGGATTAATACCCGGCTAAGGGCAAGCCTAAGGGTATTTTGGGAATTTAATGAATATTTGAGGTTTATTGAGTAACGAGTAGGTATTTGGTGATTAAATGGGCATGTCGGGATTAATAAGGAATTTATAGGATGACTTGAGGAATTAACAAGAATTGTGGAGAATGACCATATCGCCCTTAGTGAAAGGAGAGGCTGTTTTATCTAAGGGGTATTTTAGTCCTTTCTAGTTAAAAGATGCACTCAATTGAAGCTCTAAGAGTAACTAGAACCCACTAGAATTAAGCTGATAACCTCAAACAATCTATCTCCCTTTCTTCTCTCACATTCTCTCATTTCCTCTCTAGAGCCTAAGGAAGCTTTGAAGTATTGGAAGAGAATACTCAAGCAATTAAGCTGGGAAGGTCTGGAGAATCAAAGCAGGAACCAGTCAAGGATTTCTAAGGTAGTTAGGCTAACAATTGAGGTAAGATTTTAGGTGTTATTGTTGAAATAATGTTAGAACTTAGAGCTTGCATGGAAATGATTACCAAGTCTGATTTGGGTGTTTGATGATGTAAGGAAATTGTTTATAGATTAGTTATGATGGTTAGGCTATAAGAATAAATATTCTAGACTTAGTTCTGAGTTTGGTGGAAGGTTGAGTTTGAATTGTGAGTATATGGTTGGGGTAAAACGCTAGAAAACCCAGGGGATTATGGGTTTAGGGGGGCCAGCAGCGACCTAGTTCATTGGCGCTGCAACCCACGTGCCCCAGATGCCTTGGTAGGGTTTGCTGATTCATAGGTGCACCGCGACCCTAGCCGGGCAAGTCGCGGCCTGACTCCCTCTAGATGTATAGGCTGTGCCTCTGACTTGAGGCACGCCGCACTACAACAATTATGCCCATATATTACATTAAAATATAGCATATTTTAATAAGTGTTATTGTCGCATGGTAATAGAAAAAGACACGGAAAATGGGCGGTAAATGAAATACACAGGCGCCAAATGAAACAAAAAAGAAATCTCTAAGGTTGACTCCCTAATTACTCTACACGCCTCCTCTGTTTCTTTCTCACACTCAGTAACTCTCTCTCTCTCTCTCTCTCTCACTCGTTCAATCTTTCTTTCTTTCTCTCTGTTTGTTGCAGGTGTGTAACAAGGTGATGGGGCCTGCAGCTTGGGTCGTGTGACAGGGAGGCTCGACTCTTGGGTCTACGGCGTGGCTGGCTCGTGGGTGTGACGGTGCTTGCGGTGGTGGGTGTACGACGTGGCTCGACTCGTGGGTCGGTCTTGTACCAGCTATCTGTTGTCTCTACAATCTGTTCCTATTGTTCATTGTCTTCCTCCGTCTCATCTACCACAACTTCCCTCCCCATGTTTCGCCGACTCCGACGGAGATTGACTTGCAGAGCAATGGTCCAGCAGGCTGTACAGGGAGGAGCTCCAGCTGCTTACGCCCAAGAAATGGAGAGGCTAACCGCTAAAGAATCCCTTCTTCTTGCTGTGAGTCTCAAGTTTTAAGAATTTGTGTATTGTAGTTGATAAGACCTAGCATTTGAGCTTTGAATTTGGGATTATTTATTTATTCAGTTTAAGGATTCTGGGGGTTTTTCTAAGCTTCAATTTTTATGGGATTTTTACTTGTTCAAGCTAATCAGGTCGCCATTCTTGGAGGGTCGGTGGGATTTTTTTCAGGGCTGATGTCTTCCACGCAGTAGTTGAGGTGAGTCTTTCTTTGATTTAGAAAGCGATTTTTTCATTCTTTGTTTCAATTTGTTTGGCAAAAGAGATGACTTGCGGCTCATTAGATTATTTTGCATATGCTTTTTTCTTTTTGAACTTTCTCTCACTCTTTTCCCTCGTTGAAGAATAGCAAAATAAAAAGGGTAATCTTTATTTCTCCTTCGACATTGACAAAGAGTTTATGATTTTTGTTAATATTTTTCACATGCAGCAATAATTCAAAGTTTACCCATACCAGTTTAGGTCAATGTATATCATGTGCCCATAATAATAATAAGCAATTATAAACTAACATATGATGCTGAACACTACTTGAGTTGTCAACTCAAATTACAAGTTACTGAACTTTGATCACTCATAAGAAGTTAATTCAAGTAGTGATGAGCACCCATACCAGTTTCGTCCATTGCTGCCTACTATGATGTGCATAATCTCTTTTCTTAGCTGTGGTTATCTCTGTTTTTGGTCTTGATGATTAACTGTTATATGGTTTTTTTTTTGTGTTACACTTTGTACTTGTTTCTGTTATAAAGAAATAATAGTCTGGTTCTTTTCAATATATTGTTTTGGGTTATCTTTCAGGAGAGTTTTGGTTGCGTTGGACTTTGTCAAAGAAAATTTGTCAGGGTTATATTTCCCATTTGATCTGTGACATTCCATATTTCAATTTCTTCTATGTTGACCAACCCTCTTTGACCCATTTTCTCTGTATTTTGGTTTGTATAGGCACGAAGTTCAAAATTACTTTGTGTTAATAATAAAAGGAGAAAAAAATGGCATCTTTATTTTGTGTTAATAATGTTAAAATCAGAAGCTTCTAATTTTGAAAGATGAGAATATACTAACTTGGCCATGTTTATTAATCTTCCCAAAGTCTTAATACTTCATATGGTTTAAAGATGATTTGAGCACTGATACCATTGTTATTAGCCCAAGTTTGCAGTGAGAAAAGGTTATGGTTGGAATCTGAAGCTAATGATTTTTGACATTTTTACTGCAATAACGAGAAAGATTTAGTATGTTCATTATAGAAGCTATATATTCGACATAGCAACAATAAATTAGCTCAATGTGAAATGAAACCTGTTTTAATCCACTTTTACCATTAAATTTGTTTTATGCATTGTAGAGTGTAGTTTTTGAATTTGAATCATGGACTTTCTATTTATCTTGTTCCGATCTGCAGTCCATGCAACGAGGCGATCCAGCTTGGGTTGGTTATATATATGCCTTCTTAATCTTTTCTGGAGTGGTATGGCTTCTATCTTTCAAGAACTCAAATAAAGTAATGTGCTTTCTGCTTAAAATTGTAACACTTTTGTACAGAACTAATGGCAAGTTGAAATCTTAATATTTAAATCACTTTTATGGACTACAAGGAGATTATTGGAATGAATCAAGTTGTAGTGTGAGATAGAACTTATTTAGGACAGTTATAAATTTTCAATTCATTAATATGTTTATTATGGCAGCCAACAAGGTTTGACAAGTTTTTGTATATGATTAACTTTTGTATGAATTTCTTGAAAAGTTTGTGTATACACTTGAAAGACAAAAGCCTAAATTATGTAATTGCGAAATTGCAAAATTTAATATTTGATTTCTTAAGTCATGCACACATGAGAACTTATATTGCAATTTGATGTTTTCTTAGATATTAAATGCTTTTCTCCCCCTCTATAGCAAAGTTTTATTGCTTATTCTTTGGAAAACCGACATAGATGTTCCTTTAATATCTTTAGATTTCTGACTTCCTTATGTTTTAATTCATAGAAGTAAAGAATACATAGAAAATAGAGTTGCTGGTTGTGTTCATTTTACGAATTAAATGATCTTTTTATTCAGATTAGAAAAAGTAAATTCGCAAAGATTAACTTGTTTATTGACTAGTTGATTTGATTTTTTTTTTCAGTCAATTGGGGTGTTGACCGAATCTCAATATTTCCAGAATGTTATGCGCGTTGGTTTCCGGCTGAGATCAACTTTGGTAAAGTCCTCTTTTATGTTAATACTGTGAATTATGTTATAGTGTCTAATTTTGTCAACTTTTTAGGTGGCTGCTATATTTAGAAAATCATTACGATTGACTCATGAGAGTCGCAAGAGTTTCTCTACAGGAAAGATAACAAATATGATTACCACAGATGTTAATTCACTTCAGGTAAATATGATTCAGATTTGTGTACTTTGATTAATTAAATATCATTAACAACAAGTAGTGTTGTTTTGTTTAGGAAAAAATCAAATAAAACTTATATTCTTTGCTTTCTTTCTCAATGAAGAAACTTCATGATGTTTTTTCTCATCATGGTTTACATAATTTCAAAGACATTTGTTTTCATTGATGTTTTGGAAGGAAAAATAAGAACCTTAAGTACTTTTTCTTCCAAATTATCAGTGCATATATAAATGTATGTATATTATATATGTAGGAAAGAAATTCCATTTTTGTAAGGATAAGAGTTGGATGTGGCTTCTTTATGGATGAAAAATAATCTTTTCTCTTTTCTTTGGGGGCTTCAATGGCAGAAGAATTAAGGGAATGCCCTTCCCCTTCTTCCTTTTTTTTTAACTCCATTATCAATTGATAATTGTTTTATGTCTAATAATATTTCTGTTATGATGTGACCTATTTTGAGTGGAAATTTCTTTCAAGTCATGTGGCTGCAGCTTGGGGGCTGCTGATAGTGAATAGTTTGAGGAAAAATATGAGTGGGGAATTTCTTTTATTGGCCATTCAATTGAAATTATTTTCTGCATGTATAATTATAATGGAACACCTTGTTTCTATCTTGTCAGACACTTGCAGAGAAAATGTGTCATTTGATTGTGTTATATATTATTTTCATTATAATTTCTATCTTATGCTGTATATTCTTCTTGTATGATGCAGATGCTAAAGAAGCTAAGCAAACAATTAAGTGGCGAGGATTGGAATTGGAACAACTTACACATTATGTTGGGCAATAGGGTCTATATCTGGTTTGATGATGGAAGAACAGGTACATTTTTAACTTACCTTATAAATGTTATTTCTACTCATTTTCTATTTGTGGTCACTGCTTATACTTTCTGATTCAACTATAAACTCATCATTTACTTCTCGAGATATTGTCTATGTCCCACCTCCCTAGTTGTGATAATAGTTTACTTGGCATTTCTGTTTTGACTACAAAAAAATGTTTATTCTGATCAAAGATAGTCACATGTGTAAATTTGAGTAAATTTGAGAACTATGAGAAACTTGGTTGGAGGTATACAACCAGTACTTTTTTGAAATCTTGTACATAATCCTCCTCTTTTTCTGCAGGTATGCTGTTGGACAGTACTCGAGGTTTCTAAGAGCTCACTGGAAGTTCCTAAAAACTGTTGTGAACAAATTGTTTGAGTTCATGCATGAGACACATCCTGGTGTTCAAGTTTTTGTTCTGTTGTTGTTTTCTTGTCTCATTAACAGTTGTAAAACATTTGCTTGAACTCTTATTTATTATAGTGTCACTAAGTGTTTTTATTTGTTATAGCTAGCTTATTAAGTATATTATAATTAAGGAATCCTGAATGGTGTCTCACATTCTTTGCAGCAGCACTAAAGGCCTTTCTGTGGCTTATATCTAGCTTTAAAGTTGGCTTTAAAGTTGGGGTTAGAACAAGGGCTATAGACATCAACAGGTAACTAGTACAAGATTAAGAAACTAAGGCATATTTATAATAGTGAGTAATACTATGTACAGCAATTAATAAAAACATATTCAGTAATATTATTAGTGAATCTTTCTTTTTCAATACTACATATATATGGATCTGGCACAATGCTTCCTGTACTTTTAGTGGCCTTTTGACCTTGTTTGGTTGTAGGCATGTGTTAATTTCATTAACATGTGTGTATAGATTCTTGTACTTTTTATTTATAACTTTGGCCACTATATTATAACTTAGAAACACTTAGTCTGGATCAAATTCAAGGTGTTGAGCTTTTTATTTCACCTTCATTCAATTAAGAAATTGAGTTACTTCATATTATTTTCATTCGCTGCCTACATATATTTAAATTTGTCCAGCCACTGCTTAACTGGCCTTTTCTTTTTGAACTCCTATGCCATATTGGCCATGAAAATGTAAGGACTGTTAAGAATTAGAATAGCTCCTTAAGCTCTTAGCCATTTGAACTCCTTAAGCGATTTTCACCTTCTTTACTAATTTTGACCTCATTACTGACTAGTTCAGAAGAGAATTTGGGTTTAGTTTTACTTGTCCTTTCACTGTGAATCTCTCCTATGCATTCCTAGTAAATCTAACTTGTCCGATGCAATTGTTTAAATTCTGCAGCCAGAATTGAATGTGAGGGAAAAGATATAATCCTAATTGACACATGACAAGAAGCCTTCGGGGGACCTCAGGGGAGATATCCTCAATACTATGCAGCATATAATGAACTGAAGGTTGTTAATTTATTAAATGTTATTTTAGCATGTTAAGCTTGATACACAATTTTCTCTTGTTAATTACTTCGTCAGCCAAGGCATTTGGGCAAAAGCTTATTTAAGTTGATTAAAGTGTAAATATCATATGATCAACCTTTTTTTTTTGCTTTCTGCTTTATGTGAGATATGCAATAGCATGGGTTGCAGATGAATGTGAATGTTAGTTATACATGGTTATACTAGCCTGCAAGGTATATATATGTTGAAGTTGAATCCCTTAGTGTTGTCCTTGATGCTTAAGTTATGATGAATGTTTTGCGTCTGTGTTTGGATGGGTTGTATTAATTCTATGTGTTCCTTTTTCTGTTTAGAGTTTTTATAGCTAATGTGCTACTACAGTATTTGGAAAGGAACCTATTTTGATTTCTTAACTCACTTTTATAATAAAGTATTCTAAGTAATCTATGTATAAATATATATCACAGGCTGCTGGAGTTGAATTCTCACCTCGAGAAGAGAGTAGTGTACCATTCCTTACTCCACCCCAGACCCAGCCAATAATTTCTCCTGTTACTGAATACAATGATGCTGCTATTGAGGCCTCTTTACAGTCTGATGCTTCAGGCCTCAGGTATTGTCTCGATGACAACTGACTTTTGTTTGTCATAAACATTTATTCAAATTCTTGGTACTTATTAGGTTTTATTTTCTTATATTAAACACAAGATAGATGCAAAATAAAGTTATAATATATAATTGCATGGTCAGCTGATAAAGTTATAATTAAGAAATTAATTTTTTTTATGTACTCTTTTAGTTTACTATAACTTTAAGTTGAAGCATTAATTATTTAAATTTTGTTGTAGCTAAGCAAATGGACTCACAACAAAGACAAGTGCACAAAGGATGATGAATTGAAGGATGGAGCAAGTTTCATTTACTTTTGTGTATCTTGTAATGTTTCTATTTTTCATTTTTGAAGTAAAAATTGTTCAAGATTATAAAACTTTATTATGTTATGCTTTCAAACTTAAGTTAGAACTAAGATCTCATAAAGTACACATTCATGGTTTGAAATAGTTATTGTTTAATGTAATACTTATGGTTTATCAATCTATTGAGAATTACATTTTATGATTAATTTTGAATTTTTTTTATCAAAATACAATAATGAAAATCTTTTAATTAAAAAAAAACCATATAAGTATACTTATCAAAATAAAATTTAAAATTTTATTACTATATGTTATGATTTAAAAACATATTATAAGCGTAAAAAATCATTATGGTTTATATAATATAACAAACTAAAAATGTTATCAAAATAATCAAATGTAACAGTTGAAAAGTGTTATGAAAAAAATATAAGATTAAACTTCAAATTTATAACCAAAAACTCTATCTAAATGTTATTATTTGAATATTATAGCACCTAAAAATGTGTTATTGAATAGTTTAAGATAACACCGAACATAACATTCAAATACTGTTATAGAAAACAATGGACTTTTAATAACAGAGGCTATGTTAGCATTTTCAGAAGTGTTATCAATAGTTCCGGTTAGCAGTTTTTAAGTGTTATGAATACTGTTTTTTCTTGTAGTGCCGCGACCCTCAAGACTAAGTCATGGCCTGCCTAGATAGTTTTAGCCTAGGTTTGTCTTAAGGCTCAGGGACGTTCAGGGATCCAAACTTAAGCGCTCGGGACGATTTCTACTACCCAGTTTAGTAGAAATCGAGGTCTTGGAGGATAGTATTTTAATCCAAAGCTTTTAAATGGTTTATAATCTTATGGCTTTCCATTATCACATTGTGACTGGGTTATACCGCAAGGGCTCAAGGATTAGGGAACGTGCTCCGGGCTGCCATATGCTAGCTGCTCGGGACTTGAGGTAAGAAAACTGCACCCATGTGGTTGTCATTGGGACTGAGATTCCCTGTAATTGAATATATGCATTTTGTGAGATCTATATCTGTTATACAGGATAAGAAAGTACGACCTAAGGGTACCGACGCTGATGATAAGTGTATTGGACGCAGCTCGGCTAATGTGAGTCGGGGTCAGCTAAGTAATCATAGGACTCGGCCTAAGTGAATTGGGGTCAGCTGAGTAAATAGAGGGCTCAGCCTAAGGGCACCGACCCTGAATATGTGTATTACTAATTTAGATGTATGCTTGAGAATATATTTTTGTCATTGTTTAGCTTAATGCTTGTACTCTGTTGAATAATTGGACTGGTTGGGTCAAGGTTGATTACATGCTACCATTTCTCTTTTATTGAAATTGTTGCCTATAATCTATTGTCAGATGAATCTGGTGAATTATATTTACTATCTTTATACTATTGTTTAGTTGTGCATGTTGTTTTAAGTTTTCTTACTGAGCTTTGGGTCACAGGTGCTATGTGGTACAGGTAAGGGAGTTGATAGCTGGACCAGCCATGAGTTGGAGAGCTTCAGGGGCGATGTGTACATATGCGGCCTGCTCAATTGCCACGGTCGGGATAGCTTGGGAGGAACTAGAGTTAAATCTTGTTTTTGTCGCTTAGGTCAGCTAAATTGTATTTGTTTAACTTTTACAAGTCTGTAAACTAAATTTTTGGGATCTCGTGTACAAACTTAATATTTTAATGAAAAATAATCATTTTGTTGATCAAATCTTTTATTACTTGACCTTGACTTAGACTTCAATTACACATTTAAGTTCAAACGACTTGCTTAGCAAGTTAAGCACTATTTTAAACACACTGTGTAGCGGTCTTGGTTATCCGAGGCGTTACAACTTAGTATCAGCGCTGTCTAGGTTTAAGGGTTCTTGAAGACTGGCTGGGCGTGTACACTCACCGCTAAAGATAAGCTCAACTCATGGTTAGGTACTTATTGGCATGTTAGTACAGAAAGCATGATGTGTTTGAATATTTTTTGTAGTAATGGGATTTGATAATTAATGCATGAGTAATTTAGATTGGTGCTTTGATATGCTTATTGGGCGTGTGATTATTGTAATTGTTTGGACTTGCCCGCAAGATGATTCTGGATATGAACATCAGGGCTGATGGGTTTATTCGGTGATTGATAGAGTGGGGGCTGCAGATGATAGTTGGAGTCGGAACCCTCCATTTGCCCCTGGAATTCACAGCAGATGTTTGCTGGTATGCAAGTAAGGCTGCTAGATCACGATAAGGAGATTAGATGGTTGAGATAGCACATTCCATTGGGGAAATGCTGTTTCATATGTCTTGACACCAAGGGCACAAGTGTTGGTTCGACATGAGGATGGAAACCAATAAGAGTTATCGTATGAACGATGTTAGAAGCATTATCCTCTAGTTTTTTAGGAAGGTTTGGGTTTACTCAAGAAATGATCAATAAATGGGCGTGATTAACTCCGTCCTTGATGATATGAGAATGGTAGGTCATGATAGAGTAGTTGCGCCATGCATAAGCGGCGGGAGGATGCTCGGATGTGGTCAGAAGTAGTACCTTAGACCAAGAATGTTGTCATGATGGGTTGGGAGGAAATTAAATAGTGACTTGACAAAAGAGACTACTATGACGTTGTAACGCCCGGGATAGCCAAGACTGTTACACTATGTGTTTATAAAAGTGCAAGGCTTCCTAACCAAGTCATTTAATTCAAAACGTGTTACCAAACTATAGTTGAACTAGGGTTAAAAGATTTTGGTCTCAATGCTTCATTTCTTTTAAATAAACATTCTTTTTTACATGGGATCCCAAAAGTAATAAGTTTAAGACCGTTTACAAAAGAATTAAGATTTAAATACAATGATTAGCCACTCTAAGGAAAAACAAACGGTTAAGCGTTTCTTGTCCTGTTCCACTCCTCAGCCGTGGCTACCGAACAGCTGACTATGTACATTCAACCCCGCAGCTCTCCACCTCAAGGTTGGTCCAACTTGCCTTTGCCTTTACCTACACCATGTCGCACTCGTGAGCCAAGGCCCAACAAGAAAACACAATAATAGAGCATAATCATCCAACAAACAATCAGATAACTCATACTGCATAAGCATGTACTCAACAGTTTAAGCATTCATGTTAATCAAGTATTCAGTATACCAAGTATATCATTCCATATCAACAATCAATCCACACATGATAACCAGGGTTAATGCCGTAATACTATCTATGATATTATACAGATATCGGGAGCACTTAGTCCCATCACAAACACATAACCAGGTGTAGTTTTCTTACCTTTAGGTTTGCTAGCTTTGTTCGATTTGATCCTCAAGCACGATCCTTCTTGAGCCCTAGTGTACACCTAGTCACAGCCATAGATCAGAATCATCACCAAATCTCAAGTCCAAAACCTAGCCTCGGAAACAACCCCGAGCCCTCGGGAAGCCCTAATTCCACCAAATGGGGTGGTGGTATAGAACTCCGAACCCCCGAGTAAAAACCCTTGAAAATAACCCAAAAACCCCTTTCTGGAAACAGGGTAGCGCTACAACGCTCTAAGGAGGGAAATACAGCGCTACAAGCAAAGACTAAAGCGCCCCAGACTACTCAGCCTAGTGATACAGCGCCCAATGGCTAGCGCTG